>NC_051311.1:160781645-161081645 GCF_015220235.1 Choloepus didactylus | reverse complement strand
ATATCCAAGTGCAAAGAAGGATACTGGTCTACTCAGTTGAGAAGGCATCAAAACTCTGGGCCGTTGACTGGGCTCTTTAGTTGTGTAGACACAGTAGAGGTTTGAGACAGCCAGTGCAATGCACCAAGTCCCCGGTGTGAGGAAGTAAAATGGGTGCTCAGCTGGAGGGCAGAAGGCTTGGACCGCAGTCCGAGCTCCCCATGCTTCAGCTGTGTGACCTTGAGTAAGTTACTTGCCCTCTCTTGGCCTCAGCATTTGCAAAAATTTCCTAACATTCTAAGAAGGCCCCCAAAGGCAACCAGTCACCGATGCACCGATGCAGTGGATTGCCAATGGATTGCAGTAAAAAGACGTATTCGAAAATTTACTTGATGGAACTTTTCCAAACCCAAATTCATGGAAGTTTTAAGCTGATTTCCTCAGTTTCCCTTTTGACCCTAACATCTGCACCACTCTTAAATGTTATCATAGCCCTTTTCCCCATCTCTTATTTTACGGAGAAATAATCCATACACCATTAAATTTACCAATTTTAAAATATACAATTCAGTGGGGTTTTGTATAATTGCAAAGTTGTACAACCATCGCCACTATCTAATTCCAGAACATTGTCATCACCCCAAAAGGATACATAGCCTGCTTTCACATACAGCACTTAATCCGAAACAGTGCATGGATGATTACATTCATCTCAAGAGGGAAGTAAGTGATCAGGGGACAAGGCAGCCACTCCTCGCTGAATCCTGGATAACAAGGCACTGGGACAGGTCTCGGTGGAGCCTGGGAGGGAGTGGACCACCGTGGCCCCTCCAGGCTGCCTGTCTGAGAAGGTACCAGTGACGGCCCCAACCAAGACAGGGGACAGCTGGCAGCTGACAGCCACCCAGCTTCCCACCAAGCACCTGCAAGACTAACAAACCAAGGGCATGGCCAGGCTCAGATCTCGTGGCCAAGTCCACCTTTTTCAACCCACCCAGTGTCCATCTGGAGCACCCGAGAAAGTTGATCTTTCCCACCAAACAACAGAAGAAGGAAGCCGTCCGGGGCAGTGGCCCAGGGTGGTGGATACAAAAAGCAGCTTCTCTAACAGACCCACTGAAACTTCCCCATGCTCACAGCACCACCTGCAGGGATGGAGACTTGCTCCAGGCTTCCTTCCAGGAAAGGGACTCTAAGGTGGAGACTGCTGGACAAGATCCTGTCCCCATTGAGCCCCTCCAAAGTGCAGGAAGACACCTGTCTGGGTTTGCGGCCATGACAGGCCAGGGTGGGCTGTTTGGAAGGGAGTTTGCAGTCTCAGGCCAGGCCCTGCAGACAAGAATTAAGATGGAGAAGAAAAGAAAAAGAAAAAAAAAAAAACCTGCCAAGACCTCAAACTGAACTGAAATTTGATCTTTGCTGGCTTGACAAAGAGGAGTGCACCCAACTGCAAGAACCTTCGCAAAGGTGCGTGCAGCGGGAACCGGCATGCAAAGGAGGGCCTGGAAACTGAGAGTTGGGCCAGAGGCCAACCTGGAGGAGGCAGCAGCAAGGAGACAGGGAGGGGCACACAAGACCCCCCGTGGGCTCTTCTTTCAAATTGGATCTCAGGAGCTTTCTACAGGGACAGGGCAGAAGAGAAGCATGAGTCAGGGATGCCGTGGGCACCTCTGCAGCCTCTTCAGCCAAATTCTACCTGTAAATTATTAATCAGGGGCCCCAGCCCTAGGTTAAAACACAGTCTGGAGATCACTTATCCATTTACTCATTTAATCATTTATCCATTCATTCATTCATTCATTCACGCACGCATTCATGCATTCAACACACATCCACCAAACACCTACTGTTAGATGCTGTCAGGTGTTTCACTTAATATCCACCCAACAAAACCCCCGTGAGGACCGCTGGGCTCCTGTGGGTTTGTTCATTCAGCAGATCTTGACTGAGTCCTCACCCTGTACCATCCTAGAAGGCCTCTGGTTCTGGGGCTGCTGCAATGAGAAACTGGAGCCTGACTGAAGTTGGTCCCACTGGGTGGACCTGAGGATCCCAGAATCGTCCAGCTGGAAGATTCTCCAGGCTCCACCTTCAATGCCAAGATCTCCTTCCATCACTAACTACCCTTGGTACAGGCTCAGCAGGCTTCAGCTTGAAGGCTCTCCATGACAGGGCTTGCCCTACTGATGTAAAAATCAGTCTATTCTACTGAAGAGCAGTTCTGGCTGTTAGAAAGACCTTCCTTGGGCAGCTGCAACGTAACATGACAAGGCCATGACAGCTGTCTCCGCAAGGTCAGTGGGAACACAGGATTGGGTGCAATCAGGAGGGCTTCCTGGAAGAGTTGGAGGGAGGAATAGGAGTTTGCCAGGTAATACTACCCAAGGAAGTATGTGTGGAGGAGCTGCAGATCATACATACAAAGTGTGGGGCCCTCATAGTGTGTGGTGTTGGAGGAAAGATGTCCGGGGACTTGGGGTGGGGTGGGGGGTACAAGAGGTGTAGGCCAGTCAGGAGGCTGCCACAAGCTTAGGCTGGCAGTTGCAACATGGAGGAAGCCAGTCCATGGAAGGGTTAAGACCGGGGCCTATAATTTCAGGCAAATGTGACTAAGAATCTTGGAGCCCCACCACAAATATCTCTGCGAACCTCAGTTTTCTAATCTGTAAAAATGAGGGCATTAAAACTAAACTCGGAGAGAGAATACACAGACGATGACAAGCCAGTGAAACACGTGATCCTGGACTAAATCTAATAATGGATGAGAGAAGGCCCAAAAGGACATTATTGGGGCATATGAAAAAACTGGAATATAAGACCATATGCTCTGTATCAACGTTAACTTTCTTGAACTTGATAGCTGCACTTAAGGTGGTTACATACGTGAATAGTATTGTTCCTAGGAAATATTGGAAGTATTAAGTACTCAAGAAACATGAGGTATACAGCCTACTCCCAAATGTTCACAACATATAGGTGATAGACAGATAGATAGACAGATAGATGGATGGTGAGTGGATAGATATATGATAGAATGATACAGCAAAATGAGGCAAAAAAAAATTGGCTGTGTTGGGTATCTAGGTAGAAGGCAGATCTGGGTATCTAGGTATGTTGGAGATCTCTGTATAGGTTTTGTATTATTTTTGCAACTATCCTATAAGTTTGAAATTATTTCAAAATAAAAAGGGGGGAAAAAAAACTAAACCCACACAATCTTTATAAGGATTGAATGAGGCTAACATTCATAAAGCACTTAGCACAGTGCCTGACACATAAAAAGAACTCAACCAACAGTGCATGGCATAATTTTTGGGGAGAGATGCTGGCATGGGTTGGATGTGGTGATTTTCTGGATGTGGGAATGGAAGAAAGAACCTTGAGGAAGGGCCACTGTCTGATAATGATCTCTATCTTCTCAGGGTCTGGTATGAGGCAGAGGACTCGAAAATTCTCTTCTACGCATATTCTGGGCTGCCATGGAGAAATAAATTCTAAAGCAGGCAGGCCATCAGCCTGGGGCTTTGTGGGTTTGCTTTGTTTTTCTGCATTTAGACAATTATGAACCAGAGAAGGAAAAGCCCACCATGTATTTCATGTTTGTTCAGCAGTTTTCCACCAAGTACCCTAGACACCTTACAGTTAATGTGATGTTCCTGACCTCCAAGTAAGAGAAAAGCCTGGCTTGGATGATCATACCCCATCAATCTACCTGGCAGGGCCTCCCCTTTACAACTGTCTTCAGGTGTGCATCTTCTGGGAAACCTTGGACTCTTCCACCAGGTTCCTTCCTGGCCACTCACCCCACCCCACACCCCATCCTTAAATGGCTGTTATCTGCTCCTGTCATCAATTGTCACCTCCTAAGAGCTCAATGCATTTTGGAAAAGATTTTCATTTCCACAACACCCCTTCCTGGCTTTCATGCTCTACATCGTTTGCACAAATATACCTGAGTTTCTAAAAACTAGACTCACAGTTTCCTAGTTTTCTGGGCAATGGCCCTGTTTTCTGCTGGGAAATGAATCCTAGGAGGGGAAGGTGTCCTTAAAGCTGTCCTGCTTCCCAGCGAAGTGTCCACATTGGACAAGGGTGCTGTGCTGATACGGGGCCCACAGTCCTGGTGATGCTTTGTCCGAGGCTCACAGGAGGCTCCATGACAATTCTGACATTGATGCAACCACCATAATAATTCATTTTAAACTTCCTCTAATTCTGCATCTGTGTAGGTTTTTCTCACAAGCACCCGGAACTGAAAGCACTCCTAGAATCAAAGTAATCATCATCACTTAGCTTTACTGAGGCTTTATCCCCCAAGTATCATCAAAGGAATGAGAAAAACCCAGCCTCTACGATTCCCTGCAAGAGAAGGACAGAAGGCCTTGGAATGGCTCGACCTATTGGCCTGCCCTGGAGAAGAAGGCTGTGAGGTGATGTTATTTGGTCAGCATCCTACAGACTCACAAATGTCAGCTGGGACCCTGCTGGCACATCTGGGTGGGAGCAATTAGAAATCTGAGAGCAGACAGAGAGGACCAAATGCCATGGGGCATTTACACAAACTGGCTCTCTTCCCTCCTCCACCCCATACACACGTCATACACATACACACGACCTCCGTTTAGGGCATTTATCCAAAGACCTAATGGACTCGGACAAAAACTGAGCAAGAATTGTAGGAACTGTCCAGATGACATGGAGGGAGCCATCTTGTTTGGGCTCTTCATGACCAACAGTCTGGCCTGGTCCATCTCTCCAGTTAACTCTTAGAGGGTTACAGTCCCAGCTCTGTCAGTTGCCGGCAAATGGGATAGAGATTCCCCTTCCACTCTGAGTCAGTGTCCTTATATACAATATTGAGATCATAATCCCTGTCTCACTCATCTTGAAGTGTTGCAAAGAGCAAGGACATGATCGATGGACAGAGCAACCCATGAAACAAAGAAAAATAAGCTATGGTTATACTGAAGTCTGACTTTGATCTTTTTCATCAACCACAATAATTATTATTTGCGTAGGGCTTTCCTTTACAAAGTGTTTTTCCCATATTTTATTTAAGGTTCCCAAATATCATTTGGTAACAGCCAGATCACAAGAAACTGACCTGGAGATAGCACATGTCTTGCCCAAGATCCAGTGTCCAGCAGTAAAGCTGGGCAAGGAATCCTCCCATTTTTCCATTTTTGAAGCATGCATGGGAACAACACAGAAGACCCAGGGTGTTTTTGGTTTTGGTTTAGTTTGGTTTTTGCAGCAAAGTTGGATCTAAGTAAGTATATTCTCAATGAAAGAAACCTTACCCTCCTGCCTTGCCACATCTGCCTAATGGGGTAAGTGAATTCTTGTTATACATTCAGAACGGTTGTCTTTTGCTAGAGCAAAAGAAAAGAAAAAACAAAAGGAGGAAAAGAAAGAAGTAAATGAATAAATAAGCCTCCTCATAAGTGCATTAGAAGAATAAGCATCTTCTCCTTTAGCAACAATCTCCTTACGTGGGGAGAACGACAAGGTATTTTGCTTCAGGCACCCCATGTATATAATTGCAAATTTACACACACACACAAAGAAAGTTCCAGGAATTATTTATAAAATGGTACTGGTTTACAAAGGTCACTTAATAGAAGATTTCTAATGTGAATATATCTCAATAAAATGATGATTAAAAAAAAAAAAGATTTCTAAACATAAATCCCTTTCAAATTATAAAATATGGTTTACTTACACAAAATGCACATGCAGCATTTCAGGATTGCATCTGTTGCTGGTAGAGAAGGCCCTGCCCCTGACTAAGCTCAAGCCCCATCTCTCCAGCAGAGCATGCATCCCAGGAGCGGAGCAAGGCAAGGGCTGCCCAGCAAAACTCTTCTCTGATCTCAGGTACTTTGCATCGTTTGGGGTTCTGAAGTCTGGGCATCTCTCTGTACTGGGTGAACTGAGCATGCCACTGGTCTGCTGAGGTCCCAGGGAAAGAAGCTGGCTTGGCTGCACTTCCTGCTACGTGAACCTCCTTCAATACCTCCCCTTCCCTGAGATCAAAAGAAATCTCCCACCTGAGTGTGGATTCCAAGCCTTGCTCATTGCCAAAATCACTTTGGGGGAAGAGGTGGTTAGAAATTCAGATTCCTGATTTTACATCCTCTGAATTCCTGGGTCCAAGAATGTGCTCTTTAAAAAAAAACCTCCATGTTTTTGTAATTTCATGTTTTGTAATTACTGCATTAGAAAGGAGTGTATATGTATGAATACACAAAGATTTGTTTTCTTTGAAGCATTATGAACCCGTGCCTTTTTTTCTATTTGAAGACTATCTTTCATTGGGGAAAAAAAAAAATCTATAAATTTTAAACTAGTTCAAAAATTTAGATGAGTGTATTTCCAACAGTTCTAAGCAAAGGATTCTGCTCTGTCAAATTTCTTAGTTGAAATAACTAAAATGACTGCATTCCCTGATCACTCATCAGCCAAATCCACCAGTGCTCTGGGCAACTCACGAACAGACACCCGTGGGGCTTTGGGAACAAACCTTTGGCATCTGAGTAGATTTTTACAATCTGAGAGGCAAGCGAAAGCACTGAGGTTTTGAAGGAGCCCGACTACAAATCCACTTTCTTCCAAAGGGCAGAACAGGAGTTCCTCCAACGCACGTCCCAGTTGTAAAGTCCCCTCACCCCAGCCCTCAGTGAAGGCTCACTGTCCACACTCAACTCCACTGGACTCGTGTTATTCATGCCACTTCCTGGATCACCGGGAGCGGTGGCCCCAGGAGCCCACCAGTGGCTGCTAAACAGTACTGAGATTTACTTTTGGAAATACATTTTTACTATCGTAACAAAACATAGTATCACCCTCAAACGTATCCATTGCCAATTTTTATACTCTGCAGACCAGAAGCTAAAACCCTTCTGGCCCCATAATTTTGCATGTTATCTGAACTCCCTGTAAAAGTGTCATCAAAACAGCAGTGGCTCTTTTTGATACCAAACACCCCCAGAGGGCTAGCTCTGCTCCTGAGAGTTCACACGTGAGGTTATGCCCACACTGCCTTATAGAGGGCTTGACTTCAGCCCTCATTGCAAGTTTTGGCTGCTACTCTGTGACTTTCGAAAGTCAAATCTCTTGAGAAATTCAATCAGTTGGAGAGTCTTAATGAACAAAATAGAACTTTCTTCCTAGTCCCTCAGGTTTCAGGATTTGTTTTAACCGGAGAATCCCTATTCTACCAAGAAAAAAAACACTAAAAGTGATAACAGCAAACCTGCTACCCTTTGCATGGGGAATGAGATTTTCCTAATTGCTCTTAGCAGAATCCAAAAGAGGAAGACATTTGTAAAGCTGCTTGTGACTCTCATCCTTCCCCAGGTTTCCAACGTTTGTGTTTGACAAAGCACTGTCGCCAATCTTTATGAGCTTTTGTGCAAGAAGAAAGGCTTTGAATTTGAACATATAAAACAAGCTTTACAGAAAGAGGCAGCAGATTTGTCTTTTGCTTATTAGTTTCATTGATTAAAAGGTTCTATTACGTAGAAGTTCAGAAACCAATCACTGAACCAGTGCAGTTCAATCCATGTGACTGATAAGGGAGAGCCCTGAGTGGGAAAACAGGGTGCCTTGCTGATTGTGGGGTCCAATTTCCTTCTCCAAGTCAGAGACGCTCCATTATACCACCAGACTCTTTCCTGTTCTAATCATTCATTTGGTTTCCGGCTGGGGCCAGGCACTGGGCATGCATAGCAGATGCCAAGTCATCACTGGTTAACTATGCTCAACAAATGTTTCAAAACTCAAAGCTGAATCTCTGGTCATCCAACAATGAAGGACATAGCGATAGCTCCTGCCTGTTCTTTGGCAGGGAGGTAACTGCTTTCAAACTCCCTTGTCCACAACCTGAAAACGGTGATCGAAAGAAAAGCATGAAAGTCATTGTCATAAAACACATGATTGAGTCTTGATTTTAACTTTTACCCTCAAGGTAAAAGGCAAGAAGAGGAAAGATTTCTTTGCAATTTCATTTCAGTTTAACAAATACCTGTTGGAGCAATGCCTACCTCCAGAAAGCACGATTTACACCCCCCTGGAATTGAGTAACGCTGCAGCCCTGCCTAAAATTATTCATGTACACTGACTCATTAGGTTTATAAAGATGATCCATACACAAATCCTGCCTTCCAGACTGCCCGGTCTAGTGGAAGAAGATGACGCATAAGCAGAGAATCATCAGGTCCTATCAAGGTGACACCGAGAGGGGCTCAGGGATGTTTCCATGGATATGGTGACATGGCAGCAAACTTTTGAAAGGTGTCAATCAAAACCACACTCAGTCACCAGGCCCTTGCCTGCTGGCATCCCTTTGTCATACTGCATGTGGGATCGGCACCATATTTCAATCATACTGCAGAGCTGCCCACAATCCTGTAACCCAGGACCCAACGGGGGGCAGATGTGGTGCTGTGAAAATGGAACACAGCAGAGTCTGCCTTCTTGGAGCTACGGCCCATCACCCCCTCCTGGCCCCACGGTCCTTCAGGTTTAAACTCTGCACATGACAGCCCATCAGAATGGGGACCCGGACATAGTAAACTGTGCACAGTCAGCCAGGGAGGGGCTCCAGGCAGAGATGGACAGAGCTGGGCAGAGAGTCTAGGGAGTGACTTCAGTCGAGAGACACTAAAAAGTATCTCAATACCTGAATTCTGACTCTGGGTTACTGCACCAGGAAAACTAAGCAGTGCATGTAGCTGATTCCCAGTGCAGAAGTAAACTGCATAACACAAGGCGGTCTAGGGTGAGAGAGCAATTTGAGAGAAGGACCATTCCTTTAACTGTTTAGTAGTTTTGCCAAACAGTCTCCAGCCAGCTGGCATTTAGGAAACCCTTGGGAAACTTAAGTATCATCCCTAAGCACTATAGCGAATTGCTAGAATGAAAACTAGCTAGATGGAAAACAATGGAGATAAGCATAGTGTTTACTAGAGTTGTGGTGAGAATTTAAAGAGATAATATACATAAAGCTTTAAGAATAGTACCTGGCATGTACCATCAATAAATATTATCTGTTATTACATCTGTAGTAGGGAGTTCTTTCCAGCAATATATCTCAGCCAAGTCCAGGATTGCCCATGCCCATTAACAGAGCACTGGCTAAAGAAATTATGGTGCATCCATATGTCAGAATACTTTGTAGACATTAGGAAGCATAAGGTAGAGCCATAGATACTGATATTTAATGAGCACCAGGATCTATATTTAAATGAAAAAAAAAAAAATCAAGGTGTAGTGTGATCCCCTTTGGGCATACTTATACATTTTATAGTATACATAATCCACAAGGGATATATGTAGAATTTGTTACAATTACTATCTGTAAAGAATCACCAGAAATTATTTGAGGTGAAGAACTTGGGGGAGGAAGGAAGTCTTCACATTTCATTTTCTACTTTTCTATGTTGCCGAGTTTTCTAATCGTGCCACATATTACGTCTGTTTTGTTTATTTTGTTGTAATATCATCAGGGGTTATCTAGGAATTATGATTATGAACATTTTAGTCCATTAAATATTTTTTTTCCCTAATCAACATTGGGGAAAAAAAGTTCATTTCTGTTCAACAAGTAATTTCCTACTAGGATTTAATCCCCAAGAAGTTAGCAGAGATACAACCTGGGATTTAGACTCAAAGATGTTCAAGTCAGTTTTGTTTATAATTAAGAGAAATTTAACAACATTTCCTGAGAAAACAGTATGACTCAGGAACCATTCCACTTGTTTTGTAAGTATTAACTTATTTTATCACCTCAGTAGCCCTAGGAGGTAGGTATTATTATTGTCCCCATTTCACAGGTGGGAAAACTGAAGCTCACAGAGTTTAGGTTTGAACTCAGCCAGCACTAGCTACATGCCTGCCCTGCTATATTCAGCAACCTCTCCAGGCGAGAATAATTGAGTTCCACATAATCAGACCTCTATGCAGTCATTTAAAATGATGGCTTCAAAAAATTCGCATGGCATGAGAAGATTTTGTTTAAGCTAAAGTGAAATAAAAAAAATCACGGTGTATGTTTGTATATGCTTTACATACGTAAAAAAGATGCTCAGAAGAAATCTTGGAAGGAAGATGCTAACAGTCTAACACAGGTCATCTCTGACAATTGTTAATCTCATGTTATACCCTTCTTTAGTTTTCTAGTACTCCACCGTGGGTTTCTATTACTTTTATGATATTAAAAAAAAAAAAAAAGACAGTTGCCAATATTTTAAAATGTTTTATCTTATAGCACCGAACTCCATGAGCTTTTGAGCTCCTCACTATAAAGACTGTATTCTGGCTATCCCTGTGTAACCTTCTCCAATGTCTACTTGATTTAAATGTGGATACTGTTCCCAAGTAAAACAAATTTCACTTCTCCAAACAGAAGTGAAAAGAAGCAGCTTTTTCACCCTGGTCTGCTCTGGCCACATAGTTGGGATGCCAAAATTCTTCCAAATAGCATGGAAAGTCCCAATTACCAACCTAGATATCAACCACGAAGTAAATAATTCACTTTGCCAACATTCTTTTCTGGGGTGAATCTTCCAACTTCTTCCTGCTATTTAGGTCTACAAACTAGAAGCAAGCACTCTGCAGAGCATCAACCCTAGGAGGCCCCTGCTTTAAGCTTTAAGCAATGCACCTTTGTATCTGTAATTAAGAAGCTCGGTCACCATATCCCCTAGTGTGACTGTTTTCAGAAGTGCAATTTGTTACAAATAATAAAGTACTGATGATAGTGATACACTTAAAAAGCAATGACAGTTGTCAAGAAACAAAAACAATCCAAATGTCCTTCAACAGATGAGTGGATAAACAAAATGTGGTGTATACACATGATGGAATACTATGCAGCAGTAAGAAGGAATGAGTCATGAAACATATGACAATATGGATGAACCTTGAAGGTGTAATGCTGAGTGAAATAAGCCAGGCATGAAAGGAGAGATAGTGTATGTTACCACTAATATGAACTCTGTGAAAGATGTAAAACAAATATTTTATATTGTAGAATGTAGGGGACCTAGAGATAGACAGCAATTAGTGAAGGGGGAACGATAGTAAAATAAGAACAGATAAGCTATTGAGGGTAATCTCAATGTTATGGGAATGCTCAGGAATGATTATGGTTTACAAATTTTCTTGGGTCTGGAAGGGACATGCTGGAAGCAATCTAGTTATTTTAGGTTATTTGTTTTTCTTATTCCTTTGTTTTGTTAGAGTTTGTTTGGGGTATAGTAGGGACATGTTGGAAGCAATGCAGTTATTTTAGGTTACTTGTTTTTCTTATTCCTTTGTTTTGTTTAAATTGGTTTATTTTTCCCTTTTTTTCTTATTTTAATTTTTTTTGATAAAGTAAAAAAAAAGCTATTGCATTTTTAAAAATTAGCTTCAGTGTAGTAATTTTAGGTTACTTGGTTTTTCTTATGCCTTTGATTATGGTTTGTTAATTTTCTTGGGGTACAGTAGGAATATGTTGGAAGCAATGTAGTCACTGTAGATTATTTGTTTTTCTTATTCCTTTGTTTTGTCAGAGTTTGTTAATTTTCATGGGATATGGTAGGGACATGTTGGAAGCAATGCAGTCATTTTAGGTTATTTGTTTTTCTTATCCCTTTGTTTTGTTTTGTCTGAATTGTGTGGTTTTTTTTTGTTTTGTTTTTAATTTTTTTGATAAATTAGAAAAAGCTAATGCATTTTTAAAAAATTAGCTTCAACGTAGTTATTTTAGATTGTCTGGTTTTTCTTATGCCTCTGTTTGATTATGGTTTGTTAATTTTCTTGGGATATGGTAGGAACATGTTGGAAGCTATGTAGTTATTTTAGATTATTTATTTTTCTTATTCCTTTGGTTATGGTTTGTTAATTTTCTTAGGTAAAAAGGGGTATGGTAGGAACATGTTGGAAGCAATGTGGTTATTTTAGGTTATTTGTTTTACTTAATCCTTTGCTATGTTTTGTTTAAAATGTTGTGGGTTTTTGTTAATTTTTCGATAAAGTTTAAAAAATGAAAAAAAGTAATGAGATAGAGTAGAGTCAAGGTTATTTCTATGGCACAGCCATTCTCACTCCCTTTCATGTTGACATATGTGCCTGGGTACCTCAGGGAGCAGGACAGTTGTCCATCAGGTGCCATGGCGGATGGAAAGATGGAGAATTCTAACTACTAGATTACACAGATTGGAAAAGGAGCCTGCCTCCTCCAGGGTCCTGTCTAAGATGGCATCAAGGCTGAGGACCAGGTAGACCAGATAACCGGGTGTGGCACATTGGCCTTGGTGGATTTTCTGACTGAGTGAGTTCAGGGTATATAGGGGGAATACAGAGGGGGCCTGGGAGAGGGACAGGGCTGCTAAAAGCAGCCAAAGTAGTGAGGAGGACCTGGGGGGAGACAGGGAGGGAGGACAGAGTGTGTGAGAGGACAAACTTCTAGGTCAATGCAGTGGCTGGCCAGGTGAGCTTTGTTTTCCGTTTGATTTCAGAAGTCTTGCCAAGCGTGAGCCACAGTGTTACTCACAGGCTTGCAAGCCAACATTTGGGGTAAATGTCCTCTCCGGTTAAAGCAGGGACAGACAGGCCAGGACTGATCCTAGTTCCTATTGCCTGCCATGTGCTTATTATCAATCTTGTAAAGTTATAAATGGTGTTTTCTTAAGAAAAAGAAAATTAACATGAAGAATAAAATAAGTGTTCTTTTAATTATATATATACATGCACATACATACACTCCATGTCATACTTGCCATTTATACACTTTAAAGTGATTTTTCCCTGGCCTATGGACTTGGACTATGAAAATTACAGGTACAGTTTTACATTTGTAATCCTGTGCATTTTGGTCACTTTTAGGGACACTTGTCTATGGGGTCCCAGAGCCCAGCTGCCCTAAAGTGCAATCTGCCTTATACGTGTCCTTGAGTGATCCAGCCGGGTTGGAGGGTCTGCAGATCATGTGATCCCCAGAGGTGGGTAGCACATATCACTCAACCAGAAACACACGCGTTAGTGCCTGTTAGAAAGGCAATTAGTCAGTTAGTCCAGGTCCCAGTTCCTCAACCTTTCTGATCAACTCTGGAAGATCCCAGCATGGGAAACCAGATCAGTCCACTCAAGTGTAAAGTTATTACCTGGGCTATATCACTGGCAGCCAGAAGAATATTACCCTGGGAAGAATAACTTCCAGAGAGCAAAGACTGGATCTAGACTCAGGGAGCAAAGGTTTCTCTACCCATCAGTCCACCGGATGGACTGAAAGGGCTCTGCAATTGGGGAGAAAGGTCTAAAGACTGCAGCACGTTCAAATGCCCAGTGCTAACATAGCAAATGAACCCCCAGTCAAATATCGGGCTTTTCATTCCCTTACACAACTATGAATCTATAAATCTGCACTAATATAGAAGAATGTTATCAATCTAAAGAGGATGTTCCACCAGAGTTTAACTCAATCAACAAGTCAAGTTTTTTCCTTGACAGTTTTCCAGTTTGGAAAATGTTAAAAACCAGACATTTCCGAATTATGTGATCATAGTTTTGCCTGCCTATTTAAAAATTGTAAGTTACTTGATTATAGTCAGAAAATGAATAGGCAAAAGCAAAAAAAAAAAAAAAGAAAAGAAAAGTGTCCATTTACAAGGTTGCTAAAACTTGTAGCATTCAAAAATTTGGAATTTTTTGTTTAGATTTTCTTTTTCCCAACAGATTTGCTTTATGAACTAAAAGTAGGGACGAATCAATGCTTATGAAGCACTTTTCACATGCCAGACACTGCAGGGGACATGTCACAACCCTTTTTTCATAGGAGCAACCTCTCTGTGGTAGGAAATAATCAATAATGACCAATTATTTATATGCTCATTACTTACCAGGCTTGATTAGAGATTAAGCTCCCTGAATTCTGACCCTACCTCTACAGGGATGAGACTGAATTCCAGAGGAAATTTTAATACATTGTTATTAACATTTCTTGAGCAATTCCACTGTGGTACTTACTTGCATGGATCAGCTCCATCACTCTTCATAAATGAAGAAGGGACTCATTATGATCCCGTTTTCTTGATGGAGGAACGGAAGTGCAGAGACTAAGTAACTTACCCCAAACCGAGCTGTTGACAGGGTGCGCAGCCAGGACAAGAGTCTGGAACCCAAGCCCTTCAAGAGATTGTTAACTCACACAAGGTCAAACAATTATCACGTACTAGGACACAGCTGTCTACCTTTGAAGATTTTTCCCAGTCATGGAGCAAGAAAGGGAAAAAAAAATTCCTTTTCCGGTTTCAACCCTGATGAGAACTTAGCAGCAGGGCTGGAGATTAGACCCAGAGCAGCTCAGTTGGCTTCCCATTATCAGTTGTGCCTCCACTGGCTGCTGCAGAGAGAGCTCAAACACATCCAGAGGAAATGCCATGAGCAGGAGCTCATTAAATAGAGGATTTTATAGGATGCCTGGAATGCACAAAGCCCCAAGGAGGGATGGGGGTGGCGAGCTATCAAAGGCAAGTTTGCTCCTTTTCCAATGCCAGGGGTCCGTTTCCCCCACCTCCAAAGCTGCCAGTATTGGACATGGAGCAAAAAGTGTGAACCGTTCACAACTGATCCAATTCTTCCAAAGTCCCAAATGAGATGCTCACGGAGAGAGAATCACAGATCTCAGACGAAAAGCAGGCTCCCTCAGGGCAGGCACTGAAGAGTTCATTGTTCTCTGGGTAAAAGCCCTTCCCAGGCAGGCTCCCTCCCTCATCTGCTCATTGTGTAACCTTGGGGGCTCTGTTAGCTGCTACTGGCTTGTTTATATTTACAGCCAGCAAAGTAATGTGTGGTCTCCACCAGAGAGTTGGATGAGCACTGTAATTACACAACGGTAGGAGACAGCAGCTCTGCTGGGGAAGCTGGGCTGTGATTTCCCAGCCAGCATGGTTTAGTGAGATAACTTCAAGGCAGGCCAGATGATTTAGAGCTCCACTTCCTCAACCAGTTTCTCCTTCTACCAAGTGAATTTCCTTCTGGCTAAACCGGACTCACCCACATCTTCACTTTGCATCTTAATTGTCCTTTACAGGCACCATCTCTAATTAGAGATGCAAGCTGCCCTTGGTTTTTCAGTTCTAAGGACCAATCTTGAAAACTCTTGAGTGCAAGCACTTCTGCTTGGCCACTGCCACTATACCCCTCTGCCCCAAGGACACACAACTAGTTGTGACTTCCCTCACACACTTCCAGGTCTCAGCAACAGTAAATCTTTGGGGGAAAACCCAAAGTGATTTCTCTCTCAGAGAAAGGCTGCCCTTCTTGATCTAGCTGCTTCACTTCTCCAACTCCCTAATATTCTAATGTTTTACAGCAAAACTGCCAGTAATAATTCCCAGCCAGGGGTGAAGAGAGAAAGGACAAGCCAAATCAACACAGACACATTAGCCAAGTTCAGACAGCAGGGTCTGTCTCCAGAGGAGGCCGAACATTTGTACTGAGATATGAAGGTTTGTCCTTTAAAAAAGTAAATTCTCTGAGATATTAGTTTACTAGTGTGCCAGTTTGGATGTATTATGTCCCCAAAAATGCCATGCTCTTTGACACAGTCTTGTGGGAACAGACATATTAGTGTTGATTAGGTTGGAATCCTTTGATTGAATGTTTCCATGGAGATGTTACTCAATCAACTGTGATTGGATAATTTCCATGGAGGTGTTACCCCAACCATTCAGGGTGGGTCTTGACTGAATCACTGGAGTCCTATAAAAGTGTTCAAAGACAGAAGGAGGTGCGGCAGCCAAGAGAGACACTTTGAAGAATGCACAGGAGCTGAGAGTGGAGCTGGAACACAACCAGCCATTTGCCTTCCCAGTTAACAGGTTTTCCAGATGCCATTGGCCTTCCTTTCATGACGTATACTTGTGTTGATGCCTTCATTTGGACATTTTCATGGCCTTCAGACTGTAACTTTGTAATCAAATAAACCCCCTTTATAAAACCCAATCCGTTTCTGGTATTTTGCATAATGCAGCAATAGCAAACCGGAACAACTAGCATTTGATGGAAATGTTGTGGGATTATAAACTAATAAAAAGGAACAGCTTTGCATAGCAAATAAAATTGTCTACATTTTGGATGGGAAAGAGGAAAGGGAGACATTTGAATTGTCAGTCCATAAAATAAGTGGGTTGGGTGCCGTCGTCCTTCTGTGAAATCAGGTCACCAGCCTGAGGGGTACCCACAGAACAGAAAAATAAAACCCACCCTCTGACAGCAGCTGCAGTGAAATGAGCCCGTTGTTAGGTCTTTTTGACCAGGAAGAGAAGAGACCAATGCTCAACTGGACAAAGTTTTAGTGTAGCCATGAGCAGGCAGGCTGAAGTCTAAGACGGCAACAGCCCCTAACAAAGGTGGGAGTATGGTTTTATAGCTTTTGGGGAGGGGAGTTGGGGGAATAATTGTTGGTGGGTAAGACAGAGAAGTAAGGAGTTGATGTCAGGGGATTGGCTTGCTTAGGGTAAGATAAGGATTTGACAGGGTGCTCAGGGTAAGATAAGGCATTAACATCAGAGAAGTTACTACGTTATGAAAAATTGTTTATGCTCTTGCTCAGACTACTACTATGTTAGCTAAGAGTGGGTTTTATGTAAACAGTCATGTCTGTTGTAGGAAAGCTTCTAAGGGTGTGTTGTGCATGTTTTGGGGGTGGGGAGTTTTGCCTAACACCCATCTTCAAGGTTCCACAGGAGTAGACCACCTAAAAAACTTCCCATCTCTCTGCCCCAGTGTCTTAGTTTGTTAGAGCTGCTCTAACAAACTGGTTGGCTTAAACAATAGGAATTTGTTCTCTCACAGTTTTGGAGGCTGGAAGTCCCAAATCAAGGTGTTGGTAGGATCTTGCTTTCTCCGAAGCCTGCCGCGCTCTGGTGATGGCTTCCTGGCTATCCCTGACTCCATCGCTGTCTCTGTCACACAGCCAACTCGCTCCCCATCTGTCCCCTCCTGCTGTGCCCAAATCTCTGCTCACAAGGACTCCAATCATACTGGATCAGGGCTCACCCTGATTCAGTTTGGCCTCATCTTAACTAGTAGGGTCTTTAAAGGTCCTATTTACAAACCAGTCCACCCACAGGGCCAGGGATTAGCAGGTAAACATGTCTTTGCGCAGGATGCAATCCACTCCATAACACCAGTGTCTTCACCTGACAGATTGTTTTGTTTTAAATAATGGTAGAAAATGGAAAAAAAAGGAAAAATTATAGGAATCAGTCATATTTCTTCCATACAGAGATGAAAGTCTAATGTAAGTTTGATTTTTTTTTTTTTAAGTCCTGCTTTTCCACCCAATACAGCATACACGAGCTCTTTGCAAACTTTATTTTTCAGGAGGGGTAACCCTCTACCCTATGAACATGCCACTATCTGTTTAACATTTATATTTTGATAGACATTTTGTTGATTTCTTATTTTTTATTATTGCACATCATACTGGGCTGAATATCTTGCTGTAAAATGCATTTCTCACTCACTCCTATTATTTGGATTTTTTTTTTTTTGAATGCTTTTTTCCAAGGAGGATTTGTAGGGCAAAGGTTGCGGAAAATATGGAAAAACACTTTAAAGAGATGGAGTCTGGTTCCTTTCAAGATGCAGAGGCTAGACCCAACTCCCACTGCAGTGTGCTTTTATTGTTTGCATCTTCTTAACCTCCTCTGTGTCCCAGTTTCTACTTCTCATCCCACCATCCATGGAATTGTTCACTTTCAAAGGTAAACATCCTCCTTGCCTAAAATAGAAAAAGTTGAGATTGCGAAGATCAGAAGCATCTTCATTTTTCTGAAGTTGCAAAGAAATAGATTTTCTCTGAGATTTTTCAAGAGCCGGGGCGTGTCCTCCAAGGAAGCCCTGCGGTTCTAGCCACGGTGGGGCACTCACTGCAGATAGGGCTCTGCAGCTTCACTTTATAAAAGAAGCTGGGACAGGAGGGCAGAAGGGGCAGCGCTGCAATTTTACTCTTCCCACAGGAGGACGGAATAGATTTAGACAGTAGCTTTTCCCCTGATCTGGCTCAGCGAAGAGGAGACCTTTGTTATGAAATCTGGGGAAATCTTGATGGAACACTGCCTGCAATCTTGAAAACAAAAATATCCTCAGGTGGTGCCACCTGTCACAGAGACTTCAGATGGGGTGGGAACAGAGCAACTCCAGAGCCCATCCAGGAAAATGTGAGTCTCCATGGCAATGGCTGGACTGTCCCAAGCGGTCAGCCTCAGTGCCTGCAGAGCGCAGAGTGTGGGGTCGAAGGACAGCCCAATAGCCTTTCAGTAGACCACACCCAGGAAGAGGGACACTGACTAGTTCAATGGGTGTCCCCCAGCAGTGGCTCTCTTCTCCTAGCAAGACGGGCTGATTGTTGCTTGCAGGAGAGAACCATCGCACCTTGGAATGGCGAGGGGCACCTCAGGACCCCAGCAGGGCCCACCACGAGTGAGGAACCCTGTCCTTTCAGCAATCTGCACCATGCTTTCCCCTCTGCCTGGCAAGTCTACACCTCACCTCCTCTTCTGGCAAAGGTCTGCTCTTTGGGAAGCTTCCTTGACCCTCACTGGGAGAAAAAGGCTACATCGCCAGCAATCCTTCTGGACTGGACCCAAGACTCCAGGAGAGCATCATCAGGGAACCCAGCTGTCCACGCTGACCCCTCGAGTCTGCTCCCACCCCAAGAGGGCCGGGCTGGACCCATCCACCTCTACGACCCCAAACTGCCAACACCAACACGAGAAAGCAAAGCTTCCCATTTTACATCCCAACAGGGCAGGATGAACAGTGACAAGCCTCTCTGAGCTCAATGCAGCCTCACAGGGAAATGGGGTCTCCTGACTGCCCACTCAGCTTCCTGCCGTAAAAGGACATACGTGATGGACACTATTTTAATTTTCTCGTAACTGTACTTAGTTTCTGTCTGTGTTTGCTGGGCTTACAGAGGAGCACAGTGGCAGTGTGAGGACAGGACATTAGCATCCCACAGACTCAAGTAAATTCCTCCCCTGCCATCCCCCACTTTGGGAAAGAAGGCGTTCACTCAGGGACTGAGATCCCTCCTCGGTGAAATCAAGATTGTACTGATCATCCATTGCTGAGTAACAAAACCAGCCCAAAGCTTACAAGGGCTGCAGTTGTCTCACAGGCTCTTCAAAGACTCAAACAGCTGGGGATCTTTAGGTTCAATCTCTTTTTCTCTCATCCTCTCTCTCATCCTCCCTCTCTCTCTCTCTCTCTCTCCATGCGGCCCCTCCAGCATGGCAGCTACAGGGCAAAGGGGCTTGATGATAACATGGCAGGCGCAGAGTTCCAAAGGCCCAGGTCTCGAAAGAGAGTGAGTTAGATGGGAGCTAAGGCTCTTTCTACAACCTAGCCTCAAAGGAAACGTGCTGGAGCTGGCCAAGCACCAGCCCACAAGAGCCTACTGTTAAATTTTCAAGAATTTTCTTAGCTGGTTGTCGAACAGAGCCATTGCTAAACACTAAATTATAGAAACATACAATTAAACAACTTATATTAAAAACGAAGCTAATACATTCTCAAAACCAACTTCCAAATTTTTTGACCACATGTTACTATTCTGCATGCCCTTGAGGTTACTTACACCTGTGTTATCTGTAAGGCAGATATAAACTATATATAGTATTCATAATGGTCTGCTACTGCCCTCCCTTCCCACTTCCATGAAAGGGTATCACATTAGTAGCTCAAAATCAGCCATGGCCACAGTGGTCAAAAGGGGTTGGTATTAGAGAACCTTTTTTGTTGCTCAGATGTGGCCTCTCTCTCTAACCCAACTCTGCAAATAAACTCACTGCCCTCCCCCGCTATGTGGGACATGACTCCTGGGGTTGAGCCTGGACCCAGCATCATGGGATAGAGAAAGCCTTCTTGACCAAAAGGGGGAAAAGATATGGAACAAAATAAAGTTTCAGTGGCTGAGAAATTTCACTTAGAATCAAGAGGTCATTCTGGAGGTTATTCTTATGCATTATATAGATACCCTTTTTAGTTTTTAGTGTATTAGACTAGGTAGAAGGAAACACCTGAAACTGTTAAACTGTAATCCAGCAGCCTTGATTCTTGATGTTGACTGTATAACCATACAGCTATTATCATGTGACCGAGTGATTGTGAAAACCTTGGGGCTCACTGTGAGGACCTAGGCAACAGGTCCCTTCCCCCCACCCCACCCCCAGCAGGAAAGCATTAAAACTTCCCTCCCCTAATCACTGTTAGTAACTAAATCTCAGGAGACCTTGTTGCCAAATCTCACGAGTTCCTGTTGTAACCAGATCTCGTGAGAAAATCCATTGTCACAAACCTTTATCCCGCCTTGGCATGCCTCTCTGCAGAATGGCAGAATGCTGACTTCACCCTCCCAACCTGCCACCATTGGGTTGTCTTCTGTAAGTCTCTAATTAGACTCATGGGTCTCTGTACCAGCGTGCTCTTCAGTCTTAGGGCTAATCTGGGTTGGAACACTGACACTCCCTTTATCCAATGTGTGGGCAGATGAGTAATAAAATAAAGACAAAAAATAATAAATAATGGAGGGGAGATACAGGGTATGGGATGTTTGGGGTGTTCTTTTTATTTTCATTTTTCTTTTTTTTTGGAGTAATGAAAATGTTCTAAAATTGATTGTCGTGATGAATACACAACCATGTGATTATACTGAGAGCCACTGATTGCATACTTTGGATGGATTATATCGTGTGTGAATATATCTCAATAAAATTGCATTATAAAAAG
The DNA here is from genome assembly GCF_015220235.1 of Choloepus didactylus. Taxonomy (NCBI): domain Eukaryota; kingdom Metazoa; phylum Chordata; class Mammalia; order Pilosa; family Megalonychidae; genus Choloepus; species Choloepus didactylus. The sequence goes on along the minus strand of NC_051311.1, from coordinate 161,060,879 downwards.
TAAACAGCTCAAGTAAATGTTTTTGAAAGACTACAATATACCTGATAATTGGTTAATTGAACAACTTTTCTGGAACCTACGATGGCCAGGTTGGGGGATGAGGATAATCTGCTGAGATCCGTTCTGTTTGGACCCACCTACCCCTGTGGCCTCATCTCTCTCCATGCTCTCAGCCTCTGCTTCAACCTTAAGAACACCACGTGGTTTAGTTTCCCCCAAGAAACCATGCTGTGCCCCCTCCATCACCTCCTCCAAGCCTCTTCCACCTCCAAGCTGGCCTGCCAGCATTTCCTCAGTCCTGGGTGGCTCTTGCTCCCACCCCATTCAGTTTTACTAACTTCTAGCTCCCCTTTGACATTTATCTTACGTTTTCCTTTTCCTGTGCTGTCCTTCCCATCCCCCCTGGCTGCACTGGGTGCGCGACCCCTGGGCTCGTGTTGACCTGCACAAGATGGCAGATTCACATGTGGACTTCTCTATTGGCTCATCTGCAAGGAAGAGACAACCTGGCACCACAGACTTCATCAACATGGAGAATCAAAGGCTCTGGAGGTCGGATGGCTTCTAGCCTGGGACCTTCCCACGATTTTCTGTGAACACCCTTGGCTGGCTCCCTCGCGGTCACCGAGATGCCCGCAGCAGTTCTAGACTTCACATCCTCCCCAACAACGGCCAAAAGCCACAAAAGGAAAGAAGATGTGTTCCTTCCTGGGTCACACATTAAGGATGAGGCAAACTTTCCCAGGAGCCTTATAGGAGATTTACCCGCATATCTCACTGACCAAAATTCGGCCCCATGACATTCCTACAACAATCACTGCCTGAATCAAGAGTGTATCTACGGGGCTGAGGAAGGGACCAACTTCCCCTAAGGCACAAGACTACCAGCTCCCTGAGTGCAACTGGATTCTCTTAGGAAAGAAGGAGGGGAATGGCTATTGGGCAAGCAGCCAACAGTGTCTGCTCCAAAGCACCCTGGGGACAGTGGGGCCAGCCAGGCCTGCAGGGGAAAGACAATCTTTGGAGGGGGACACTGTCTCAGACAAAGCCCAGTCAAAGGAGTCCCAAGGGGAACCTTAAGGCAGTACTGAAGGGTGAGTTCCAGAGGATGGTCCCAGAGCATCTGAAATCCCCCAGAGAAAAACATACATATACCTAAGCACAGCTGGCTAAGCAAACAGGTAAAAATCAAGAGGATTCAAGACTGAGCAAAAGAAGATTATTGGATAGAGCTGGATAGGCAGGTCCTTGCCTCAAACAATTTGGGGATGTAATGAGCTAACCTTCAGTTACCAAACTGACATTTCTTTTTCTTTCTTGCTTTCTCTCTTTTCTTTTCTTCTTCATCTCCTTCTTTCTCTTTTCCTTTCTTTCCTTCCTTCTTTCTTTCACTTTCTCTTTCTGTCCTTTCCTTCCTTTCTTTCTTCCCCTTCTTTACTTCTTTTCTTTCTCTTTATTATCTTCCTTGAAACCTTTCAGTACAAACACTCTACAGGGTACCAAATATTACCTGGAAGGAATCTTATGTTAACTCTTCCAGCATTGAGAATTCATTAAACCCAGACCCTCTTAAATTTTTCTCTCAAGATTTAAGGGTTTTAAAAAACATCTTGGCTTTTTTTCTTTTTAACAAATGAGATCAGGAAATGCCTAAGAAAAGATCCATATGGATTAAAACTCGTCCCTCAATTCCCATAGGCAACAGGAAGTCAAGAGTGGTGTAAAAATTAAAAGCCACCATGAACATACCTTTGGCAGTTTGAAAAGATCCAGTCCTGCTGGAACTTCAAAACTAACTCTGTGCAAGTTTGGTCTCAGCTCTGCTCAGGGAATTTTCCCAAATCAAAAACAGCTGTTTCATCTTATTTAACCATTAGACTGGGTTACACAGATTCATGGCAAGAATCTTAGAGCCCTTGAAATTCTCTTCTCAGAGTGGCCTCATTTTACAGAGTAAAGTAAATCAAGTTCCTTCACGGCAACTGTTTACATTTCTTTTCTAAATACCCAGCAGCCCTCTGGGGCAAGACTAAATTATTAATCTCTGCTTTCTAAGAAAATATTACTGCTTAAGCTTCTGGTAAACATGGGCATGGTTTTGTCCTCCCATGTTATCAAGAAAGCTAGGAAAGTGCAGCACAGGGCTTTGTGGAAACCCCACAGGATACATTTCTCTCTCACACTGATATCTAGAGTTAAGACCTCTTTTTAAAATTGGTTTCTTTTTATGGTTATAAAAATAGAACGAGCACACGATAAAAATTCAAATGTTAAAGAATGGATATAACGTCCAAAACAGAAGCTCCCCTCTCTTGCACCAAATTCCCAGTCCACAATCAATCCATCTGATTGTTCCAAGTGTAGCATTCCACTATTTTTTGAGCGTATACGAGTGTGTGTATGTGAAACGTATTCTATATGTGTGCATGTACATATATGTAAACAAATACATATATAGAGACACACACACACAATGTAAGGCAACAGTGGAGAAGCTGGCACCATTTCTCATTCTCTCTGCTCTCTCTCTCCTTCCTCTCCTTCCTCTCCCCCCTCTCCCTCCACCCCCACCCCCATTTCTCAGCCTAGTTCAGCCCTGCATAGGAGAGGAAGTCAGTGGTTATGAGTATGAGCTTTGGAAGCAGACAGCCTCCTAGTTACTTTGTTACTTCTACATCTCAAGCCTGGGTTTTCTCATCCAATTTTTAAACAGTGCTGTGATTCCTAACTCAGAGGATTTACTGAGATAATGCACACATCCTCGTTCTTCTCTTAGATTAGTATTGAGAGGTGATGATATGTTTCTCTAAAGCAGAAGGAGGAAAAAGAGATGACCCCCGAAGTTAGGTCTGTTCCCTGGGCCGGCTGCCGCCTGATGGCCTCCTGCCTCCCCTGGTGGAACCCTCTAGACTTCGGATGTTTCGCTGGCTTGGCCCCACGGTGAGACTCGCAGGAAGCCCAATGAGCAGCAGAGCAAGAGAAACCCCGAGTTAAACCTGCAATCACCCCCATCACCTGTCGCGTGGCCAGGCAGTTCCTCCCGATAATGCAGGCACAATTGTCTGGGATGTGCAAAAAATGCCTCTTGCCTCCCTGCCCCCTTCCCTCCTCAGCCCCCTGGCCCCTCCTTTACTTGAGTTAACTCTGGGGCAACTACTTGCAAGGTTCTCAGCTGGTCAACTGACGAGCGCTGGGACAGCAGGAGTCAACCTTGCTGTAACGAAATGGCTTGCTCAGTTGTTCTGTGCCGCTGCATTGACAGAAACTGGTCCTGGACAATCAATTGCAAGCCACACAAGATTGTCAGGGTTGCACTTCATGCCCTATCAGGCTGTCAGGAAAGTAACTGGGGTCTCCGTCATGGGGCTTCCGTTTTTATTTCTCTTGCTGGGACGCTGCTGGCCGGGCAGGGTTGTTTTACCGAGATGCCGAGAGTAACAGCAAACCCCTTTATGCTAACACGTTGGCACTAGGGTCCCAAATTCCCAGACCGTGGCTAGAACAGACACCTCCCAACAGCTCAGGCTGGGAGGTTTCCCACATGGCAGAGAACGGGAGACTGAGGCACATAGGGAGGTGCAGCGGAGGGGCGGGGCTGCTCTCTGGAACCCTGCAGCTCCCCATCCGTTCCCAGACTCTCTGAGGCTGCCGACAGATGCCCACCACAGAGTCAGCTTCTGGCCCGTCCAACTGCCCCTTGGTGTGAATTAGAAAGGAGACCCTGCCCCTGGGCAGACACATCCCAGCAGGGCTTGCTATGTGGGTTATAAGCCGAATTTGGGCTCAGTAAGTGTTTTAGGTTCCAAGGCTGCCCAAGCAAATACCATGAAATGGTTTGGCTTAAACAGTGGGAATTTATTCGCTCATGATATCGAGACCAAATCAAGGCATCATCAAGGCGATGACTGTAGTGTTCTGGGGCTGGCTGCCGGCGACCCTCAGCTCCTCTGCTACATGGCAAGGCACGTGGCAGCCTCTCCTGGCCTCTCCCTTCTCTTCCGGGTTCCATTTCAGCTTCTTGCTTCCATGGCTTCCTCTTTGTCTGAATTTCATTCCATTTATAAAGGACTCCAGTAAGAGGATTAAGACCCATCCTAAATGAGGTGGGTCACACCTTAACTGAAGTAATCTCACCAAAAGGCCCTTCTTACGATGGGTTTACACACACAGGAATGGATTAGATTTAAGAACATGTTTTTCTGGGGCACATAACAGTTTCAAACCACCACAATAAATTTCAGGTGTTAGGTTGTTGTTTCATTCAACACACATTTTCTTTTTCCCTAGAAAACTAGTTGCAGTGATTATAAACATGGGTCCATAAATCCTTCGATATGCCTGCCTTAAAATGTGGAACCTGACACCCCACCCCTTGCATGTGGGTTAGAAGGGATGCCTCGCTTGCAATGAATAGAATATGCCAGAAGTGGTGGTGTGACTTTGAAGATTAGGCCATCAGTAGGCACTGTGGCTTCCATCTTGAATGCTCTTTGTCTTGGCTCACTCGCTCTGGGGAAACGAACTGCCACATCACAAACAGCTCTCTGGAGAGGCCCGTGAGGCAGACAACTCAGGACTCCAACCAACAGCCATCAAAGAATAGAGACCTCCTGCCCACAGCCGCATGAGTGAACTAAGACATGGTCCCTCCAGCCCCCATCAAGCCTATAGATGACAGCAGCCCTAGGTGACAGCCTGATGGCAACCTCAGGAGAGAATCAGAGCCACAGCCACCCAGCTGAGCCTTATCTGAATTGCTGACCCATAGACACAGTGAAGTAATCTATGTTCGCTGCTTTAAGCCACTAAGTTACAGAGCACTAGAAAACTGATAAACTAACCTAAATTAATTATGCACCATGATGAAAAATTCGATAAATGCACACAGAAGAACAGACATACACCCAAGCTTTACTTTGTGTAAACATCTGCCCACTTTTGCTAATACCCTATTCACAGTCAGAACATTTAAACATTCCTTTAACAGGAAGAAACATGCAGTGGAGGAACATACACATGAGCAAGGGGCAGGAACCCAGGTTCTAGCCAACTCGGCCACCGACCAACCAGTGCAGAGCAAATCCTTTAACTAGATCGTCTTTCCACCCACACTTTCGCACACCTATTCTATGCTGTGCAAAATACTGTACAAGGTACTGTGTTGGGCCTTTCTGTATATATCTCATATTTCACAATAAGGAAATGACTGAAATTGTGGAACTGTAACCCATAACATTCTTTGAAATTACCTATATAACTACTTGTTAAATCGTACTTTGAAAGTTATCACCTTCCTGTATATATGTCATATATCCCAATAAGGAAATGACTGAAATTGTGGAACTGTAACCCATAACATTTTTTGAAATTTGCTAGCCACTTGCTAAATCGTACTTTGAAAGTTATCACTGTTCTGTATATTTGTTAAATTTCACAGTAAAAAAATGTATTAAAAAAAAGGTACAGTGTTGGGGAGGTGGGGTATACAGAAATCAAGAAGACACAATCTCTGATCTTTAGGAAACTGCAAACTAGCCAAGAGACATGTATATATGTATGTATGCATATGTATATGCCTCAGATTGGGGAGCCCCAGATTGGAGGGCTCAGATTGGGGAGCCCCACACCAAGTCACATGCCATGGGAGTCAGCCCCACTTTCCTTAACAGCCTGTGTGAGGCCAATGCGCTCATTCTCAGCCTCACTGGCTGCTTTCTGGGTACCCCACATCCCCAAAGTCTTGTAGACAGGGGCCAAGGGGACCTCCCAATGGCGGGAGACCTTTCAAGGATGAAGTGCCCCCCACCCACGGTCTGTCTGCTGGGGCGTTCCTTGACTCTGCCACTGAAAAACTAACTCTGAGAGCAAACTGGACTTTTAATAGTCAGTCATCCAAGAAAAGCAATGCCAAGTGATTGTGAGGCTAAAAGGCGATCCTGCTCTAATTCCCACTTGGTTCTTTAATGACCAAGAAGTTTCCCCTTTTTTTGTCTCCCAAGGACCATCTCAAGCAGAAACGTTTCTCAAGTCACTGAAGATCAGTGTGTGTGATGACTTGAAGGTATATGTACCCCAGAAAAGATCATGTTCTTAAAGCTAGTCCATTCCTGTGGATCATAAGTAGGATCTTAAGATGTGACCCACCTCATTCAGGGTGGGTCTTAATCACTCTTACTGGAGTCCTTTATAAGAGGATGAAATTCAGACAGACACAGAGAAGCTGGGAGAGAAAAGCCAGAGAAGAGAGAGAGAGAAAGACACAGAAGCTCAGAAAGTAAGCTACAGACAGGGCAGCCAGAAGCTGAAAGCAACAAAACCTGGAAAGAGCAAGCAGACGCCGCCATGTGCCTGGACGTGTGCCTTAATTTGGACATTTTCACAGCCTCAGAACTGTAAGCTTTTAAGTTAACAAATCCCCATTGTAAAAGCCAACCCATTTCTGGTATATTGCATTTCATCAGCCTTAGCAAACCAGAATAGTGGGTGTGGAATGCTTCTCTCTTCCCCTCGTTGTCATTAGCCATGGCTGTCACCAAGAGGAAAATAAAAACACTTGTGTCTGGTTGCCTTGAGGCACTGGCTCCATCTCGGCTTGAAGACTTGAAGATTTGAGCAGACCAAGAAGAATCCATTTACAAATGAACTCTTCTCAGTTTGGGAGTTTCAAAAATAGAAACAGCCAAGTTTAGAGATGGAAATACCATTTCAATATCTACGGTTACAAGTTCTGTGTGTGGTCAGTCTCAAAACGGTTGTGAATGAAGTGTCCCTAATTACGCACATCGCTCCCAAACTTTCTAAGTCGTCACAAAGAGCTGGCGTTTGTAAGCTGCCTGCACGGCACCTTCTTTCTCATGATCATCAGATTCTCTTCCGTTTCCAAACCCATTCCCAAAGAGGTTCTAGATTCTGTCGCAAAGGAACAAATACGGAGATCAAACTCCAGTGTAGAGCAAATGGTCAGCATTCACTTTATTTTATATCCTTACATGTACGACACTGTATCCTTCAGTCATTTTCCTCCTTTGATTTGTTATGAAAAACTTCAAACAGAGAGAAAACATGAAGGAATAGTATAGTATGAACCATTGTACTCACTAAATAGCTTCCTTCACTGGGAACATTTTGCCATATTTACTCTTTTCTCTACAGATTTGTCTTTTTTTCTTTCATTTTTTTTTTTTTTTTCCGAATCACTTGAAACTAAAGTACATATTTGTGACAATACAGAGTTAAATATTTCAGCACACCTCTCCTGAGGATAACAAAATTCCCTTACATAACCAAAACAGTATTATCTTACATAAAAAATAAACAGCATTTCCCTGATATTATCTAATATCTGATCCATATTCAAATTTCCTCAATTGACCCCCAAATGTCCATGATAGCCGTTTGTTTTTTTCTTTTGAAGCAGCATCTAATCAACATCCATGCACTGCATTGTTTCATCCTTTCAAAGTCCTCAAATCTGGCATAATCCCCCATCTTTTTTATGATATTGATTTTTTTAAAGACACCAGGCTAGTCAACAACAACACTCGCTTAGCTCTAGAAAGAGTCCCAAGCGCAGTCAATTGCACTCCTAAATACCCAGCTCACTTCCTGCTCTCCATTCTCCCTGCCGCCGCCCACTTCTGGGATTCACCTCCCCGGTCTGTCATTGTCCCCAAACCCCCACCATCTCAGCCCTGTTCCAACCATACCAGCTCCAACGTTATTTTCCTGAAACAATGACCTGAGAATTTCACTTTCAAACTTTGGGTGGCTCCCCATGGGGGCTATAGGATAAGGTATGAGCTCCTCCAAACCTGATCTCTTAGCTTCATCACTACACATGCCCCAGATATCTCGATAATAAAACCACACAGACCTTCCCATTGACATGGGCTCTTTCCAGCCCCCTATTATTGACAAATGCTGCTCCCCAATCCTGGAAAACTCTTGCTTTCCATTTTTACTGGACAGAAATCTATCTACCCTTCATAACCCAGTTATCAATTGTGCCTCTGATCTCCCATAAACTTCAGTTTATTTCTCTATGATACCACATCATGTTATATTTAATTCCTGCTTTCCAAGTGCACCTCCCATGTAGGACTGAGTTCCTTGAGATGTTGTGTGATGGTTAGGTTCATGTGTCAACTTGGCCAGGTGATGGTGTCCAGGTGTCTGGTCAAGCAAGCACTGGCCTAACTGTTACTGCAAGGACATTTGTGGCTGGGCAATTAACCAGAAGGCTGGTTTATTAAATCATCAGTCAATTGACTGCAGCTGTGACTGATTACATCAACAATCCACAATGAGAGAATTCAATCAGTTGGATTTAATCCAATCAGTTGAAGACTTTTAACAGAGAAGAGAGAGAAATTTCACTTCTTCAGCTAGCCAGCCTCTCCTAGGGAGTTCATCAGGGAAATTCATTGGAGTTGCCAGCTTGCCGCCTGCCCTATGGAATTTGAACTTGTGCATCCTGCCCTATAGAATTTAGACTCACGCATCCCCACAGTTGCATAAGACACTTTTTTAAAATCTCATATTTACAGATATCTCCTGTTGGTTCTGTTTCCCTAGAGAACCCTAACTAATACAGATTGTTTTTGGGATTTGTTATAAACAAACCTGCAATAAACATTCTTGGATATACCTCTTTGGGCAGTTGTGCAAAAATTTCACTATAACATACGGAGGAGCAGGACCGCTGGAGGTTATGCAAACCCCTTCCACCTTCCAACACAAAGCAGATGCCTCTCCCCAACTGTTGCATTTATGTTCCCACCGCAGGAATTGAGAGTTCCTGTTTCTCCACTTTGTGGTCAACTTTTAGTGTCTTCGGGATTTTTAAAGTTTGCCACACTGGTGGATGTGTAAGGGCATCTCGTGATTGCAATTCACTTGTCCCTGGTTCAGAGGGAGGCTGAGCAGCTTTTCTTTTTCCTTGGCCATTGGGCCTCCCTATTATTGTGAGAATTTCCTGCTCATTTTTCTATTGGGCTCCGTCTTCTTCAGAGGAAGGACCATGTATAATCCACCTTTGCATTCTGAGTCCCCACCCACAGCCTGCGGTATTGCAGCTGCTAGGAAATGTTTGCTCAGAGAATGCATGCATGGTGGAGGGAGATGCAAAACTATCCACTATCCGCTAAGCGGGAGGCTTTGATTTAATATTTATAACACTCTGAACTTACATGATCGCACTAAGGGATCCTCACTCACCATTAATAATTTGAGTCATTAAGAGAGACAAGAATTGGTGAAGGAGAGGTTGTTTCTCGCTGGGAACTCATCCTTAAGGAGCTGCATCAGGCAGCCATAAGGAATGGATAGATAGGGAAAGGTGGCTCTGTGAGTCTGTCTGTCTTTGTAGCCACTTCATGCAGATGAAACAGGAGTAAAGGCCAGCAGGTGGGGATTGCTTGGGAAGTACAGAGACTTCTGGCTGGCTGGAGCATAGTGGCATGTAAGGGAGATGAGTGGGAATAGCAGCTGGCAAAATCGATTGAGGGGTGTTACGGATTTAACTCAAAAGATCTGTTCAAGTCCTAACACCTGAGCTCTTGAATGATCTTATTTGGAAATAGGATCTTTGAAGACATTATGAGTTAAAATGAGACTAACCAGGATTAGGCTGGGCTATAATCCAGTATGACTGGGGTCTTTATGAGGCAAGGGGATTTGGATACAGAGAGAGAAGACAGCCATGTGATAGAGGCAGAGATTGAGTTGTGGATGACCGGCAAGCCACTTGCAGAACCCTGCAGGCTTCAGAGGAAGAATGACTGCCAACACCTTGATTCGTATTTCTCTCCTCCAGAACTGCAAGACAATAAACTTTTGTTGTTTTAAGCTGCCCAGTTTGTGGAAGTTTGTTACACCATCCTAGGAAACAAAGACAGGCAGGAAATGCAGAGGGCCCTGACTGCGAGACCAGAGGGAGGCCAAGTTAGCTGAGCTGCGTGCCTGGCAGGCTGGCTGGCTCCAGCAGCTGGGAGACGACGGAGCTGGACGGTGATGGAGCTGGGCCATGCCATGAGTATCCCACGACTCCGTTCTTTGTCCAGTGAAGGAAGCCCATTTTTAGGTTGTTCTATATGAGTTGCAAACACATGAGTCCCGGAATGAGCTAGTGCCAACCCCAGCTCAATTCTCATTACATCAGGGAGCAACTCCATAAAAAAAGGCAGCACAGACCTGAACAATTGCAGAGAGCCTCAAGAGAGTGGCACAAAAAGCAAAGGGCTTTGGTTGCTGCTGAGAAAGGGAGAAACAGGGAGAGGCTTTAGGTGAGAGAGGAGAGTCAAACCCCAGCACAGGCTACTCACAGAAATGAGCCATTTCTTCATCTGCAAAATAGGGGTTAAAAGCACACACTTGGGGGACGGCTGAAAAATGAAATTCTGACATATGCCTGACACTCAGTCCCGTCTGGTAAAGAAGAGGAGCCTGGAAAACCTTTCTCTCACTCCCTGCTTTCCTGTGCATGTACACATCTCCCCTGTTCTTTTCCAGTCACGCCATCCCTGGTGGGTGGCCTGGTTCTGGCGTCTGGGTCAGAGCTCGGGCATCCAGACCAGCTGGCTTGCTCACTGGGGCTGACTCAGGTCCAACTCACTTCCAGCTGTAACTCGAGCATGCTCCAGATTGCAGGACGGCACATCCAGACCACATCAACAGAGCCAATCTCATTGGAAAAAATAATAGTGGGAGTAGGATGGAGAAAAGGAAGGGGGACAACAGGCAGGGAGACTGCTCAGCACTCATTCCACAGCTTTCACATGAAGCCATCCACGGCCTTTGGGCTGCTCTCGAGGGAAAGACATTTTCCTATGGCTTCTGCAGGAGAGAAAGCAGCCGAGACTTCAAATGAATTATGTATGAAGAGCTGCTAAACATGTGGAGCTGGGCATGAAGGCTCTAGACGGCAACTGTGAAATCCATTTACCAAGTGTTTACTGAGCCTGTATTATATGTTATGCCTGTGTCAGGCTCTGGGGTGCAGGAGGGAGCCTGACCTCAGAGGGGCTGTGTGGGTCCCCAGTAGACCAGGAAGCATCTCCAGCCCAGTGGAGATGTCAACTGTGCAGGGCAGAAGCTGCTAAAAGAGCTAACCTGGAGCACAAATCTCCCTCATTTAAAATATGATACCTGGAAAATGCTCGCTGACATACAACCTCATTAGAAATTCATCTTCTGCACAGACTGAGGTAGACATATCTAAAACAGCAGGAACCAAAAGAGTTTTATTAGATACCCCTTGCACCTTGGTTGAGCCCTCTGTCAGTCACATCCTCAGAGAGGAAATTCTCCAGCTTCCCAAGTCTGTCTTCCCACAGGGGAAGGTTTTATTTACCACGAGCTGTGCAGCTGAGGTGAGATTTGAATCTCCCTCCTGTACTCTGCATGTTGCCCTTTCTTCCTCTCCATCCTTCCTTCCTCTTCCTTTGCTCCCTCCCTCATTATCTGCATGCAAATCTGTCTACTTCCCTTACAAAGCAATGCCTATTCTGATGCACTGTTGTAACACAGCAAAGGTATTGCACAGCTCCCTAAATATCTGATTAATTTAAAATGTGTGTGCATTTCCATGTTCACTCTGCACCATTCGTCATTGTCCATCTCCATTTTAACGTGTCTACTACTGGAAACTTCCAGCAGCATGGTGGGCTCCGCTGATGTCAACCTCGGATTACAATCTCATAGAAATAATGAAGAAAAAGTTATGTTGCCAAGTGCCTAAAGAGTAAAGGTAAATCAGTCTGAGCTGGAAACAAAGACAAAACAGTACAGCCAGGGTTGTAAGAGAAAACAGAGCCAGCATGGCCCTTGGAGATGGTAAGGATCATTAAAATGCTTATCCAGGATAGCAGACAGAATCCAGTCCCTGGCAGCTCAGGAAACTATCAACCACTCTGTAGAGGGCCCAAGACCTCAGACGGAGAAGAAGTTTGCAACGCTTCTAGGGCTTGAGTGACAGAAATTTTTAAAATACCTTTGAGAAGTTACCAGCTTGGTCTATACTGCAGTGGGTGAGAGATCTGAATTTATATCACCTGCAGAATATAGGAAACTCTAAATTAGGACATTAACATAAAAATGGGGGCAAGACCACCCATTTCTCCTTTCTCCTGGGCTCCAGAGAAAAGCAAGCCCCCAAATGCTCTGTAGAGACAATCTTACAACCCAGAGCACATAGCACTTCTGGTTCAAAGTAAAAATTATAGGCCACCTATGAAAATGATACAGCAGAAGAATTAGCATCCCAGAACAGGAAATAATAGAACCATGGAAAAGTGAAGATAAAAGTGAGTGTGCTTAAGATGAAGAAGGATCAGTGTCTGCCATGGAATAGGGACTGGAGGTGGGCAGTTGCATATAAAGGGGTAGCATGAGGGATTTCCTTTGTGGCTAACAAACAGTTCTGTATCAGTTGTCATGGTGTTTATACAAATCTACAAAGACAATAAAATGACACAGAACTATAGACAGACATACTAACAAAAATGAGTATATGCAAAAACTGGTGAGATCTGAGAAAGGTCTGTGGTCTGGTAAATTTTATTGTGCCAATGCCAATTTCTTGGTTTGAATAATGCACTATAGTTATGTAAGATGTTACCCCTGAGGGGTGCTGGGTGATGGATACATAGACTCTTCTGTGCTAATTTTGCAACTTCTTGTAAGATTATAACTGTTTCAAAAGAAAAATCACATATATATTACTGCAATAAAAGTTTAGAGAAATCATTTAAAAAAAAAAAGTGAGTGTGCTTAAAGTTATAAGAGAGACAAAGGAAGGAAGAGAATCAATGATGGAGGAACAGGGAAGGATGCAAAAAAGAAAAAGTAGGATTTTAAAAAGAACCAACTAGAGCTTTGAAAACAGAACATGTAATCCTTGATTAAAAGTCCAATGAGAAGGATCAACAGTCATTTAAAAAATAGCTGAAGAGAGAATTAGTGAACTGAAGAATATATCTGAGGAAATCAGGCAGAACGCAGCACACAGGGAAATACAGAGGTGGAAAATATGAAAACGTAGTTAAAAGCGATGAAAGATCAAATGGGGATACTCATATTACATATAAAAGAAATTCCAGGAAAGACTAAAGTGAATGCAGGAGAATAAGTAGTGCTTTTAGGCTCCTTTCTTGGGAATTCACATCCATATTCTGTAAGAGAAAAGCCCTCCTTTCCTCTTCGGTCACTAAGCTGAGGGTGGAAATGAGGAGCTCTCTCTGGTCATGACACACAAGGTAGCACAGCCAAGATTCGGGATGGGGGTTGGGGTAGGAGAGTGAGGGTGAAACTAAGAGCAAGGCCCAGAGATGCCTGGTCCTAAAGGTACCCTTTGAATCCCCAAGCCCCAAGACCAGTCTCAACACACACATCCTCCCTGTGAAAGGAGACAAATCCCTACTTGGCTCATGTCTGTCTGAGTTTTGTTTCTGTTGTTGCAACTTAGAACCTCAATGAAGATCCTCCTTGTATAAATGAGCAGATTCAAACTCGGCGAGGTCAGACACCGCTAAACTGTGGCTAGCCTGCAACTGAAGTCCACTGTGTCTAAACCCTGTGTCCTCTAGAGCAGAGCTTCTCAAACTCCACATGCACACAGGTCACCTGGGGGGCCTGTTAAATGCAGATTCTGACCTGAGAGGTGTGGGGTGGGACCTGAGAGTCTGCATTTCAAACACGCACCAAGGAGAAGCTGATGGCGCTGGTCTGCAGACCACAATTTGAGTACATACTGATGCAGGTGACAATGACCTTGGGGGGGGAGATGAGTAGCTGGCAACAGTCACTGGTTAGTGGCTTCTGCATGTAAAGTTATAGGCTTACTTGACTATATTATAGGGGTGCGGGACACTGTTATCGAGTTCCGACTTGGCGGGCCTGGGCTAGGGGAACTGATCAGCCCCTAGGAAAGGTAGTGAGGCACGGGCGACAGCGCCCTCCACAGCCCCCCAGGCCTGAGAAAGTGAGGCCGGAGGCAGGCCCCATTTCCTCACCCCAAAGTACAATCGTTGGGGAGGGCTTGCCGGAGAAACCCCCCCCCCCCCCGTGCCTTACCCGCACCCTCCACCCTCTTCGTTACCGGAGCAACTCCCGCCCCTTTTCAAACAACCTCCGCGCCCTCTCAGAACCAATCCAAGCCTTTAACCTCTACAGCTACCCCGCCCTCTAAACCGCCCGATATAAGCTTGTACTCTCCCCTAATAAACTCTCTTGGCTTCCTCACCCTCAAAGAAACGTGTCCCGCCTGTTCCTTCTCGCCACCCTCCACACCTTGCACGCCACCGCCGGGGACCGGGCCCAGTCCCCCGCCTCGCCCTCGCCTCCGGGAAAGAGCCCCCGCCGCCGGTACCCTCCGAGCAATCCCGAGAGCCTAGGATTTAGCAACCGGCCGCCATCCCCCCCAAGACGAGTCAACTGCGACCGCAACTGGCGCCCAACGTGGGGCTCGAACCCACGACCCTGGGATTAAAAGTCCTCTCCACGCAGCGGTCCAGTAAAACCACCCGCTCGCCCGGACGCCTCTCCAACTCCCCTTCTCCTCGCCTGCAAGGTAAGGGCCGCCTCTCCCTCGCCGCCCCGCGGAGCCGCCTCTCCCTCGCCGCTCCACGTCCGGAGCCGCCTCTCCCACGCCGCTCCGCGCCCGGGCCGCTCTTCCTTTCCCGCATTAACCTGGCTCTTGCCCCCGACTACCTTTCGTCTTCTCTTTCTATGTCCCCCCCATTCCTCCTAACACTCTTCCTCCAGTAGCTTTCCCTCTTCCCCTCCATTACTTTGCTGTGGTCCTTTGTGTCTTTGTTTCTTTGTTTGGCACCGTGTGCCTCTTTGCAACCGCCCCTCCCCCCAAACTGCTCTCGCTACCAGAGGGTCCTGCTTTCTATTCTCGCCGTCTCCTTCGGCCTCGCGGCCACGGTTTACCTCATTTTCTTTACTCAATAATCAACCCCCCCTTTTTTTTTCTCCCTCCGCTATGGGTAATCGTCTATCTGCACGCCAAGCACCTCAAGTTCGCACTCTAGCGGGTCTCCTAGACACACATCGCCGTAAGGTGTCTGTCCGGCAGCTGCAAGTATACTGGGACCTCCTGCTGCCCTTTAACCCATGGCTCACCACTTGCCATCTTTGGGACCCTGTTACTTATAATCGCCTTATTGATCGGGTCACCAACGCCATGGAACATGAGAGCAAGCGCTTCCCTCCCGGCTTGCTCCCCACCTTAATAACCGTCCGCTCCTGCCTTCAAGGCTCCCTCCCCCCTGATTGAGGCCCCATTAAATCCAAGGAGGCCCTATCAACCCAGTCAACAGATTCAGACAGCGATACTAATGTAGACCACGATTCGGACACAGAATCCTTAGTCGAGCAGATTAACAACGCGCTCGAAGTCGCCCCCGAAAAACAAAGCAATACTAAACCTCTCCAAAATGGCGAACTTCCTCCTTCTTCTTCCACTGAGGGGAGGAAGTGCTCTAGTGATGACGTCAGCCCTAAGCCGGGCCGGAAACCGCATGCGCTTTACCCCGCCCTTTCACAGGGCGGAGCTAGTCCACCATCCTATGCCTTAGCCACTCCCACCGCGCCGCCGTCTTGCGACGCTTGGGGCCTCCCACTTCCGCCTCCCCCTCCGGCGAGCTCCCCCTCAGAGCCGCTACCGGCAGCTGCCGCCGCTCCTCCCACCCTGCCGACTAACAACCCCTGGCTGCCTTCTACACCTCAAGGCAACCCTTGGGGCAACGCTGCCCCTACCCCCACTCCCGCGCCAAGCCCTCTGGAAATTTAGACTCCTCCATGATCTGCGGGAGATCAATAAGCATATTCTTCCCATGGGTTCCCCGCAGCCTGCACAATCCCCCTCCTTTGTTTTTAATGCCACTGATCTGTTCCCCCCTCCTAATCCAAAACCTATTGGTTATCCAGGCAGCCTAAATATACAAAATTATTATATGTGTCCATCTTCAAATCCTGGAAAATCATACTGCAATTCCCCCTATGAGTACTACTGTGCATATTGGGGGTGTGAAACATTAGCCACTGGCTGGAAACCTTCTGTCCCTGACAAATTTCTAAATCTTACAGTAATCCCTTATACTTGCCTAAACTCAGGCAATCGCTATTTCGACAGGTACCTTTGTCCTAAAAGGCTAATGCTCACCGTACAAAACCCTACCGATATGTCTTGGCTCATGGGTCGAACCTGGGGCTTCCGAATTTATCTAGCGGGGTCCGATCCGGGATCCCTTATTCTCATAAAAAAGGAAGCAGCTCAACATTCATCTTCGGGCATTGGCCCCAATAAAGTCATTAACCCCCTTTTCCACAGCCCTCCAGCCGCACCTCAGCTCCAACCAGCCGCACCTCAGCTGCAAACAGCGTATCACCAACCCCACCACCCCAACCTTTTCTGCCCCCCTCTCGTTACTCCTCTCCCCTCCTCGGCCTTATCCAAGCGGCCTTCACTTCAGTGAATTCCTCCAACCCCAATCTTACCTCCTCTTGTTGGCTTTGCCTCTCCACCTCTTTCCCCCTGTATGAGCCAGTTGCCTCCAACCTCTCCTTTTCAGAAAACACAGAGGACAGCCCCTCGGAATGCAATTGGAATACCTCTGCCGTCCCCCTAAACTTTCATTCAGTCTCCTTTACAGGACAGTGCATCCGCCCTCGCTCAAGTAACTCTCCCAACCTCACAGCTTGTGCCAACTACTCATCTCCCAGCAGCTCTGCCAAGTTTCTTATTCCTCACAACTCCTCCCAATGGCTCTGCTCCTCTACAGGACTTACCCCCTGCCTTAACGTGCAGACCCTCAATACAACTCATGAAACTTGCCTCCTAATTGTCCTTATCCCCAGGGTCCTATACCACAGCGAGGAAGACTTCTTCCTCCGCCTGGAAAGAACTGCAGCTCCTGACACTCTGCAAAAGCGAGAACCCATCACCGCCCTCACAATTGCCTCCCTCCTAGGTCTTGCAGGTGCTGGCACCGGAATCGCTGCATTAGCCAGTCAAGGCTCCGCCCTAACTCACCTCCGGGCGGCTGTTGACGAGGACATTCGTCACCTACAAGACGCTATTTCCCATCTTAAAAATTCTGTCAATTCCCTCTCTGAAGTCGTGCTCCAAAACCGCCGAGGTCTCGACCTTCTCCTCCTCAAAGAAGGAGGCCTTTGCGCCGCCCTAGGAGAAGAGTGCTGTGTATATGCCAATTCCACAGGTCTCGCCGAAGACAGCCTAAAGAAGGTCCGAGAGGGACTAGAACAACGCAAAAGAAACCGTGAAGCCACCAACTATTGGTCCCACATCTTTACCCCCCTCCTCCCATACCTCCTCCCTCTCATCGGCCCCCTACTAATGATTATTCTAGCTCTCACCCTAGGGCCCTGCATTATCCGCAGAATTGTCCAGCTTGCTAAGAACCAAGCCAATGCTGTCTTTTCATCATTTGTGCAAGTCCAGTATCAACAACTTGCCTCCACTGAAGAAGCTGACCCTCCGCAGCGTCGCCACCCTCGTCCATCCCGCAAGCAGCGAGGCCCCTCTCGAACGCCCGGGCGCCACACCAACGTCGAGCTCCAGCCTCTCTAACTACCATCTACCCCTATCCCTTCCCCCACCTCCCCTTTCCCTCATCCCTTGGCGGATCTCTCCGGTAAGCTTCTTCCTCTAATTAGAAAAGAAGGGGGAAATGCGGGACACTGTTATCGAGTTCCGACTTGGCGGGCCTGGGCCAGGGGAACTGATCAGCCCCTAGGAAAGGTAGTGAGGCACGGGTGGTAGCGCCCTCCACGGCCCCCCGGGCCTGAGAAAGTGGAGTCGAATGCAGGCCCCATTTCCTCACCCCAAAGTACAACCGTTGGGGAGGGCTTGCCGGAGAAACACCCCCCCCCCCCGTGCCTTACCCGCACCCTCCACCCTCTTCGTTACCGGAGCAACTCCCGCCCCTTTTCAAACAACCTCCGCGCCCTCTCAGAACCAATCCAAGCCTTTAACCTCTACAGCTACCCCGCCCTCTAGACCGCCCGATATAAGCTTGTACTCTCCCCTAATAAACTCTCTTGGCTTCCTCACCCTCAAAGAAACGTGTCCCGCCTGTTCCTTCTCGCCGCCCTCCACACCTTGCACGCCACCGCCGGGGACCTGGCCAAGTCCCCCGCCTCGCCCTCACCTCCGGGAAAGAGCCCCCGCCGCCGGTACCCTCCGAGCAATCCCGAGAGCCTAGGATTTAGCAACCGGCCGCCATCCCCCCCCCAGACGAGTCAACTGCGACCGCATAGGGGTTGAGGTTAAAGGGGAAAAAAAACTTGATCTAGAATGGAAGGTGTGGTAGACTGAATTATGCACCCCAATTTAGACACGCTCTTAAATCTTAATCCACATTGTAAATAGGATCTCTTGAAGATGTTATTTTAGGTAAGATGTGGCCCTATTGAATGGGGGTGAGTCTCCATCTGGATTACTGGAGACCTTATAAAGAACACCCAGAAGTCACAGAAGCCAGAAAGGAGAGGACATTGCTATGTGACTGAGGCAAAGAAAAAAGCCAAGGAACCCCAAGGATTGCTGGCCATCTAGAATGCTATGGACCCTGGAGAAGCGAGCTTTCTGACCTCTGAAACCACAAGACAATAAATTCCTGTTGTTTAAGCCAACCCACTGTGTGGTACTTATCGTAACAACCTGCAAACTAAGACAGACGCTAAAAAGAAAAAATACTAGAGACACAGGATTTCCAAGCCATCCTCCCTGTCATGAAGACCTCCTGAGTTCAAACACAACTGGTCACATCCAGCTTGTCCCAGCCACTCCAAGACATTCCTGGGGCATTCCAGAATCCAGGCCAGATCATGCAACCCACAGTCACCCCCTCACAAGTTGTGATTTAAGGTGGCCTGTGCTTTCAGTAATAAATGCCAGAGTCTCCTACTCTGCATCTTTTCTCCTCTGGGCCCTTCACAAGGCAGCCAGTCTTGAGCAGCTTTGGCAGGAAAAGATTCTCTTCATCAGTAACCTCAGAAGCTCAGGAAACAGCTTCCCAAAGGAATGCAAATCCATCTGTAAACTCATCGACCGAGCGAGACAGAAGAGGGGCCGAGGGGGGAGGCTGCCACCATCACTATCAGGAGAGACCATGGTAAAACCTCCCCACCCGACGAGGCAGTTAGGGTATAGCTCCCATTGGAGCTGGGCAGCAGGTGTGTCTGGAGCCTGTCTGTGAGCAGAGTAGATGAAGAACATGGATCCAGGGGCTGGAGAAGGCTGGGAATGAGGGTCCTCGAGGGTCTGCTATGCCAACCTTGGCTTTCGTCCTCCTCGGCCCACCAGCCGCAGGCCCGGGTGCATCTCTCCCAGCCCTGACCGGAGCCAACCAAGTCATCCTGGCCCTGGCTGGAGGAGGAGCCAATGGTGATGTTGTTTGGGAAAAATGTCAAAGCAGATTCTCCCTCTGGACCCACTAAGCTTTTAGAATGTGCAAATGAAGCTGATAACCAGCATATGAGATACCGGAAAGTAATGGTCCATCCTGCCTCTTTCCTGATGCAGAATCCCCTCCCCTCTCTGGCTCGGGAGGAGAGAGGGGTTCCAGCCCCAGCCCTGCTCCTTTCCAGCGGGGTGGCCTTGGAGTGAGGTTTCACCCGCTCAACCTTGGGTTCTTCCTCAGAAAATGCCACATCAGGCATGTGCTGTCTAAACTGATACTTCATTATCAGGGGGAGTTAAAAACAAACACAGTGTTGTGGGTGGGGCTCCAGGTTCCCTGAGTATCAATGACCGAGTTAACATGACCGAGTTAACATTTACCTTCTGAGAGGGCTTCGGGGCCAGATCATCTGTTGCTTTAATAACAGACAAAGCCAGGGAGCAGCCATTCAATTACTAACTGATTACTTCCACATTTACTGAGCAGGGGCTATGTGGTTAGCTCAGTGCAAAACACTCAGAACCTAGAAAAACAAAACAAACACAAAACCCATCCCCAAACTTTCCCTGGAGGACCTCACAGCTTAGACACCAAAATGGTCTCATTTTCAGGGATAACCATTAAATCAAAACCTGCTTTTGTTTTTTCCTTCTCCTTTCGTATTTCATGATCAAAAAATCCTGAAGGATTCTCCTTTTCTGACTGTCAAGAGAGAAACTGCTTCAGTGGCTGAGAGATTTCAAACGGAGTCGAGAGGTCATTCCGGAGGTTATTCTTACGCATTTTATATATATCCCTTATTATTAGTGTATTCAAATAGCTAGAAGGAAATATCTGAAACTGTCGAACTGCAATCCAGTATCCTTGATTCTTGAAGATGATTGTATTAGCGTGACCATGTGATTGTGAAAACCTTGTGGCTCACACTCCCTTTATCCAATGTATGGACAGATGAGTAGAAAAAAGGGGGACAAAAAGTAAATGAATAATGGTGGGGAGGGAGTAGGAGATGTTTTGGGTGTTCTTTCGTACTTTTATTTTATTTTTTTCTTGGAGTAATGAAAAAATGCTCATTTTTTCATTTTTATTTCTTGGAGTAATGAAAAAATGCTCAAAAAATTGACTGTGGTGATGAATGCACAACTATATGATGATACTGTGAACAACCAATTGAACACTTTGGATGATTGTATGTTATGTGAATACATCTCAATAACATTGCATTTTAAAAAATCCAGAGAGAGAGAGAGAGAGAAACTGCTTCTTGAAAAGTGCCCTGGCCAGCAGCATGGTCACCCAAGGAACACGCCGTTCCCTCATTTCTGGGAAACGCCATCCCCTCCCCCAGCGATACTCTGGGTTTCCCCAGAAAACATGTTTCAGGAGAGGAGAATAGATGCCGATGTTGGTTTGCCTCTCCTCTGCCTGCTTATTTTAGTCTCTAAAATCTCTTTCATTCCACTGAGGTTTCATAATTAGTAGGTCCTACTTGTCCCTATATCCATCCTCCAGAAAATACCACACAAAGGGAGAGTAGCTGGCGTGTCCCTGGATTCTTAAACAGCAAAAACAACAACCAACCACATAACCCACTGAAAACAGCAATGACTACAAAACTATCATTTCCCAGGCAGATCCAGAGAGGCCAGAGTTGTGGGAAAGTCTTCGACATATTGAAAGGGTCCCTCGTAATCCAGGGATTTGTTTCCCTCCCTCCCACCCAAGATGCATGTGTGGGTTTAGTGTTTCAGCGAGACTTTCATCAAACCTCACCACAGAAGATAGATGGGTTTGCACTCTTAAGATCGCTTCCTGATTTTTGTGGAGAAACTCATACTGAAGTTTAAACAACATATCTGTATCTCTCTCTGAAGACTGTCATCTAATTCAGAAATACATTCAGGGTGGTTTAAGATGATGGGAAAAAGTGTTGTGAAGACTCAATAAATTATCCACCCCTTGCACCACCCATGGAAAATGGAAACAGAAAACGATCTGGGGACAGAGAAAACTTTTTGAAATGGTGACCCAAGGGCCTGGCAGAAAATACCATAATATAATATAGTGACATTGATGATCTTATGGGGTTTTGCTCCTCTGAAGGATCAAAAGGAAAAATCCCACAAAAATCCCCACACTTCCCTTCACCAACAGCCCTCCATGAGCTCAGAGGGTCCTGCCGCTGGGAGCTTATTTCTCATGGCAGCCCGTGAGAATGACTCAAGGAGCACATTCAAAACACAGATTCTTGGCATCTACCCTGGACTCATGAAATTAGGGATTCTGAGGATGGGCTCAGGAACGTGCATTTTCAAATGGTCCACTCTCCCCCACTGTGGTTGTACTATCCCAAAAACTTTGAGAACTGCTGGTGCAAATGATCTCCATGTGGGTTTGGTGAGGTGGGTGGGCTGTATACAAACTGTGGTCCCAAGTCCACATTTCCCACTAAAAAAAGCACCTTGGCACCTTAGAGTAATGTCTGAGGAAGGAACTATATCAGTTGAGCCAGGGACACCTGGTCCTACCAGCAAGTAAGGATGCTGAGACTACCAAGGGATGTCAAGAAGATAGGAAAACCAACTTGAAGAGTAGGATAGAACTATTTGAACATCAAAAAGAATAAAGACGGCATCAGGCAGGAACACATCCGTGACTTAAAAAATTCATGGGTTCACAATGACAATAAGGATCAAAAACTCACTGGTCACCTTCGATAGCTGCTAGGAGCTAAGACATTGATGAAGCAATGCATCACGCATCTATCTTGCCTTTACCTATGAACTTGTACTGCTGTGGACAGTGACCACTCATCTTTGCAGCCCCCAGAAAGGCTTCTCCAAGCCTTGCAAATGCTTAGTGAATGTCTGAGAAATTAGTAGGGTGGGGTATTACTCCACCGGCAAAGAAGACTTCCCTCCAGAGGTATCCTAATTACCTCTGCAGATTGAGGGAAGTATCCTGGTCCACAGTTTCCTGATGGAGTCTGCCTATTAAACTGGAGGGTGATAGAGACCTTGGCATTCACCTTGAGGCTCAAATCCCTTGTTTCCCATCTCAGATGACTTTCAAACGTCTTAGGCATCCCCCATACCATATAGGTAAATCTCCTGCAATTTTCACATCTACTGTGCACAGTCCCAGGAAAGGCAACTGTTCACCAGGGTGCCTCTCTCTCTGGTTTTGCTAAAACTTGCTTCCTTGCAAAAGGACTTCCAGTTACACATTGTTCCTTGGACGGGAGCCGTGTCTGAGCCAGGAATGACCTTGGGAAGGTGATTGGGGACCAAGTTGGATCTTCCTTGCACCCATCCCACTTCAAGGAGGAGCAGGCAGCAGCACGACCGTGGATCAAAGTCCTGGGCACCTGGTCTCCCAGCTTCCCATCAGATGGCGGCCCTTTGAGAGCAGGGAGTAAATCTCAGTCTTCGGTGCACCCAAAAGCTAAGCTAGCCAGATACCTGCAATCACCAGGTTCAACACATGGATCAAATCCCCCTCTTAGTTTTGACTCCTTTCCACCTCTTTAGCTTAAGCTTGCTTTTCAAATGTTTCCCCTGGAGAAACTCAACCTCCCA
Organism: Choloepus didactylus; assembly: GCF_015220235.1. Taxonomy (NCBI): domain Eukaryota; kingdom Metazoa; phylum Chordata; class Mammalia; order Pilosa; family Megalonychidae; genus Choloepus; species Choloepus didactylus. The sequence goes on along the minus strand of NC_051311.1, from coordinate 161,037,874 downwards.
AAGCTCTGAGATATTTGCTCATCTGGGGGTAGAATTGGCTATACAACTCAGATTCGCCCACCACAGGCATAAAACATTTTAGAAGACTCATGATTTATTTTACAAAATTCTTGTGAATTGGGCATCTGGTGCATAAGTCCTGTGTGTTTATTTTGAGGTACTGTGTTTATGTTATAACTGGAATTCCCTTGAGAAAGGTTGAAAATATTTAGACAGGACGTCCTGGAGCCTGCTGTCTTTAAGGGTTTTTTGGGGAGGGAGGAAGGGGGGTGTTGGTAACAGTAGGAGAGGGTCAACCTAAGGGATGTGTTGAGAACATGAAGCCAGGGACCCCACATCGGTCCCCTGCCAACTCTACAGCCTGGGGCAAGGAACATCCTCTCTGAATTTCTGCATCCTCAACTTAAAATGGTGACCAAGGTGACTTTCCCAGGAGAGCTGTGACAAGGGAGTGAAGGGGTATAAAGTCTCAGTCAACACTGTGTCCCTCCCCTTCCTCTTTACACTAGGGACCTCAGGAACCCAGACTTGGTAAGGTTGGGTGTACTTCAGCCTGCCCCTCACCCTGAACCACTGTCTCCTGTCACCCCTGGTCTGCAATAGGTGGACATTCTGACCTCGGGCAACACGCCGTGGGCATTGAGTGACAGCACCATCTCGTCCCGCCTGGGACCCAGGGTGGCACTGGGGAGCAGCGCCCCCTGCTGGTTGCCCCCACTCCCTGCAGCTCTCAACAAATGACGGATACCTATGTCATCTACACTGAGAAGAGGGAAGTCCCTCTCTCATTTGGTCATAATTGTCACATATTTGTGAGTCTTTTTACATGGGCTGACTTCATTTCCATTCTCTAACAACCCTGCGATGTGGACAGGGCAGGGACAGGGGGTGTTATTATTCCTTTTTAGAGATCAGAAACTGAGGCTGTGGAAACCAGTGTCCAAGGTCACACAAGGTCACACAGCTCGGGGGCAGCAGATCTGGACCACACAACACGCAATCCCAGCCCTCCAGGCTTCCTCCAGGAGCCAGGACTTGCCAGATTCACTGTAAATCCCACAAATACGTGGGGACTTTGGGTGACCCCTTTCTACCCTTACCAGCCCCCCTAAAAAGCCCCGAAAGACAGCAGGCTCCAGAACATCCTGTCTAAATGTTTTCAACGTTTCTCAGGAGAACTCCAGTTATAACATAATCATTTCAACACAAAACCACAAAATAAACACATATGAATTATGGACCAAATGTCCAATTCACAAGAAATTTTGTAAAATAAATCATGAGTCTTCTAAACTATTTCATGCTTGTGGTGGGCAGATCTGAGTTCTATCCCCAGACAAGCAAATATCCCAGAGCTCCAAGAGTCAGAGTTTCTCTAAGGGAAACATTTGAGAAGTAAATTTCAGCTTAAGACATGGAAAGGAGTCAAGGCTAGGAGTGTGGGATTTGGTGCTAGAATGCCTGTACTCAAAGGCTAGCTCTATCACTCGCTACCTGTGTAATTTTGAGAAACACACTTAGAATTCCTGAGTCTCCATTTGCTCATCTGTATAATGGGGTGCTAAGACTTTCTTCAAAGGTTACTGTGCTGTTTCAATGCTGTAAAATGCGCATAAAGCTGATTCTTCTCGCTTATTCTGAAATAATCAGATTTACATTTTCTTTCCTGTTTTCTGCCTTGCTGTTGAGCTTTAAGACAATGCAATTCAGACTTAAAATAAAACACATGATCACTTGTTCTGTAGATAGCTTTCTGTGAATCCTAAAAGGCTTCAAGAAGTCACTGTGGAAACTGGAAGCCCTTTGGTATTGGTTGTGTTTGCTCTTTGACCTAAAGATCCATTCAGCTCCAAGCCAGGTCAAATATAACAAGAATAGAGAGGCCTGAGTCCATGGAAAATAATCATCCTTTTCTCTCATCACCTGTCATATATTTTTTACTTCCAACCTCATGCCTTTAAGCTACAAGCCCCATCCCTTTGCCATGTGCCCTAGACACAAGGAAACTGGGCCCATGAGTGCCCACTTCAGTTTTTCAGCAGCTACCTTCCAGATCGGACACACCCTGCTTCCTACGACTGGGGATTTTCTCATTTGCTCCAACCGCCTAGAAGTCTCTAGCATGTTCCACATACATAGCTCGAGGTCAACCTCAAGTCCCACGGGCTCCAGTAACCTTTCCTTTTCTAGGACTGTTCTCCTCCACGGCCCGAGATGCTTTCGGCACCTGCAGGTGACAACCTCATTTGGAGGGAAGGAACTGAGGCTCTCAAGGGGAGATGTGCCCTGAGTAGTTAGGTCCAGAAGCCAGGAGACTTTCCCTTTTATGTCTGGAAGCAATGTGCAAGATGAGGTATAAAACTGAGGTGTTATGAACCTCATCACATTATCTACCAGGCAAACTCCAATGTCTGCTCCTCTAAGCCCCTGGCTCCTCCAGGAAGAGTAACCCCCACTCCACATCCAACCTCCCACTCCCCTCCTAAGCACATGGTCATTAGCCTTTTTTTTTTTTAATAATTTAATTTTATTGAGATATAGTCACATACCATGCAGTCAAACAAAGCGTACAATCAATTGTTCACAGCACCACCATATAGTTATGCATCCATCACCAAAATTAATTTTTAAACATTTTCATTGCCACACACACAAAACTAAAAAGAATAAAAATTAAACTGAAAAAGAACAACTAAAGTGAAAAAGAACACTGGGTGCTTTTCTTTGTCCCCGTTTTTCTACTCATCCATCCATACAATGGACAAAGAGGATTGTGATCCACATGGCTTTCCCAATCACATTGTCACCCCTCATAAGCTAGACTGTTATACAATCGTCTTTAGATTCAAGGGTTCTGGGTTGTAGTTTGATAGTTTCAGGCATTTACTGCTGGTCACTAGCCTTTGCCTGCACAATATGAATCTAGACACACCTTATGCTTTTCACACACAAAAAAAGTTAACCAAAAATGGGTAACAGCCCCAAACGTAAAGCACAACACTACGTAATTTCCAGAAGAGAACACAAAAGCATGGTCTACAGAAGAAAAAATTGATAAGGTACACTTCATTGAAATTTAAAACTTCGGTTCTGCACAAGATACTGTTAAGAGAACAAAAAGACAAGCCACAGGCTGGGATCAAATATCTGTGAAACACATATCTGATAAAGGACTTGCATCCAAAAATACACAAAGAACTCTTAAAATGCAATGCTAAGAAACCAACAACCCGATTAAAAAATGGGCAAAAAATATAAACAGACCCACACCAAAGAAAACGACAGATAGCAAATAAGCATAGGAAAAGAGGTTCCAAGTCCTCTGCCATTAGGGACTACAAATTAAAAGGAGATACCACCACACACCTATTCAAATGGCTAAAATCCAAAACACGGAAAACACCAAATGCTGAAGAGGATGTGGAGTAGCAGGAACTCTCATTCATTTCCGGTGGGAATGCAAAATGGTACAGTCACCATGGAAGTTTGGCAGTTCCTCACAAAGCTAAGCACACATTCACCATATGATCCAGCAGTTGAGCCCCTAGATATTTACCCAAATGAGCTGAAAACTGATGTCCACACAAAAACCTGCACCTGAATATTTATAGGATCCTTATTCATAATTGCCAAAATTTGGGAGCTACCAAGATGTCCTTCGCTAGGTGAACAGATAAACAAACTGTGGTATATCCATACAATGGAATATTATTCTGCAGGAAGAAGAAATGAGCTATCAAGTCACAAAAAGACATGGAGAGAACTTGAATGCATATTGCTAAATGAAAGAATGACATTCTGCAGAAGGCAAAACTGTAAAGACAGAAAGATCAGTGGGTGCCTGGGTTTAGCTGGGTAGGGTGGGGATGGGGGGGTGAACAGATAGAACCCAGAGCATTTTTAGTGCATTGAAACTATTCTGTATGATACTGTAATGACAGCTACATGACCTTACCCATTTGTCAAAACCCACTGAACCATACAACACAGAGTGAACTCTAATGTAAACTATGGACTTCAGTTAACACTAACGTATCAATATTGGTTCATCAATTGCAAAAAATGTACCCCACTAATGCAAGATGTTAATAATAGGGGAAACTGGGGAGGGGAGTGGGATACAGGGACTGTCTAACTCTCTGTACTTCCTACTAAAAAAGTTGGGGAAGAAAAGGTCAAGTTGTTGCTATGAGAGAACCGGAGATGTCCGGTACATTGTACCCCTTCTAAAATGGTTCTAAAGTTCCTTTCACATTGACTATTGAAGTTATTTCTGCTTTCTTCTCTCTTCTCCTACAAATTGTTAGGAAATACATTTTTCCCCCTTGGGGTGGAAACAATAATTCAAATGAATGAGAAGACACAGGATTTTTATTGATGCTGTTGATGACTTAAAAGCATGCCAAAAATATGACATAAACTCAGTTTGCCAACTCCCCGTCGGCCCTCAGTTTGTAATCATTGCCCCACAACACACAGGAATAAAATGGCAACATGGTGAAACAACATTGTATTTCCATATTCTTAGCAATAGGTCCCTAACATAGATTCTGGGCACTGAAAATTACAGGACTTCAGTGGAATTCTAGGATTGCCAAGTTTCCCATAGGAACGAAGTCTTAATGTCACAGAAGGTTTGAATGTAAGAAATAAATCAGCTTACCCTTATTTACAGAACTGGTGATTTGCTCAGTCAGACACCTCTTTAGAGCCTGAGATGGGACAGAAGTGAAGGTCACCTGACCCCTGAGCCAGGGGTGCCCAGTTTGTATGTCCCAGGAAGAGCATCCAAAGGACTCTGGGTAAAATCCGGAGCTGTGTGTCCACCAGGGGTGGGAGGGGATGTGCTTCCAGGATTGGAGGTGGGAGGGTGGGGTGTAGGCTGTGAGATCCTGACATCAACATCCACCCTCCCCATCAATGCTTCTGTTTAGCAGGACAAGGGGCAGGCAGGACGTTGACAAAGACACGAAAGAGGAGGTGGCCACCAGCCAGGTCTTGGGGGAGGGGTAAGGTCAGGACAGTGGTTGTTTCAGGGGACAGAGAGGGTAGGAGGGTGGGACCTGGACTGCCGTTAATGTCCCGTTTCTTGGCCTGGGAGATGGTGACATGGGTGTGTTCACTTGTGACAATTCATTGCCATTTTTCTGTGCACTTTTCTGTATTTTTTTTGTATACTGCATTTTAATTTCTTTTTTTTTCATTTTTTTATTGTAGAATATAACATATATACATCAAAGTGACAACTTTCTAAGTGCAAGTTAACAAGTAGTTAGCAAATTTCAAAGAATATTATAGGTTATAATTCCATAGTTTCAGTTATTTCCTTATTACAAAATATAATATATATACAAAAGGTAATATCTTTCAAAGTATGATTTAACAAGTAGATATATAGGAAATTTCCAAAGTTATTAGGAGTTATTGTACCATAGTTTCAGTTACTTCCTTACTGTGAAGTACAACATATATACAAAAAGGTACAGCTTTCAAATTACCATTTAACAAGGAGCTATAGAACAAATTTCAAAGAATGCTATGGGTTACAGTTCCACCATTTCAATTCTTTCCTTCTAACTATTCTAATACCCTAGCAACTAAGAAAAACAAAATTATTTAACGATTCAGTATCCATAATCCTTTGTTAAATTCCATCTTGTCTGTTGCTACCCCTTCCTCTCGTTTAATCACTTTCCCAGTCTTCCAGGATGTCTAGGCAGTGACCACCCTAACCTGGTAATGTTGAAAAGGGGTGTCAACTTTAAAACAGTGGTTTTTAATCCACAAATGTTTAGAAAAAAATCCAAGCGTCTTAGTAAAAACCTGGCACTAGAGGGAGCCATGAAAATGACAGGACAGAATTTCCCATCTTGGAAGGAGGATGACTCAGAGTTGTATTTAATTTCTTTAAAGGAACTAAACTCGTTATTTCTTGCACAATGAGAAGAAGAATTGCTTGTCAAATATCTGGTATCTAGCAGGTGCTCAGAAGGCACATTACTAAGGGCATGTTGGGGGTTGAACCATATCCCCCGCAAAAGGCATGTTCAGGTCCCAAACCCTGGTCCTTTGGGTGTGAGCCCACTGTAAAAAGGATCTTTTGAAGATGCTACTTCAGTTAATGTGTGGCCCAACTGAATCAGGTGTGGCTTTAATCCCAGTTGCTGGAGTCCGTTATAAGCAGAATGAAATTCATAAAAATGGAGATGCCATGCGGCAGAGAAAGGAGAAGATGCTGCCAGGTGCATTGCCACAGGACAGAAAAGCCAAGGAGCTGGGGTCTCTGGCAGCCGGCCCCAGAACGCCATAGACTTGATGGAGAAAGCATCACCCTGATGATGCCTCCATTTGAGATTTCCAGCCTCAAAATCATGAGCCAATAAATTCCCATTGTTTAAGCCAACCCATCGTACGGTATTTGTTTTAGAAGCTGAAAAACTAAAACAGGGAGTTTTAGGGTCTTTGGCTCCCCTGGCTATTCTTGAGAAACTATACCCTACTTTTCCTATGGCTTAAATTTCTTACAGAGTGTATAGATATCATTTTATAATCAGATAAACTCCTCCAGCCAGGAGACGGAGTTTTACTCTCTCCCTCTCCAAGTACCCAAACATGGTGGGCTCTTTACCGGGTAATGATGAATGTATTTTACGGGCCATTTGCTCTTAAGTATTCTGTTCTCCCAACAAGCATCCCAGGGAGGAAAAACTATTAATAGTGATAATATGGATATTAATTTTATTGAACATTACATGCCAAGCAACAAAACAAAACAAAACAAAAACCCTACACTTAAAAACTATGAAGATGGTATTTTTGTTAGCCATACATCTTACAAATGAGAAAACTCAGGATTCCAGAGGTTTACTAACCTGTCCCAGGTTACATGGCTGCACAGGTTCCTAAACTGCCTTTCCCTGCTTTAACCCAGGATGAAGGAAACCCTGAGGTATTGGCCATAGCTCAGCCTTCAGGTGACCCCACCACCCACCCACATGCCCTCCCAGGCCCCTCCTCACCAGCCCTGCACATCCCATCCTTTTCAACCACCCCACCTCCACCCACGGGTATCCTGTAAGCTCTCACTCCTCTCCCAAAAGGCACAGGCTCCCCACCTTCAGTTTCCCTCCTGAAGTCTGCTCATCACAACAGCATTGGAGCAAGTTTATTTTCTGCAAAATTAAAATTGCTTTCTTATTTATCTGATTATAAAATGATATCTATACACTCCGTAAAAAATTTAAGCCATAAGAAATGTAGGGTATAGTTTCTCAAGAAAAGCACAGTACACTTTCTCAAGATATCACTTTCCGGTAAGCTGTGTCTGTTCAGTTTTGCAGGACACCCTGTGTATGATTCTTTTACGCACATGTGCACACACACACGCAGGCACACATATGTGTGCACATGATTGCATGCACAGTGCACATACACATGTGCATACATGCATGTGCAAACATGCCTGGATGCAAATACACATTTGCACAACAGGCTAAACTGCACATGACATTCTATAACATAGCTGACCATGACAGTTTGAGCAGATGGTGTGTTGGGGGTGTCAAGGGCTTCCCCCTGACCTCCAAGGCCTGGCGCTCACCCATGGCCTTTCTGGTGTATCTCCCAGCATCCCAGCATGCCCTTCACCTGCCCACACAGGTGCTCCTTGTCTCGGCACCTGGTATCTCTCAATTCACGGAAAATCCTTCCCTTTCCCTTATTCGTTCCTTTGATTATTCTGGCCCTTTGCATGGAAGGCCCTTCCTTCTCTTTTTCTCTTTTCTATAAATTTTGATGAATTCCAATACAGCCTCTGTCAACCCTAGCGAGGCTGAAGAGGATGGCTCCTCACCTCTGAGCGCCCCCTGAGAGTCCTGTAACATCCCACCAGGTGATAACTGCTGCCACATTTCCTAGTCTGTCAATTCTTAGAGGACTGGAACTCTCTCTAAGCCTTTTATGAGTGAGAATAATAGTAATAATAAAACAGAAACACTATCAATCATTAAAAATTTTGAATGCGCCACTTCATAGACAAAACACTGAGGTGCAGAAAGTTGAGGTCACTTAGCTGAAGCCACGTGGCTACAGAGCAGAGCCCAGGTTTGCAGGCGGGCAGCGGCACCTGGGGCCTGTCCTCCCAATACGCACACCGTGCCTAGCTCAGGGCAGAGGCACCTTCAGGTAGCCTCCAGTAACTTCTGGCACCTTCTCAGGGCTCTGCTTGAGACTTTGCTCTCCCAGGGAGGAGGGGTGGCCCATGGAAGAGGGAGATGGGCTGGAGGCAAGGGCATTGGCTAGAGAGGGCAAAGGCTACTCGTCAGGGCCTAAGGCTTGAGGGTAGCTCTTTGCCAGAGCAGGAGAGGAAGCTGCACTGACCCTTCCAGCTAGAAGGATTTCGTTAAGGAAGAGTTGGGCAAGTCACTTCCCTTCCTGACACTTGGAATCTTCCTCTTTAAGTCAGGGACCTTCCTTACGCAATATATACCTGCTAGGAGTAGGCAGAGCCAAAGAAAGAGAACTACATTTTTAAATTTTAATTTGTTGCCTCCTATGTATCAGGCAACTGGCTGGGTATGGTGTATACATGTCTCTAATATTTTAAATACACAAAGAATAAGCCAGTTCTCTGAAGAAGGTTCTGCAGAAGAAGACAACGTTGAGACTCCAAACATCGTGCAAATGGACAGCCAGAGAGGGGCCGGCCTGGGGCTCCCCCCAAGGCCCACCTGCGCCAGAGCAGCCCTCTCCCCTGAACCTCAGAGCTGGTGGCCATCTTGGTCAAATCTCCTCGTGTAATCAATCTGAAGCTTCTCTCTCTTTGGATCTAATTAGTCACTGGACATTTTTCCTGTCAATCAGATAAAAGCCTCAAAGAGCAGAGGCACCAGAGTGGCCCCAGGGGTAGCCCCTGAGTCCAAGTCGGGCCCTGCAGATGCCCCAGGTCCCCCGGAGGAGGGGAGCAGGCAGGCCTGAGGAGGCCTGGGGGGTGCCATCTTGGTCCCTCACACAGGCCACTGCCTGTGAGAGAGCCCCTAAAGCTGAGGCAGAGCCAGGCCAAGAACGTCCCAGACCCATAACTTCGTGGGGTTGAGAAAGCCTTTTTGACCAAAAGGAGGAAGAGAAATGAAACAAAATAAAGTTTCAGTGGCTGAGAGATTTCAAATGGAGTCGAGAGATTATTCTGGAGGTTATTATTATACATTATGTAGATATCCCTTTTTAGTTTCTAGTGTATTTGAATAGCTGGAAGGAAATACCTGAAACTGTTCAACTGCAACCCAGTAGCCTTGATTCTTGAAGACAACTGTGTAACCATGTAGCTTATACAGTGTGACTGTGATTGTGAAAACCTTTTGGCTCACACTCCCTCTATCCAGTGTATGGACAGATGAGTAGAAAAATAGGGACAAAAGTAAATGAATAATAAGGAGGGAAAAGGAGTATGGGATGTTTCAGGTGTGCTTTCGTACTTCTACTTTTATTTTTATTCTTATAAAAATCTGGGCCCAGATGATTTAATTGGGGAGTTCTGCCAAACGGTTAAAGAAGAATTAACACCAATGCTATACAATCCTTTTCCAGAAAACAGAAAAGGAAGGAATACTTCCCAATTCATTCTATGAAACCAGTTATGGTAGATTGAATTATGTACCCCCTCAAGACATGCTCTTAAACTTAATCCACACTCTTATGGGTGTGAATCCATTTGTAAACAGAACCCTTTGAAGATGTTTTATCAGTTAAGGTGTGGACTCATCTGTGAACAGGACATTCTAAAGTCCTATTCAGGTGTAGCCCAACTGAATCAGGGTGGGCCTTACTTCATGTTACTAGAGTCCTTTATAAGTGGAAGAAATTCGGATGCAGTCAGTAAGAGAAGAAACCAGAAGAGCAGGTGCAAGGAGAGATGGCCATGAGACAGGAGGCAGAGCTGCAAGCCAAGGAACCCCAAGGATTGCTGAAAGCAAGCACCAGAATGCCACAGACTTTGGGAAGAGAGCATGGACTTGCTACCACCTTGATTATGGACATCTAAGCTTCCAAAAATGTGTGCCAATAAATTTTTATGTAAGGCAACCTACTGTGTGACATTTGTCACGTATAACATTGTACAACTAGTATGGTACTGATACCAAAATCAAAGACACTATAGAACCAGATCCCTCATGAAAAGAGATGCAAAAATCCTTAACATAACATTAGCAAATAGAATTCAGCAATAAATAAAAAGAATTACATGCCATGACCAAGTGGGGTTTATTCCAGAGATGAAGACTGATTAAATACTTGAAAATCATTCATTGTAACCATCCATATTAACAGGTAAAGAAAGAAAAAAATCACATGATCTTATCAGTTTATTCAGAAAAAAAAGCACTTGACAACATTCAACACCCATTCAGAACAAAATTTTTCCATACACTAGGAATAGAAGGGAACTTCCTCAATCCCACAAAAAAAGCATCTACAAACACGCTACAGCTAATAACATATTTGATGGTGAAAGACTGAATCTTTTTTCCCTAACATCCCAGAAAAGGCAAGGATGTCCCTCTCGCCTCTCCTATTAAACATCATGTTGGAAGTTCTAACAGTGCAGTAAGTCAAGAAAAGGAAATAAAAGACATAACAAATTGGAAGGGAAGAAGCACGACTACCCTATTTGGAAATGACATGTTATCTACATAGAAAATCGCAAAGAATCTATTAAAAAAAAAAAAAAACCTGCATCCTAGAACTAATAAGCCATTTCAGCAAGGTTGCAAGACACAAGATAAACATACGAAAATCAATTATATTTCTATATACTAACAATGAACACATGGAAATTAAAGTTAAAATGCAATATTATTTATAACAAAAAAAATGGTATATATCTAACAAAACATGTACAGGACTTGTATGCTAAAAGCTACAAAATGCTAATGAAAGAAATAAAAGAAGATCTAAATAAATGGAGAGAAATGCTGTGTTCATGGATTGGAAGACTCGTCATTAGATGTCAATTCTCTCCAAAATGACTGATGAGTTTAATGAAATTCCAATCAAAGAAACAAGATTTTTTTATAGATACAGACAATATCATTTTAAAATGCATATGGAAAGGAAAAGGGATTAGAATAGCCAAAACAGTTATAAAAAAGAACAAAGGTGGCAAGAACCAATCTACCAGATTTCAAGACTTATTATATAGCTACCATAATCAAGACCGTGTGGAATTGGTGGAGGGATCGATACAGAGATCAATGTAACAGAACAGAGAACCAAAAACAGACCCAGAACAGAGAACCAAAAACAGACCCACAGAAATATATTCAACCTATTTTTGACAAAGGTGAAAAAGCAATTCAATGAAGAAAAGACAGCCTTTTCAATAAATGGTGCTGGAGAAACTGGATATCCCTAGGCAGAAAAACATGAAAACACAAAAACCTTGACCTAAAACTCAACCTTATACAAAAAATTAACTCAGAGGGATCACAGATTTAAATGTAAAACTTAAAATTATAAAACTTTTAGGAAAAAAAAAAAATATATATATATATAGGATAAAATCTGTGGAATATAGGCTGAGGCAAAAAATTCTTAGACCTGACACCGAGGGGATGAGCCATTAAAAGAAAAATTATTAAACTGAACTTTATCAAAGTTAAAAACATTTGCTGTGTGAAAGACCCTAATAAGAAAATGAAAAGACAAACTATAGAATGACAGAAAAAATATTTGCAAGTTGCAGATCTGCAAAACACCAAGGACTGGTATGTAGAATATGTAAAGAACTAGCAAAACTCAACATTAAAAGAAAAAATCCAATTACGGGCAAAAGAAATGAACAGACATTTCACTGGAGAGGATGTACAGATGGCAAATAAGCACGTGAAAAGATGGTCAACATCACTAGCCATTAGGGAAATGCAAATTAAACCACAACGAGATATCACCGCACACCTATGGGAAAAAAAAAAGGAAAAAAAATAAGTGATAACACCAAATGTTGGTGAGGATGCAGAGAAACTGGATTACACATCCATCCATTGCTGGTGGGAACGTAAATTGGTACAGCTGCTCTTTAAAACAGTTTGACCATTCTTTAAAAAACTCAGCATGGCCCAGCATTTGCACCCCTGAGCATTAATGCCAGAGAAATAAAGACCTATGTTTGCAGAAAGCTTGTACACCGATGTTTATAGCCACTTTATCCTTAATTGCCGAAAAGTGGAAATAACCCAGATGTCCTTCTACGTGCGAATGGTTCATCAAACTGTGGTGGAGTCACACAGAGGATACTATTCAGCAACAAAAAGGAATGAACTATTGATACCTGGCTGAATTTCCAGGGAGCTATGTTGAGTGCAAAAAAGTGAATCCCAAAAGGTTACATATAGTATGATTCTATTTATACAATATTCTTTAAAAGATAAAATTATAGAGATGGAGAGCATATTTGTTGTTACCTGGGATTGGGAAAGGAGGAAGAAGGCAGACATATGTGGGTGGGTTGACTACAGTAAGCCAACACAAGGGATCCTTGTGGTGTTGGAAATGTTCTGTATCTTGCCTGTATCCATGTCAATATTCTGATTGACGTAATGTCCTATAGTTCTGCAAGATGCAACCATTGGGCAAACTGCATGAAGGGAACACGGGAGTTCTTGAATTATTTCTCACAATTATGTGTGAACCTGCAATTATCTCTAAAAGTAGAGATTTGACCTTGTGTTTTGTATATCTTTGCCTTTTATTCATTTTATTACTCTAGGAATTTGTTTATTAACGGTGTGTGATGGACTGAAAATTATAAATTATAAAAGGAATTGCTCCTTCACCACAGATAGTTTAAGAGGCTCTGTTTTCACCCAAATGCAAAATTCTCGGTGAAACTGAAAATGCCTATCAGCGCAGGGCGGGAAATGGGTCACAGGATACCCACATTTTGCCACTTGGTGTGGTGAGTCGAGTGCCATGGGAAAACATGAGAAGCAGCACATTTGGAAGGTGTGGGATGTTCACCAGGAACCAGGCTTGGTTGTTAGCAAGAGCGGATGGATGCGTTCCTTTATGAGACACAGACAGGTACCCTGGACGCAGCCTGGGCTTTCGAATCACCCAGATCTACATTCAAATCCCAACTCAGCCACTTACAGTCTGGGCAAACTTGAGCAGGTTGCTTCACCTTTCACAACTTCAATCCCCTCCTCAAAATCACAAGGATGATCCCTACTGCGTGAGACTGTTGTGGTCAAGGAAAGCAAAGTGCCGGGTCCTTGCTTGAGACTCGAAACCTCTGGCTCAATAAATCTGCTATGCAGAACCCTAACAGTGCAAGGCAAGAGTGGAATGGAAACATTCAAAAGTTCATTTAGTCAAAACGATTCATGTTTGGATGCTCTTTTGTTTGCAAGGTCAGGTGATTGTCCACACCACACTAATCTGAAAGCTGGAACAGAAATTACGTGAATATTTCCAAAGCTTCTTCTGCTCACAGGACCCAAACTACTTCTTGGGAGGTGCTTGGCACAATTCTGCCTCTGATGCATCTTGTCTTTGCCACTAACTTTCTGTGACTCTGAGTAAGTTGCTTTCCCTCTCTGGACTCCAATATTCTCCAACTTGCTGAACTTCTGTATTGTCAACCACAGAGTCACATCAAACTGACACTGGTAAATATTTATGGGTCTTAATTAAAGCCCATGAATTCTGTGATAAGTATGGAGAAAAGGGAATTGTTGGCAAGAAGTTGGCTTTTCTGCAAGACCAACAGAGAGAGCTTGGGAGTTGGAAGTTTGGGCTCCCTCAACAGCAAACTGAAAGTTTCCTTGGGGTCTCCGATGCAAGGAAGAACTGGCTTTCCGGAAAAACGTATCACCCCAAATGCCAGAGTTATACTTTTCCCATAATGAAGTAAGTCAGACTTAGGAAACCTCCACTTCCATTACCTGCCTCTCCTGACTTTTCGTCACATCCTCTCCAGATCTGCCTCTCAGTTTGGCCTTTGGCTTTCAAGCCCTGCCCTTCTGCTCAAACTGTGTACCTGGAATGACTTTCCCACCATCTCTGGCCACCAAAATCCTACACACCCTCCTGATCTGCAGGTTCCCACGCAGATTTAAGCCTGACTCCTCTAGAGGTCCACGGGCTTTCCTCACTGAGCAAGGGAAATGTATTTAGTACAAATGGTTACGTGCATGGAACTGGGGGCAAGCCTGCCTGGGTGTGTATCTCTCTGCCACTTTGCAGCTGTGTAAATTTGGAAAAGCTCTGTGCCTCACTCTCCTTATCCATCGTAGGGGGTGAATAACTGTGCCATTCCTTGTAGGGTTATAATAATTAAGTGAGCTGACATTTGTTATTATTGCATTTATCAATTGATTCCAGTAATTTTTCACCTTTCTGTGCCCTTTCCAGCCCCCAGACCTTGGTAAAAGAAGCTATATTCATTTTTATATCCCCAGTGCCACAGATTCCCTTTGGACCGAGTGAAAGACGGATGTTATTCCACGTGCAAGTCTTACTACAATTCATCGGTGCCAGACATGCATATTTTGAGATTACTCAAAGGGCTTCCAGCTCTTGCGGGGGAGGGAGCTAAATCATCAGGGACTGTGCTGAGCCCTTTGATCTACCTGGCTTTGTTGATCCTTCCCCTAAACGCTTTGCACTGCACATCATTTTGCAGGTAAGCAAACAGCTTCAGAGAAGTTAAGCAACTTGCCTAAGGCTACCGCGAGCTATTCAGCAAGTAGTTAACATTAGAATGTAGGGGTGGTGGCTTAGAAGCCAACATTCCCTCCCTTCAAGGTACAGTTTATAAATAACGTTGGGGGCGGAGGACGTGTTCTGGCTGGGTCGTGGTGGCGTGGATAGGGATTTAATAAAATCCGCCTTTCTTTCCTTCACACATAACTGCTGCTGAACTCATTCAGAGAAACACAGGCAGCGTTTTAAAATATGCCAGAGAAGGGTTCAGAGCCTGATGTGGGAGCAGAGGGCTGATGTTTCTGTAAAAGGAAGCCACCGAGGATGGGGTGGCTCAGAATTTACTTGCAAACTGTAGAGGAACAGGAGATCACTGGGATTGATCCAGGCAAATCCCAAAGTCATAACCCTTTTATCACAGATTACAATCAAAAAAAGTGAGGCTCCCAACCAGGAGACCGGGACACCTTGGAAACCACCCCTTGCTGGGGTCCGGGTCCCGTGCGCTCCCGCTCAGATCCCAGAAGGCAGAAAACTCGTACAGGGACCTTTTCCCCTGCAGCCCGTGGTGGGGTCCCGTGAGGTCTGCCGTGGAGGATGGCAAAGGGGCGCAAGACACAGCGCTGTTCTCAGCGATGCCGCCTGCCATCCCCCGGGGCACTCGGAGGGCAGAGGTCTGTGTTGGAGCTTGACAAAGGTGACCCCACCCCCAGCCCCATATACTGAGGCTGACTAGCTGCTCAGCTCCCCAGGTGTGACATTCTGGACGACCGAGACTCGAGTCCCTCCCAGTGCTCATCCTCCTTCCCAAAGTCCAGCAGCCAAGCAGAAGGCTGCTGGCCTTCAGCCTTTGCGCAGCCTTGAAAACTCGGCCAGCGCCAGCAGGGGACGAGTCTCCGTCCCGGGACGGCTCCCGGGAGCTCCACGTGAAGGCAGCACCCGGGGAAACCGCTCCCGGGAAGAGGGGCGGGCTCCTCCCAGGATGGCGCCCCCTGCAGACGCCCCCCACCCCCCAGCACCCCCTGCATACCTGGGTCATGGCCACGCGGGCCTCGGCTCTCGGGACGCCGGGGGCCGGACGCGCGGCGCACAGCCCCTGCCGCAGACGGACCAGGCTCGCGGAGGCTCCCATGGGGTCGGGGCTGGCAGACAGCGGCCGGGCACGCCCTCGGCCCCGCCCCGTCCAGGCCGCCGCCGTTTGCAGACCTCCGCCAGCGGGCGCTCGGCGGGCCATGCCCCGGGGCTGGGCAAGGCGCTTGCATGAAGACCCCGCCTCGCCCCTCGGGGTGGGCCTGCGGCTCAAAAGTGAAGTTCAAGAGGTTTCCCTGCTACTGATTTTCTGGTGAGGAGGAAGAAAGGTGATGCATTTTGAAAAGAAGGTGTCGATTCTGACGGACTTTTAAAAAAATACATTTTTATATATCTTTTTAAACGTAAATGCAAAGCATACCTAGTATTTTAATATATAACACAGGCAGAATATTAAACACCTTTAATTCTCCAGTGATGTGCACATCGTCAAAACAGAATTCTCTAGAGACTTCTCCCAGCTTCCCACCTCCCCATTAAATATTAGAACAATTTAATAATTGCCCTGAAAGTTCAGATAATAGCAAAAAGTTAACCCATATGCTAAAACGGGGATAACTTTACCTCCCTCCCCCCATCCGGGCTTATTCATATGCAGGCGGCACATTCTTTATTTGTAGTAAACTCACAATTTGGTATCCTGCTTTTCGTAACTTTGTATCTTGAGATAATTTCAAACTTAGGAGACAGTTGCAAAAATAATACAAACCCTATACAGAGAACTCCAATATACCCCTACCCCAAATACCCAGATCCACCAGTTTTAACTTTTTGCCACCTTTGAAGTATCATTGTATATCTACTGTCCATCATCTACATTTTCTGAACATTGGAGAGCAGGTTCACACCTGTACTCCTTGAACATGTAACACTTCCATGCACAATTCCTATGAACAAGGACTTTCATTTATGTAATCAACTTATGTGCAGTTATCAAAAAGATAAGAATGTCTTGAAATGGTCAAGAAATTTAGCATTGATATAAAGCTTGCAGTCTATACTCCAGTTTTTTCCTATGTCCACTAATGTCCTTTTGAGCCTTTTCTCCTCCATTCTTAGATCCCCACCCAGTATCGTGTATTGTATTTAATTGTCACTCTCTCTTTAGTTTCTCTACCGCTTTTCTGATTGTGGAAACACATACACAACATAAATCTGCTCCCTAGGAACGGGCATCAGGAACCCACCCTGGGGGTGTGGGCTGGCTCCATGCTGGGACGGTGAGGGGTGAGAAAGAGAAAGGACATGCGGGGAAATTTCCATCGCCTTTAAGGGACCTTTTCCTTGATTTGGCGCTGGTCCTCTGACTGCAGTCCTTTAACCATTTTCTGGAGCTTTGAGAAAGGTGTTTCTGCCGGTTCTTGCTGGTTGTTCAAAGCATCTATGGGAGGGTGAAGCCCTTCATCTTCTTGCTCAGCCTTCTTGACAGCCGAGGCTGTCAATGTATTATCCTTCTAATTTTACTTAACATCTTATCAAGAAGCCTTTTCCTCTATTGCTATGTAGTATTCACAATGATCATTTTTAATTAAGGCATAATCTCATGGGTAGATTTTCCATAATTTACTTAATCATTCCCTTCCCCCACCCCTTGTATTTAGGATTTTCCAAGTTTTCACCATGATAAGCAGCATTTCCAAGAAAGCGTTGTTGTGAAACTTTGCCCACATGTACAATCACTGCAGGGCACAAATTCCAGAGCAAATCCCAGTATCAACATTTAAAAGGGTTTTGATGTTTGTCGTCAAACTTCATGTCCATTTTTACCAATGTTGGTAATTAACATTGTCTCTGATGAGAGACATTTATCTCTAGATGCTGCAGAGCTCACCAGAACAAAGCCCAGGAACCAGCCCCTTGGTTTCCACCATGGATTACGTTTACCTGAGGGAGGGATGTCAACTCTCAGCTAAGTGCCTTTTGCCTGTTTGGAAAAGGACAATCTCTGGCCCCTGCATCAGTGGCTTCTGTCCTTGCTGGTGGCTCCGGGTGGTCTCTGTGGGCAATGAGTGAGGGGGGCAGGAGGGATATGCACTTTGCCTGAAAATCTGGGATGATGATTTCTGCAGGAAAAATTCAGCTGCCCCACCCTTGGGGATCAGCTCCCTGGGATGTCATAACCCTGGGTCCTTTGGAAAAGGGTCCAAGGTCATGACCACCCTCCCTCACCACTCCACTGGGGAGATTTGAAAAGTAAACATAGATTGCTTGGTAAATGATTTTTAAAATGGACTGGGTGGGGCAGTGGGCTCTGCTTATGTGAGACCTCCCCTAGCCAGCGTCCTGCCAGGGAAGTACAGCCCATTAACCCAAAGGAAAGTTGCAGATTTCAATTCCATGGTTGGGTTTTTGATCTTGTCTCCTTTTAATTACAGGAACTGTTTCCTTTTAGTTACAGGAACTGTTGCCATCATTTCCGGTTTTTCAAAAATGCATTTTATGTGTTAAAGGGTTTTACTTATTTTGTATAGACAGAGAATTCAAATCCTCAGATGGTATCTAGCTAATGACAAACAACCCTGAAAACATTTGAGAGAGGGTGATGTCTTGATATTTCAACTTTCTGTGACATGTAAAAAGGAGTTTCCCCTTATGGAGACATCATGCTTAGTCTTCCAGGAAAACTGCTCTGTTGCCTTTGAGTTGTCCTGGGGCCTCTTCGTGATACCCCAACAAATTATTTTTTAGATGTTTCTTTCCCTACCAGATGTAAGCAGGACCCATCTGCATGAGCTTACTTTGAGGGATGAAGAAGCCTGTAATAAATATTACTGCTTTGATCTAAAGTGATTGCCTATTAGCTGTACTTAATTAAATTTAAATGTATTGACCATTTACTGTGCATGCTGGGTGGTAGGGAGACAAAAGTGAAAGCACCCAGCAGCCTGCCCTTGAAGAGTTTGCAGCCTGGAGGCAGCTCCTCTTAGAAATGGTTTCCTCTGGGCTGGAGACCAGGGGAAGGCAGATGGGAAGGCGTCTCCAGATACACCTGCATCTTCCAGTACAGGGTTTCCCTGCATTAGGGCCAGAAGAAGGTCTATTTGTTCAGAGTTATATTCCAGCCTGTAGCACATAGTGGGTGTGCAGTAAATAATAGTTGAATAGATGAAGAAATGAAATGCATGTACAATAAGGAGCTGTATGACCTTCTAGTATTCTCTTCTTGGGGTCTCAGTGTCCTCCGACATAATGGCCATCCCTTCCTGCCCAACACTACTCTTCCCCTTTGCTGCCAGACCCCTCACTGAAGGACACCAAGGGGCAGGTCTCCATGGGGTGGGGTGGCCCTCCACCCAGAAGCAACCCTGAGTCATTCAGTCCTTGTCCTGCTCCCAGGCAGCTACTGCACCTTCTGAGAAATGGTAGTTCGTATTCAAGACTGATTATCCCAGTTATGTCATTCCTCCAGCATAACCCAAAACTTGTTTCATACATCTGTCTCTTTCACTAAATGTGGAATAAAACAAAATTCCTCCTCCTCCTCCTCCTCTCTCTCTTTAAAAATTTTAATCCCTAGTTGTTAGAACTAGATATAAACGGTTATATTTTTAGCACACATCCAGGGTTCAGTGTAAAGCCCACATTAAACAAATCTGATATTCCGGGCACATTCTATTACAGGTTGTCAAGCTCACAGTTTTTACCCTTTATCTTCATGGCAAGGCACCTGGCATGTCTCTGGGTCTCTTCAGTCTCTTTCAGGTTCTGTTGAATTTCAGTTTCTGGCTTGTCTCTGTGGCTTTTTCTCTCTGTGTCTGAATTTCAACACACGTATAAGAAACTCCATTAATAGGATTAAGACCCACCCTGAATGAGGTGGGTGTGCTGGTTTGAATCTGTTATGTAACCCATAAAAGACTATGTTCTTTTAACCCACTCTTGTGGGGACAGACCTCCTGTGGGTGAGACCTTTTGATTAGATTATTTCCATTGAGATGTGACCCTGCCTATTCAAGGTGGGTCTTATTTAGTTTACCGGATTCTTTTAGAGAGCTCAGGGAGAGAGAACTCAGAGCTGGACCCAGACGCTTGGAGATGCAGACAGAAAGACATTTGGAGATGCTAAGCTAAAAGATGAAGCCCGGAGTTTGCCCTGGAGAAGTTAAGACAGGACCCCTAGATGCTTAAAGAGAAAGCCACTGAAATCAGAAGCTGAAAGTAAAGTAACCTGGGAGCAAAGGACCAGCAGACGCAAAGGTCCAGCTGACAGAAGTGTTCCGGGTGCTATCAGCCTTTCTTCAGTGGAGGTATCCTCTTATTGATGCCTTAGTTTGGACACTTTTCATGACCTTACAACTTTAAATTTGTGAACTAATAAACCCCCATTGTAAAAGCCAATCCATTTCTGGTATATTGCATTTTGGCAGCGTTAGCAAACCAGAACAGTGGGTCATCCCTTAACTGAAATAACCTCATCAAAATGTCCACACCACAGAAATGGATTAAATTTAAGAACATGTTTTTCTGGGGCACATACAGCTCCAAACCACCACAAGGAGTTAAGGAGGGAAAGCCAAAATGTTGGTTAAGGTGGGGCAAGATGTAGAAAGCATTGTCTGTTTTGGGCACTGTGAGTAATTTAATAGAATTTGAGTGTGTGAGGTAGCGGCAGGGCACAATGCCAGGTAAAACCACATTATAAAGGACTTTAGGGGCTAAGCTGAAACATTTAAATTCCCTCACCAAAGAAGAAGAACAGATGGCAAATAAGCATAGAAAAAGATGCTCAACATCCTATGTCATTAGGGAACCACAAATTAAAACAATGAGACACAACTACACACCTGTTAGAATGGCTAAAAAGCAAAACACAGACAACAACAAATGCTGGTCAGGATGCTAAGAAACAGGAACTCTCATTCATTGCTGGCTGGAGTGTAAAATGGTTCAGATATTTTGGAAGACATTTTACCAGTTTCTTACAAAGCTGAATATAGGCCTGCCATACTATCCAGGAATCATTATCTTAGGTATTTACATGAAGGAGCTGAAAACTGATATCCACACAAAACCAGCACACAAATGTTTGTTTATAGCACCTTTATTCATAATTGCCCAGATTTGCAAAAATAGAGGAAAAGATAAAGACACAGTGGTACATTCATATAATTGAATATGTTTCAGTGATAAAAAGAAATGAGCTATCAAACTACCAAAAGACTTGGAGGACCTTGAATGCATATTGCTAAGTGAAGGAAGGCAGTCTGAAAAGGCTACATACTGTATGATTCCAACTATAGGACATTCTGGAAAAAGCAAAACTATAGAAACAGTAAAAAGATCAGTGGTTGCCAGGGCTCAAGACAGGGGAGGGAGGGAATGAATAGGTGGAGTCAACACATTTTTAGGGCATTGAAATTATTCTGTTTGATACTGCAGTGGGGCATACAGGATACTAAGCATTTGTCAAAACCCATAAAACTGTACAATGCAAAGTGTGAACCCTAATGTAAACTACAGATTTTAGTTGATAACGTGTCAATATTGGCTCATCAGTTGTAACAAATGTACTACTTTAATGCACAATGGCAATAGGGAAACTATATTGGGGGAGGAAAACGGGAACTCTCTGTACTTTCCGTGAAATATTTTTGCAAACCTAAAACTGCTCTAAAAATAAAGTCTTCTTTTTTTTTTTTTTTAAGTCAGCTGGACATCTGTTTCTGGCAGTGTGGTAGACTAGATGCCCTAAATGACCTTCCTGATGAAAACAATGAAGATGCTGAAATTGAAATATTTTTAAAAAATATTTTCAGATTAAAAAGTATATTTGATTTTAGGCATGGCTTAATCCAACCCTTGTCTGTTAGAAATTTATCTTTCCCCTTGTGGAGGGTGGATGACAGCCAGCAGTTTCAGGCTCACTTACAACTTGCTGTGAAGAGAGACCTCTTCCCCAGTAACATCAAAAAATGTGGGTGGCTTGGCTCCTGTGCCTATCCAGGAACAGATCCTGGCCAATGATGGAGAATAGAAGCTGTACCAGTCCACATCATTTGCTCATTTCAGGAACTAGAAAGTGTTTTGGATCATAAGAATTGCCCCGTGTGTTGGTTTGATGCTGTTATGTGCCCCAGAAAAGACCATGTTCTTTTAATCCATTCCTGTGGGTGCAGACCTGTTGTGGGTGGGACCTTTTGATTAGGTTATTTCAATTAAGATGTGACCCCCCCATTCAAGGTGGATCTTACTTCACTTACTGGAGTCCTTTATTAAAGGATAAAGAACACACAGAAAAGGCCCAGAGAGCTCAGAGAAAAGTCTCAGAAAAGCTAAGAGAGGACCCACAGAAGCTCAGGGAGGAAACCACTGGAACCAGAAGCTGAAAGCAATGAAACCCAGGAGTGAAGGACCAGCAAATCCAGCCATGTGTCTTCCCATGTGACAAAGGTGTCCCA
The DNA here is from genome assembly GCF_015220235.1 of Choloepus didactylus. Classification (NCBI taxonomy): domain Eukaryota; kingdom Metazoa; phylum Chordata; class Mammalia; order Pilosa; family Megalonychidae; genus Choloepus; species Choloepus didactylus. The sequence goes on along the minus strand of NC_051311.1, from coordinate 161,015,687 downwards.
GATGCCAGGAGCCTCTCTTCAGAGAAGGTATCATCCTGTTGCTGCCTTGAGTTGGACATTTTCACAGCCTAAGAACTGTAAATTGTAAGTTAGTAAATCACCTTTGTAAAAGTCAACTCATTTCTGGTGCATTGCATTCCGGCAGCTTTAGCAAACAAAAAAAGTCTGGTTCCCTCAATGGGAATCACAGCCCAGCTCCCAGGAGAAAGGGGAATGGGTGCTGGGTGAGCAGAAGCATCAGAGGTCCACAGCTGTGCTGTTCATTGGGGAGTCTCAGTGATCTTGGGGGGAAAACATCCTGGCCTTTTGGGATCATTGTTAGTCCAGTATTCCATTCGTAACCAAAATAATATTCCAAAGGCATTCTGATTATCTTGAAGACCATTAAAGGGATTTCTTATCATTACCCATATTCTCCCCTTTTCTCTTTTCTTATTTTTCCAAATCCCACAGTTTCTCTGGACCTGTGACCCTCTGATTCACCAAATTTTGTTCTCATCCTCACCTCTCTTACATAATTTTCTCCCTTTATACCCACCTCCCTTCAGTTCTTTATGATGTAAAATGACTTAGACTTTCCAGGCTACTCTCCCTATTCCCTGAATTCTGCACATCATGGGGAAGGACAGAACAAACTTGGTGTTCTAGTTTTCTAATGCTGTCAGAATGCAAAACACCAGAGATGGATCGGCTTTTATAAAAGGGGGTTTATTTGGTTACACAGTTACAGTCTTAAGGCCATAAAGTGTTCAGGGTAACGCATCAACAATCGGGTACCTTCACTGGAGGATGGCCAATGGCGTCTGGAAAACCTCTTTCAGCTGGGAAGGCATGTGGCTGGCATCTGCTCCAAGTTCTGGTTTCAAAATGGCTTTCTCCCAGGATGTTCCTCTCTAGGCTGCAGCAGTTCTCCAAAATGTCACTCTTAGCTGCTCTCAGGTTGTATTTCAAAATGGCATTCTCCAAAATGTCTCTGTGTCAGCTTCTTGGGGCAAACTCTGGGCTAGTACTTCCAAAGCTTCAGCAAAACTCTGCTTTCAACAGCCGTCTTCAAAATGTCTCTGTAAGTTGCAAGAGCAAGCTCCTTCTGTCTGAAACCTTATACAGTGCTCTAGTAAACTAATCAAGGCCTAAGCTGAATGGGCAGGGCCATGTCTCCATGGAAATTATCTAATCAGTTATCACCTACAGTTGGGTGGGTCACATCTCCATGGAAACAACCTAATCCAAAGGTTCCAACTTAATCAACACTAATATGTCTGCCCACACAAGATTGCATCTAAGAACATGAAGTTTTGGGGGACATAATATATCCAAACCAGCACACAAGCAATATAGCTTCCCATGAGATTCCTTTATAAGATCCATTTCACAATGAGGAAGCCCAGGCTCAGGTAATAAAATTAGTAGGTGAAAGAATGAGAACTTGAACATTGCTTTCCTTCCCATCTCAAGGTCTAAAGTCCTTCCATAATTCCAGGTTGTCTTCCTGAGTTAGTGAACTTCTGGAGGATGAGTAGTTTAGCCATGCTTTTAAGGGGTCGTAAAACTAATAAAGCCCTTTAATCTACTTAAGAAATACTTTCAAAAGCCTGTCAGAATCTGTTTATGTATATGTATATGATATCCCATTAAAAGTCAAATATATGCTTTTGGTTAAAATGTTAAAATGTCATCTAATTGTTATCATGCTAGTTGCCTGAAACTATTGGGTTTTGATAAAATTGCATCAAGTAGTCAAAGTTCCTTAACTGAACGTATCTAGCTTGGGATCAGTCAAAACATGAAAATAGTGTATCTGTGAGATTAGCGGTGGGAGTGGGATGGGAGGAGAAGTAGAGGTAGAGGTGGGCAGGAATATAATAAAGGTCTGACCTAGAGAACCTAAAGGGTCCCTGGCTGATGGTTTGGAGACTGCTTTACACCCTTGTCCTACAAGTCTTTGTCCCAAAATGCATCCAAACTCCTTTGCTCCATTCTGAGAGAATCACTGGATGTAGAGCTGGAATACACTTTTCAGATCATCAGGTTAAAACTCACCATTTTAAATTTGAAGAATCTGCAACTCAAGGAAGGGATTATATTTCTGCTGTGCCTCTTGCTGGCTGTGCAAAGCATGCTGCATCAGATGCTTCATGCATGGATGATAGCATCGCCTAGAATCATTTTACAGAGGAGGGACGCTGAAATGTAAAGAGGTTTGCCACCTGTGATAGTTGAGTTCATGTGTCAACTTGGCCAGGTTATGGTGTTTAGTTGTTTAGTCAAGCAAGCAGTGGCCTGATTGTGAGGATATTTCATGGACTTAAATCCATGTAGATTGATTGCATCTATAGTGGAATGACATCTACAATCAAATGAGATGGTCTGCAGCAATGAGAGATGTCTCCTCCAATCAGTTGAAGGGTGTAAAGGGAGAAGTGGTGATTCCAGCAGTCAGAAGGAAGAATTTCCATCTCTACTTCACCCAGCCAGCTTCTCCTAGGGAATTCAACTTCATCTTCATTGGAGTTCCCAACTTGTGGCCTGCGCAATGGAATTTGGACTTGCCAATCCCCACTGTTGCATGAGCCAATTCCTATAATAAATCTCTTAACATTTATCCCATTGGCTCTGTTTCTTTGGAGAACCCTGACTAATAAACTACCTTTCTCAAGATACACAGAGGCACACTCCACACAGGCTGACTCCTCTAAGTCTCTTCCACCTCTTTTGTCGAGCTCTGAGTTGGGTGGCTGAGTTTTACGATGGGATCAAGTTCCCCACAGAGAGGTGGGATTTTAACCGAGACCATATTTGTCCTAAGGCCCAGTCCCCTTTCACAGGCACTTTGCAAAGCTTTCATTTTAAGGCATGGCAAAGTGTCTGGTAGCATGGATTCATTCATTCATTCATTCATTCATTCACTGTTGAACAGCAGCTCTGGGCCGGTTTACCAAGTGCTGAAAGAGTCTAGATGATCAAGACACAGCTTTTGCATTAACAGAGAACAGATGCATTTACCCCATTACCACACAACCCAATAAATAGACATTCATGCCATCATTTAACAATCATTTATGAAGTGCTTCCTCTGTGCCTGACATGGTAAAGTCACTGGGGCTGTAAAGAGAAGGGCGTGCTCATTATGTCCAAGGAGTTTACCGGGAAGCAGGTAGGTACTGGGGCACAAAGACCTCTCGAAACACGGAGGGGGCAGTGGTGGGCATCATGGGGAGGTGTGGGATTCTCTGAGCATGGTTTGGGCACTGGGAAGGTCTGAGCAGCCCAGTGAGATTCAGGGACATTACCAGCATGCAAGCCAGTGCCCACCAGGAACAAATCCTCTGGTGGGATCAGCAAATGGGTCCCTGGACAGACATCATGGAGAGTGTCACTCTATTGTCATGGGCAGGGACAGAGCGGGGTGCATGTCTACCAACTCCAGCTCTCCTGCAAGGATCTGTCTACTACCTGGTGAAAATAATTTTTTTCCCAATAATGCAATTTGTAGTGTCACAATTTTGATAAGAGTGCTTACAGTTTGCCTGATGGAAAATAAGTGAGCAAAATGTAAAACAGTACAATTCACTGGCTAAAGTATGCTGTGCCTACATTTGGGTATGCATATCCACTTTGTTCCAGCAAGGACTTAAAATAGCTTATAAGGAGAAAAGAAAAAAATATGATACCTTTAGCTAATTGATTCTTTGGCTTTCCTTGGAAATTTGCATTCTTTTGTAGAATATAAAGTGCTGGACTTGGAGGCAGACAAAAAGTAAAAATAGAAACTGTTGCCTCATTACCTGGGACATGACCTTGAACAGGCTGTTTGGCTTCAGGCTTCCCTTGCTCAATGGCCCCTTTGTAATAGATGTGCATGAAGTGACTGGGTCCAAGGAGGAGCTGTGGAAATGCTGCATCCATCTGCATATAAATTACACATTCCATCCAGATTGCCTAAATATTGCACATATGTTAAGGCAATTCAGTTTTTCAACCATGAAGGCACAATGAAGATATAGTCCACTGAGGGAAAAAGAAAGGTATTTCTTCTTGCTCATTTCTTTTTTGTCATTTGTAATAATAAATTTAAGAATGACTCAAACCTTAAAAATTCACATTAAAAGAAAAAATAGTTGGGGAAAAATATGGGCCATTCCTGGACATAGTAAGGGCTCAAAATGAGGTAGCTGCCGTGATTATTACTAAGAATGTACAGTAATGAACTGCTTAGTGATCTAATCAAATATGTTTAACTACAAAGTAAAACCCAGCCCCAGCTGAAGTCCTATGGATCTGTGACTCCCAGGGACTCTGGGGATTGGGTCTTCTGGTTTCTGGGATAGCATTTTTTTCTTTCTACAAAGAGAACCTGATTCAGCTTGCTTTAAGTTGGGACATTAATCCCTCCAGACCTACTTAAGTTGACCATTCGCACCTGTGAATTCACACACCTTTCACACCACTTTCTGAACACTATTGGGGCTTCAGAACTGGGGCCAGGAATTCCAACACATAGATATTTATTAGCAAGCAGGATCCAAACAACCCAGATGCTCTAAGACTAACCCACCAGCTCTGTCCTTCAGCTGCTCTGGTGGATACCATGGAAAGGCTCATCCAAAGCAGTTGCTAGAACATCTCAGTGGCAGGATGAGCAAACCTTCTGGTTGGAGCTGGAGTCAGCCTCCCCCGATGGGGGCTGCATTCAGGACCTACGGGGCCCCCAGGTCCCCACTTCCTCCTCATTGTCCCTGCAAAGATGGGGGTGCCTGAGCAGCAACCCAAGCCATTCTGCGAACCTTGAACATGACTCACGTCACCAGTGCAAAAGTACTTCTCATGTGCCTTCTGAACAGTGCTCTCTAGAGTGCTTTGCAATGGCAATAGCTGAAGGACTTGGAGAGCTGCCTCTGAGAAGGATTTGATCAGGGCCTTCTAAAGTGCGAAGAGGATAATCACCCCAGAAAGGTGCATTCCTCAATTAGGGTACCACTTCACATGTTGACTAACTGCTCCTAGGGTGTAGATTAAAGTAACTTACACATTGTTCCGGTCTCCTAATGCTGCTGTTATGCAAAATACCAGAAATGGATTGGCTTTTATAAAGGGGGTTAATTTGATTACCACACTACAGTTTGAAGGCCATGAAAATGTCCAAATTAAGGCATCAACACAAGTATACCTTCACCAAAGGAAGGCCAATGGCGTCCGGAAAACCCATTAGCTGGGAACACACGTGGCTGGCATCTGCTGATCCTGGGTTATGTTCCAGCTCCTCTCCTAGCTCCTGTGTGTTTTTCAAAATGTTGCTCTTGGGATGTTTTGTCCTCGCTTAGCTTCTCTGGAGTAAACTCCAGGCTAGCATAAATCTGCTTTCAATGGCCATCTCCAAAATGTCTCTCTCAGTTGCTCTCCAAAATGTCACTCACAGCTGCTCTGAGGTCCTTCTGTTTGTGGGCTTTTTTATAGTACTCCAGTGATTAAATCAAGACCCACACTGAATGGACAAGGTCCATATCTCCATGGAAATAATCCAATCAAACATTTCCCTTGCCGTTGATTGAGTCACATCTCCATGGAAACGCTTAATCAAAGGATTCCAAACTAATCAACACTAATACGTCTGCCCCCACAAGATTGCATTAAAGAACATGTCATTTTGGGGGACATAATACATCCAAACCAGCACACACATACTCACACACCTTCAGATCCCATATCACAGACAATGTAACCTCCCCAGCCTCAAAGAACCCATCAGCCACTGTGGGTGCTCTACCATGTGTTCCAGACATGGTCAATCTTACATCCCCAAAACACCCAGTGTTTTCTCAAGCTTCCCTCCTCTGCTTAGTGGGTCCCTCTATGAGGGATTCTCTTCTTCACCTTCTCCACCTGTCAAACACCTACACACCCTTCAAGGCTCAGGTCAAAGTCATTTCCTGGGTGGGGGTTTGGGAAGGGGTGTCTCCCTAATACACAGGTCCCTCCTTCTGCTGTGCTCACACCAGATTTTGCACCTTCATCTAAGTAGAATGTAGCCCTCAAGTTGTATGTGTGTGTGTGTTGGGGGGGGGGGAAGGGGTGCTGTACCTGTGGTCTCCACCAGATTGAAATCTCAGAACCTCATCTTGCCCAAGCCCCCAGCTCTTCAAGGCAGCCTCAGTGTTGGACCCAGTGAACAGAGATCAATCTTGGGTCTTCTGTTCTCCATACAGCACCTGTGCCAGACACTAGGGGTTCAGTGATGGGTAAAGGCTGGGTTCTCTAACTCCAGGGGCTTCCTGAGCTCTGAGGTAAGTGAGCAGCAATCTCCACTGGACTCAATGTGGCTAAATGCAGAGGAGAGTGCCGTTTTCACTCCATTGTACCTAGGATCTCCAATCACTATTGGAAAAGAAATATTTGCTGAATGAATGAAAGTGTTCTTTTGAAAATAGCAATAGCCAACATTATTACCGAGTGCTTCCTCCATCATGCCGTGTCATGTCGCATTGCCAACTCATGTGATCATTATAACAACCCTACAGAGGAAAGCAATATCATCATTTTGCTGCTGAGGAAACCAAGGCACTGAAAGCTTGAGGCACACTGCAAAGGGCATGCAGGAAGAAAGTGGAGGCTCTGGGATTCGAACCCTCACCTGCCTGTTTAACCATGATTCTGGATTTGCCTGGGAAATCAAAAGACAGTAGAACAAGGTGTGACTGACTCCTCCTGGGCAGTGCAGAAAGCCTTCCTGGAGGCAGCAGTGCTAATTGGTTGAGATATACTTACATGGCCAGAAAAACCAATTCACGTGCAGCTGCAATGCACGGTCCCACCTATCCTTGGAACCAGTGTGTGTCTGAGCTTTCCCTCAAGCCAGCAGTGGAACACTGGGCTTTCCTTTTCCGTGCTTTTTCATTGGCATTTGTGGACAACCTCACAGCCTGCAGAACAATCATAAGTTGAGGTTGCAAGAGCAGAAAGAAGGAGACTAGTGGGGGTGTTGAACGAGAGAGAGAGGAGAACTGGAAACTTGTTTAAGAAGAGAAGCTCAGCTCTTTCTCCTAGGCAGAAGCCAATTGCCCAGATCACGTTTTGTCCTGTTCTTACAGAAACAGCTCCCTAAGATAGGCTTCACAGTATATCTTGCTATTTTGGATTACATATGAAGGAATAAAGCAAGCATGTGTCTATTGCAAAGCATAATAATAAAGCCATTCCACTAAGCCTTAGTTGCCCCTCCCTGTTCCTAGGTTCAAATTTTGTATTCATCATTTCTTAAAAAAAAAAAAGAAAAAAAGAAAGTTGTAACAAGCATGCATCCCTAAACAGTGAATTTCTTAGGCTTACATTGGAGCGTTGTAGAAATGCTACCACACTTTGTATCATCTTCTGGGGCTTGCTTCCTGCACACCACCCCCCCCCCACGACTTGATTTTTTTCTCCGATTTTATGTTCTTAGCACTGTGTTCCCTTCTCGAGTCTCACCCAGGTCAGTGGGTTCTTTTAACACCCTGAAAATCATCTTGAAGCTGCTGTTCCCTCCTTCCCCACAGCTTGGGTACAAAGACCTAAGTGACCCAGTCTTACCCAGGGAGCTTCCCAGAAAGCTATGCTCCTGATAAACCAAGAGCACATGCTACTGTTTCTGGAAAGCTCACAGTCCAATTCATTCTTAGGGTTTCTGCTCTCTTTACAACGCAGTTTCCTGAAAACATTTTTTACTTCTGCTTCCACTGTTGTATTTGGAAACGGAGTCATTTTTGGAACACATCTACACTCATCCATTTACAAATTGTGGATGGCCGCTTAACCAGATGGACAGGGTTGAGTAGTTGCTGTTTGTGGCAGAAACCATATTGTCAGCAAAGTCAAAAACATTTGCTACCTGGCCCTTTACAGAACAAGTTTGCTGACCTCTGCTTGAGATGACATTTCTCCTTTCTTATCTGTAGAAAACCTTTGATTCTCTTATATTTCAGCTAGCAACATTCCTAAAGTTTCTCTTCCACCAAAAACAGATTAGGTGCATTTTTTTTTTTTTTTTTAACAACATAAAAATAGAGAGGGTCCCTGTGAGCTTGTTAGGATGCAAATAAGAGTAGCCATCTGCAGGACAGATGTAGATCTGGCTTTAACAGAGGCAGATTCTCAGCCTCTGCTGTCTTAGCTCTCTGATTTCCATCTGCAGGGAGGCTCAGCTGGTCTTAAACTTGTAGTTTCTTGCTTTCATTTTCAGTGTTTGTTTTATTCTTAGCCTAAGTTCCACACTTCCTCTTAGCAAGATGCAAACAAACAAAAAAGCTGTCACAGTAGTCTGGAAAGTTCCAACACAAATAAATTGGTAGAAACAGTGGGTCTGTGGTGGGGTTCCTTTTTTTGTTTTTTACCTTTTGAACTGTTTTTTTTAGTTTTTCACAGCAAACATGCATTGTCTTGTGTATTAGTCAGGATTCTCCAGAAACAAGACCTACAGAAGATTATATATGTACATTTATATGTATATAAATAATTTTATATATAATTTTATAAATAAATTATATTTATATATATTATTTGCATATTACATATATATGTAAATATTAAGAGATTTATTGATTGATTATAGGAATTGGTTCACACGACTGTGGGGATTGACAAGTTTGAATTCCGTAGGGCAAGTTACAAGTTGGAACTTGCTGAAGGTGAAGTTGAATTCTCCAGGAGAAGCTGGCTGGCTGAAGTAGCGAGGCATTCTTCTTTCTGATAGCTGCAATCTTCCATTCTGGCTTTAAGGCCTCAAACTCTTTGGATGAGGAGGCTCCCCTCATTGCTGAAGGCAATCTTCCTTGTTGACTGCAGGTGCAGTCAGCTGTAGATGCAATCAACTGACTAATGATTTAAGTCCATCAACGAAGTACAGTCATAGTAAGAATCAGGCCAGTGGTTGCTTGACCAAACAACTGGACACCATAACCTAGCCAAGTTGACACATGACATCAACCATCACATCTTGTAATGAGGAAAATCCTTCACAGAGTATTACTAAGGAATCCAAACCCCAATCTTCTGTTCCCTCATCTGTGAAATGGGTTAGGACTAGGATTTCCTCAGGAAGCTTGTTAAGCGCTTAGTTTACTGTGACAAACATCATTGAGCACCTTCTTTGTACTAGATATTGAGGACATGGAGACATGCGCCCTGCCCTGGAGGGATAATGGGGAAGACGGATGTTTCTATATGCAACTAAAATTCAAAATGGCACTTGTGATGGTGGAGACATGAACAAGGTTCTGGGGCAAACAGAGAAGGAGTGATAACACTTCCTGGCGGGGTGCATCTCTAAGGAACTGGAGATTGGATCAAGTTGGCCAGAATGGGAGCCAGGGACGTCTGGGTACTGGAACAGGACAGAAAGGCATGGAAGGAGAAGAAAACATAGCATTTGGGGGCTGGCAAGAAATCACTTGGGCTAGGCACAGAGTCTGTAGAGCCCACCAAATGGGGAGGAGAGGATAAGGGGCTGACACCTTGGAAGGGCTTTGTCCATCAAACTAAACAGCTGGGATTCTGGGGTTCTCTGCTCTGGTTGCACTTTAGAAGCCCCAGGGAGTTACTTACAAACACCAGTGGCCGGGCTCCTTCAGGTTCATTGAAGCCATAATCCCTGGAGTGGGGACCTGCCTGGATAGTATGGACATTTTATAATTTATTTTATTTTCAGCAACGCTGAATTACCTGAGACTTTCAACAGGGGACTGATTATAAGAAATTTGCATTACAGAATGAAAACTAGAAATATTGAAGTTTGACAACATCTAAGTTCTGGAGTAGCTGCACCATCTTACATTTCCACCAGCAGCGTATGAGGGGACCTAATTCTCACATCTTCACCAGGATTTGGTGTTGTCGCTACTTTTTTATTTTAGCTTCTCTGATGGGTGTGTGATCATAGCTCCTGATTTAATTTGCGTTTCTCTAGTGGCTAATGATGTTAAGCAACTTCAGTGAGTTTATTTGCCATTCGTACGTCCTCTGGTGAAATGTCTCTTCCTGTCTTTTGCCCACAGTGAGCTTTCCTTTTCCCTGCCTTTCACAATGATACTTGGACAACAAATTAATGGTTGCCAGGGGTTGGGGATGCTGGCGGGAGTGAAGGTGTATCTATATAGGACTAGCCAGAAGGGTTCTTTGTGCCGATGGGATAGTTTTGTATCTGGATTGCAGTGGTGATTGCACAAATCTACACGGGGGTAAAATGACATGTTAACTATATACACACATTGTACCAAGATCAGTTTCCTAGTTTTGATATTGTACTGTAATTATGTAGGATGGAACCACTGGTGGTGGTGGGGTAACAGGACCTCTCTGTGTTATTTGGCATCTGTGAATCTGTAATGAACTCAAAATTAAAAGTTTTACTAAAAGTCAGCACCAATCATTCCAGCCATAAAAGATCAACTGACCCATAATTATTACCTTTTTTCCCTTCAATTGAGTATTCATTTATCCTCCAACAGCCAAAGCAAATCATTGGATACTTGGGTTCTACTCTAATCCCCAAAGAAAATATGCAAAATTGAAATTTGGGGAAACGATTGTTACATTTTCCCCAAGGAAAGTGCACATGGGAACAGGATTATTTTCCCAACCAGGTAACTGAGAAAGGCAGGCGGGCTAAGGAAGCAGCCTCCGTCCCCTACCGGGGAGCCTGTGGGCTCGGTCTTTGCTGAGTGACAATCTCCTTCTTAATGAGAAGCAATGAAGGCTAATTACCCCCAGCGCTTGACAGGCATTTCTCAACACTTCTGCATAAAAAAAGCGAGGCCACCCAGCTGGTTTCTGGACTGCAGCCTGAAAGGCTCCTGTTGTGTTTTTTTAAACAAATGAGAAAAGGTACATCAAAGGGGCATCTTTCAAAGGGCTCCCGGCAAGGTGGGGAGGGATTTGGAGGGGGCAGGGTTCCCCACCTTGGAGAAAGGCAGATTAAAGAGTGGCCATTTGTAAATGGGGAGGAAAGAAGTGGGGCATTGTGTAACCAGGCCGAATAAAAGAGACCTCACCCATCAAACAGCAAGAGGGGGGTGATCGGCAAATATCTGAGAAATGGCAATTGTAAATAAAGGATGCATTCTGTGCATAGGGACTGATGGTAAGAGATTCGTGTTACAGTCCAAGTAAAAGCACAGTAAGAATGAAATGAGGCATTCCACTATTTATCTGACTTATGTTTTTGCTTCGAGGCTTAGAAACCTGTGGACCAACAGTTTTACTCAGCCGACTCAGCCCTGGCTTTACCAGATCGTGGAAAGGTCAGACGTAGCCCCACATGTGCCCAACGCTTCACAGGTGGTTCATAATCGCGCCCTCTAACAACCCCACAGACTTGGGGTCTGTTGGCCCTTGCATTACTAGGACCCTGGCCCAAGGATGAAAAATGGGGCAATGGCCTCTGTCTCTAGTTAAGTCACCTTGGCCGGTGATCTCGCTGCCCTCCCCCCTACGTGGGACCTGATTCCCAGGGGTGTAAATCTCCCTGGCAACGCAGGATAGGACTCCCGGGATGAATCTGGACCCGACAGCGTGGGATTGAGAACATCTTCTCGAGCAAAAGGGGGGTGTGAGATGAAATGAAACAAAGCTTCAGTGGCTGAGAGATTTCAAATGGAGTCGAGAGGTCACTCTGGTGGACATTCTTATACACTATATGGATAACACTTTTTAGGTTTTATTGTATTGGAATAGCTAGAAGTAAATACCTGAAATGACCAAACTCCAACCCAGTAGCCTTGACTCTTGAAGACGACTATAACAATGTAGGTTACAAGTGGTGACAGTGTGATTGTGAAAACCTTGTGGATCGCACTCCCTTTATCCAGTGTATGGATGGATGAGTAGAAAAATGGGGACAAAAACTAAATGAAAAATAGGGTGGGATGCGGGGGATGATTTCTTTTTATTTTTAGTTTTTATTCTTATTCTCATTCTTTCTATTATAAGGAAAATGTTAAAAAACAGATAGGGGTGATGAATGCACGACTCTATGATGGTACAGTGAACAGTTGATTGTACACCATGGGTGATTTTGTGGTATATGACTATATCTCAGTATAACTGAATTTTTAAAAAATGGGGCAATGGAACCTGAGGGACGTCAGCCAAGGGCACCTCCAAAGTGGGGCAGGGGCCCAACTCAAGGCCATGGCGGTATTGGCTGCTGTCTTCCTGCTTCCCAGACTCCCATGAATTCTACTCATTTTGGGAACCTCTATCTTCAGTCTTCCTTTTGATACCGTGAACAACCTGCTACTCTTTTAATGAGTGCCTTTTCTGCTTGAGGCTACCTGTGATGGTTGGGTTCATGTGTCAACTCGGCTAGGTGGCCTAGCTGTCTGGTCAAGCGGGCACTGGCCTGACGATTCCTGTGAGGCTACTTGAGGCTGGTTGGTTTGTCGGATCATCAGTCAATTGACTGCAGCTGACTGATGACTCATCAAGGGGCGTGCTTCCACAGTGAGAGAATGCAATTGGCTGGATTTGGTCTGGGTGATCAGTTGGAGGCTTATAAGCCGGACGGTTAGAGAACCTTCACTTCCTCTTCAGCTGCTCAGTGAAGCTTTTCCTGGGGAGCTCGTCGAAGTTGCCAGTTCGTTTCCTGAGGAGTTCTTCAAAGTTGTCGGTTCGTTTCCCGAGGAGTTCGTTGGACGTCTTCCTTGGAGTTGACAGCTTGTTGACGGCTCTGCAGAATTTGGACTCGTGCGCTCCCGCAGTTGCGTGAGTCACTTTTACAATTTGATAATAAGAGACATCTCTCATTGATTCTGTTTCCAAGGAGAACCCTAACTAATACACTACCCAAATGCATTTCTTTTGCTTACAACCCAGAACCCTGACTGATAGGTCCTATGGCCAAAAAAGATTAATATCATCCATCAGTAAAGTTTTCTTAGAAGCCAGGGAACTCACGTTCTGTCAAAGTCATCTTTCCAGTTGTAAGATGCAATGATTGCCTCAGCAGGGCTCTTAAGCAAGAAGCTTCTAGAACTCCAAATGCTTACAGTCATCCAAGATATTATCAGTACACTAAAACTGGCAGTGTGCAGTCATTTTACATCCTGAACAACTATTGTTTTCCATTTTTCTCCATAAATATCTCTGCGGCAGTGGTGAACCGCAAAACTTTCCTCCCTGAATTAATCATTTTTATTTTTAAGAATAGTAACAATAGACTGAAGCAATTCAGCATACTGTAGGCACCAGCTCAGTTCCCCCAATGTCAATTACTGCTGCTTGTTACAACCGTGCAGAGCAAGCTTTATTATCCCTAGTTACAGATGGGGAAACTGAGGCTCAGTACACTGATGTGATCTGCTGTGGTTCACACAGCTAACAGGTGGAATCCAGATTCAAACCCAGTCGTGTCTGACTCCAAATTCTCTGCTCTGTCTAAAGTGCTGTAAATAAATAGAAATTCCATAAATTTGTTGCATGACTCTCCATTCAGTATACACCAAAATTAGCCACATATACCCTAGAAGTATATTAAAAGGAAATTCCTAGGAAACAACACATAAAATAATCAGATGGGTGCTATGTGATTTTAGGTGAAGCTTGAACAATACTTTCCACTAGTGCTTCACAGCATTCTGGATGCTTTCATAGAAATTAACTCAACAACCCTGCCAAGCCCATGCAGAAAGGGATTATGCCGGGTCATGGATGAGGAAACTGAGGTCAGAGGGTTTAGTAACTTGAGCAAACAGGCTCAGACATTAAATGAGGGTGCAGACTGCTCTGCATCTGAAGTTCTTGCTCTCTCCACTCCCAGGTGCTGACATTCCTCTGGCTCAGGAGGCAAACTGGCTGCTACGCAGACCCTGCACTTTCTCAGGGACACAGACACTGAGGGTGACCCCAATTCCATCCGTTTTCCCCCAGTGACAATGGGGACTGTTGACTCTGGGTCTCCTGAGGTTCCTTGCTCTCATCAGTTTGTCTCTATCCATTTACCCCTGACAGGACCAAACAGTGTTTGTCTGACTTGTCCCCTGCCAATCGCCCATCAGCTGTGTGGGAAACACCGAGGACATCACTGAGGGTGAGAAGCTGAGTTGGTGGCAGGGAGTTTGAATCTTCTGGACAAGCTCAGGAACATTGATGTCCGTAATTCTCTGCACATGGGAGACTTGCTTGAAAAGACCTCCCACACCACTGTCTACTTGTGTGCAGTCCTGTAAACAACCCCCCATGCTGGCCAAACATTCCCGTCTTGAGTCATCACGGCAGCCCGCGAGGTCTCAGCCAGATTCTCCCGGCCCCACTTATCACAGGGAGAATCAGTGGTACCGAAATTTGCTACTAATAGGGCAATTAGGCCCCAGGGGCTTCCAATTACATTTCTTCAGCCAGACAAGTCAGCTAGACAACTCTCTGCCACAAAACTGACTTGATTTGAGTGCCCAAGAATTGGCCTAAAAGAAGAGCTGAAGATGGTGAGAAAGACACAGAGGTCTAAGTGCTGGTACAGGGTGGTGGGCAAAGTGGACAGCCCAGCTTAACTCCTTCCCTCAGGAAACTGATAGTTTATATCAGTGTACCCGATTGGTGCAAAAAGTGGTGTGACTAAAAGGACTGGATGAGTAAGTAAATAAATGAATATAAAATCCTGAAAAAAAAATACATATATATATTTTAAATATTTCTCATGGAATCATTGTCTGAATCCCTGGGGTTTCATTCCAGAAGATACTACCTTTTCTTAGCTTCCCAGCCTCTGTCAAGTCCCATAACTTTTCCTCAGCTTATTTTCCTATGAAGATTGTCCATGGATCAGTACTGAAAACTCTTTCTGGATTTACTGAGTCAATATGGAGATGGGACGCCTGAAAGATTTGTCTTTGGGGCTGAGTCTTCCAAGAGTCACGTACTGTAAGGCTGGGGCTTGCCCAAGCCCACCAGGTCTCACGTCGCCATCTGGGGTGGGTTCTTGTGGAAGACTAATGAGGCATCTGGCTTCTGACTCACAAGAGGCTGGGAGATTGGAATTGTGCTGCTCCCTGAATTTGCCACAAATTCTACTTCTAGGGACTGAGCTTATGGACAAGTGCAGCCTTGAGAGAAACCAAATTTGGGCTCATAGGGGAAGGAAAAGGGCTCCTAACTAGAACTGGGCATGGCCTGGGCCCTGTTGGCCCTTGTGGGTCCCTTCTACTCCCTGTGGGATATCTCCTGGGACACCCCCTTTCTTTCACTCTCTTTCCACCACTGTAGCTATTCAGTAATCAGTGGTGGGATTCCCCATTGTTGGAGATCCTTGTGGACCCTGAGTGTAGGGTAGGCAGTGATGCTGGCTTCTTCATGCCTTAGGGAAAAGGGCTCTGACTCTTTTCCGTGTTCTTTCTCATTTGCACCCATCCTAGAGAGGGAAAATGCCAGAATGATGAAGGGAGGGAGGGGCTGAGGGGTGCCCTCACCTGCTTTTCGTCTAAGACATAGCCCAACTGCAGGGCTCCCAGTGGCCTGATCCTTATCACCAGGAAAGGAGACCATGTGGGCAGGGTGGTTTGGATCCAAAGCTCCAATTGGTAAAGTATTTTTCTTGCCTGAGTGTTCCTGGGGTCCTAGTGGTACCCTAGCTAGCCAGCTGCTCTGGGATAATTCAGCAATTCAAAACTCTGGTCATTTCACATTGCAGCGTGAGACCCAGCTCTCTCCATTATGATTCTTCATTTAAATGGGGGGAAAAATAGAAGAGGCATAAAATAAATGAGACAGAGTAACTCTGAAGTTTATACATGTACTAAGACGGAAACAGGTTTTATTCTCCTAGCAAATGATCTGAGAGTTCCTCATAAGGACATTCAATCATTTTTGGGAAAAAAAGTCCTCCATAAATTCATTTAGGGTTAGACTGAGATGCCCCAGGGGCCTGAATACAGGCAGAACTATTGAGCATTAAATAAGAAGGGGGATTGTTTCCAAGTGGGAGGAGATAAGTTGGAGGAAGAGGGAAGTAGCAGGGTTGGAGGTGGTGAAAGGGAAACAGCTCTGTGGGCAATCTCTAGGCTAGTCTGCAAACATACATGGTGTGCTGCTGGGGCTGGGAGCGAGCTTGGAAGAGAAAGACCACGTGTGGAGACAGGTGGGGGACTGAGAGAATACGAGGAATTAAGGAATTATACAGGAACCCACAGAAGCAGGGAGGCAGCTTTGGGCTGTCATGAGCCATGATGTTGGGGTTTGACCATGTATGGCCAGCTCTCCTAGGGTGAGAGAAGACCCAGTAGGCACTTGGGGTCCCCTTGATGAAAAGTAGAAAAGACCAGACAGGAACTGGTGGCTGTGATAAAAAAAAACAAAACAAAAAACCCAAAACGAAACGAAACACACCTGTCCCGAGTGGAAGAACCAAATGTTGGTTCAGGAAAACCCTTCTGACCTCCTTGAGAGCAACTAAAGCCAGGAAGTATGTTTAAAGACATAGGCAGAGGAGTGTCTTGAGTGTTGGAGTGACTGGGGGCCTGGTGGGGACCCTGCTGGCTCTTGGGACAGAAAGGGACAAACAGGGGAAGGTATCTCTTCTCCCAACTTCTTCAATACCTGAGACAAACTGCTGATGTGGGAATGAAGGATTTGGACTAAATCCACCTGTAGAAGTTCTTTACTGGATAGGCTAATAGGTTACCAAATTACATTTTAAATATTTTAATGGTTAAAATACTGTGTTAAACCCCTGTGCCGGTTTGAATGTATTGTGTCCCCCAAATGCCATTATCTTTGTGGTCTTGCGTGGGGCAGATGTTTTTGGTGCTGGTTAGATTTGCTTGGAGTGTGCCCCACCCAGCTGTGGGAGATGATTCTGATGAGATGTTCCCATGGAGGCGTGGCCCCGCCCATTCGGGGTGGGCCTTGATCAGTGGAGCTATATAAATGAGCTGACTCAAAGAGAGGGAACTAACTGAGTGCAGCTGGGAGTGATGTTTTGAAGAGGAGCAAGCTTGCTAGAGAGGAACGTCCTGGGAGAAAGCCATTTTGAGGCCGGAGCTTTGGAGCAGACACTGGCTGCCTTCCCAGCTAGCAGAGGTTTTCCGGATGCCATTGGCCATCCTCAGGTGAAGGTGCCCAGTTGCTGATGTGTTGCCTTGGATGCTTTGTGGCCTTAAGACTGTAACTGTGTAGTGAAATAACCTCCTGTTTTATAAAAGCCTATCCATCTCTGGTGTTTTGCATTCTGCATCATTAGCAAACTAGCACAACCCCCTTCACTCAAAGGTGTTACATGACGTTAGCACATTAGAAACCATCAACTTTATCATCATGCCAAATTGAGTTACTCAGAGTTGAAGAAATATTCCACTGAAATCCATTAATTTAACTATGGTTCAGTTTCATTAGTTTGTACTTTTAAGAGAGGATTTTCAGCATTCCACTCCCCTGCTTTTAAGGCACGATTTGGAAATGAGTAACGTGTCAATATGCACATTAGCCGCTGTCCTCCCAATCTTGGCTCAGATTCCTTTGCCACATTCATCAACCTGGCCACACACAACGGCCCCGGTCCTGGAGAGGATTTCTGGGCAAAGGGGATTCTTTGCTTGTACATCCAAGACACATCTTCATATTCCTCCGCTATTTCAGAGAGAAAAAATGACTTTGATTAAAGATTTAACTTCCAAGAGCTTTTAAAGCTCAATCAGAATGCAATGACCCAGGCTTTTATGCATATTTATAGAAAAAAATGCCACTCTTGAAAGGATATATTCATTTTTTTTTTCTTTTTGAAAGTTCATGCTCAAGGACAGGCATTTAAGACAACATCATTTGGCACCTTTTACCTAGTGGTTTCCACTCTAAAATTTGTAGTTAACTGCTGATTCTTTTGTTAAGCCACCGGGATGATTTGAGAAATGATTGCTGGTAAAAGCAAGTGCCTCCAAATTAAAGCAAAACAAAGCAAAACATAATAATAATAAATAAAGTAAAGGCAAACACCCATTATCTACAGCACTTTAGTCTTCAGCGTTAGTCCTTAAGAGCGTTTGCAGGAGCAGGGGAAGCTGTGATCTGGCCGTCTATGGTCTGACTTCACCACTTTGAGGCAGCCACCTAATCTCAGTATTGCAAGCTGGCCCAGGGAAGGCACTCAGATAAAAGCTGAGGCTGGCCTCTTCCAGAGGACTAGATGGGGCCAGGAGACTTTTTGCTGCGGCCATCACAACCAGGTCTGGAGGTGTGTTTACCTGCAGCCACCCTGGAACGCTTTCACCAAGCAGCCGATCTCGGCTAAGGAAGTTCCAAAGCGGGATAGAGCTCCAAGGGCGCTTGCCTTCTAGCAGAGGCCAATAGGGCAGGGAGGAAATCCCCTCCGGACAACAACACGACTAGGATTAAGGCAGAAAAAAACAAAAAACAAAAAATAAAAAAAAAAAACGGGTCGGATTAGGGCCTGGCAAAGGTAACTGCCGGTTTCCGCTCCTTGCATCCCTTAGCATAGTGGAGGTGTCATAGGATCTTAGAGCTGGAAAGACCTGGAACAGTCACTGTGACCGCGAGAGACGAGATACGAGAAAAGCGGGGAAGCCAGAGAGGTGGTGGTTGGTTTCCGATTCTGAATACGATTCAGTCCAAGTCCTGTCTCCTAATAGTTAGTGGCCCTCGGAACCCCTAGCCCCACTTTCTCTAACCGCAGATTCCATGGGCTCCTAAGTGTGAAAAGGTTCAGCCCTTTTGAAGTGACCTCTTATATAAAAGTCAAGAGAAGAGTTTCAGTTCTGAAGCCCTCGGGAGTTATCTTTAAAGACTGTGGTGGAAGATCTTTGTTCTTTCTTTCCTGTTTTCCTTCTCCTAGAACCACTGCTGAGGATTGTTCATCCTTACTAATGTACTTGAGTGATTTTGGTTTTCTTTTCTGATGTATGTGTATATTTGATTTATGCTATCCTGTAGAACACACACCATAGTTAACCAATTAAAATACTAGTAATAAAAATTTTTTTTCAACACCTCTGTTTGCATTGGAGGATAACGGACCCCAGAAGGAAGTGACAAGACAAAGTCATACTAGGGAGGTGAGGTTAGGGCCAGGCCATGACCTGAAAGAATTCTAAACAGTCACGGACAGGAAGAAGCTGACAACGGCCCGGGGCCTTGGGGCTGGGTGGGTCTTGTGTGTCCGCATGGCGCACCCTGGGGTGCCCGCGCTAGTTCCACGCGGAGGGCCCAGGCAGGCTCCCCTGCGTGGGGACTCCTCCAAGCCGGATCTCTGGCAACTGTCAAAACAGCAGGGACATTTCTTCACCTAACCCAGGACACAAAGGCTCCTCTGCAGCCCCAAACAAGTCGCTCGGTGCATTTTATTAGTCAAGGCAAACTCATAAATCCCCTCCGGAATGCTGGCCTGCCCCCTCCTCTGTTCTCCTTCACAACGTCCCAGCCAGAGAGCGGGGACCAGCTGCGCAAGTTCAAGTCGGGTTTATTTTCCTTCATTATTAGAAGCAATTTTTCAGTTCACTGCAATATTAAGGATTCTTTGTGGACAATTTGGAAGTTACAGAAATCACAGAACAGAAAGTAAAAATCATATGTAATATGTATATCCACAAGTAATTACTGATTTTACATACATTTGAGTGGATTGGTTTTTTAATGTGACATATACTTACAGTGTATAAAACATAAAATGTGCAGTTCAATAAATAATTATCAAATGACTCCTGTTACATTGCCAGTAGCTCAGAAAACCCCTGACACAATTCCTGCAAGTCACAGACCCTCCACACTTTGCCCTAGCTTTAACTACCATCCTGAATTTTGGGATAAATATCCTCTTATTTTTTGTTGTAGTTCATTAAATATGTATCTTTAAACAATTTACCTTTCGCTTAGTGTTGAACTGTGTCGAATAGAAACATACAGTCGAGGTACCTTTTGTTTCTTTACCCCAGTTTTGTCGGGGTTCAGTTTTGTCTGTTACTCAGGTGTGTTCAAAGGATTAATCCATGTTGGATAATATAGTTCATTCCTTTTCATTGCTGTATAGTATTCCTTTACATGCATATACCATATATTATTGCTGATGAACATCTGGATTTGAATGTTTCTGTGCAGGTTTCCGGTTGCATATGTGCCTGAAATTCTCTGTCTAGGACTAGAATTGTTATGTTGTGAGGTATCCAAAGAAGAAAACGCCAAACTGCTTTTCAAATGTTTGCACAGGTTTATATTCCTGATGCTTCACATCCTCCCTGACACTTGGAATTACCAGGCATCTGATATGGATGTGCATCTCATTATGTTTCTAAATGCATCTTGTTATGCTGAATAGAAATATCTGACACATGGTACACATTTAGTGATGTGTGCAGAGGGAATACATGCAAAAAGAAGTTTTAAGTTGTCCCACAGCTCTATTTATGGTGAATGTCATTGTTTTAGTTATGTAATTACTTACTTACATCTTGCATAGTCATAAGTTATATGTGTGACATCATTATGATTTAACTATACATTAGTAACTCAACTACATACACTATATATGACTACATATATATAGCTATATATAGTTTTTTGGTAATTTGGTAGTTATATATTTATTATTTATATAATTATTTTAGGTAACTAAAGTATTTTAGTTACTATGGACAGCTTACTTTAACTCTCCACATGCTGTTTTTCATTTGTAAAATGGGGATAATAATCCCTGCCTTACTGAGTTGTTATAAGAATTAAATGAGCAGCCAGGCAGGTTTCTGGTACGTAGTAAAATTTTAACAAATGCTCATTTCCTTCCTCCTTTCCTTCCCTTAAATAATAATTGTAGGGCACGGCTAAAATGCCCGGTAGTCTGAGTTTTCTGATTGTTCATATTTTAGATAGGGGGAATGATATGCTTCAAGTCACTATAATCTAGGGGAATATATAATTTAATTAAAAATCTTATTTTTATTTAAGAAAAGTATATTAACCTCTCTCTCTCTCTCCAACACCATTCTTGTTTTTCATGTGATACCAAATAACTTATAAGTCATCAGTCATTTCTTACATTTACCATTTGGAGAAACTGATTTTTAAAATGTGTGAACATTCCAGGATCATGACACTCAAGAACTCTTATTAGCTAGGACCACAGACCCCAGCGTGAGGCTTTCCTGAAAATATTGCAAGCCCGCAGGCCAGATGGAAATAGCTGGCTTTTGCTTTATGTTTTTTATGCACTGTCTTAAAATGCTTTAGAATGAACTGGCTTTCTTTGAATCTAATTTTTTTTTATGCAGAGCTATTATAATGTAAAACATTTTTTAGAAAATGACATGATTATTTACTTAAATCTTTGATATATAATTCTGAACAGTTAAATATGACCTTTCTGGATTTTATATTTCAAACAATGCACTAGTTTATATTAGATACAAGTAGAAAATTCAACTTTTTCCAAGAGTAACACAGAGAATTTTTAGTCATATTTTACTCACATTAAGCATGTGGTTAATGCATTACTAAAACAAATCAAAAGAATTTATGACTTTTAGAAAATCCATAATGCTGGCCCTTATTTAAAAAAGAAAAAAAAGCAGGGTTGAGGTTGTTGCAAGAAATGTTCTTTCACAGTTATTTTTCTTTGGATATTTTTAACATGTTTTATTACGGGAAGCCTGTAAGTACAAAAGCAAAACTTTGTCCTTGAGTCTTAGAATACAATTTTCACTTTCAGTTCAAATTTTGAAGATTTTAACAGTTCTTGGGTTTCTTTTTAAATTAGATCATTAAAAAAAATAAGTCATCAGAATATTTGGAATGAGCCATTTCAAAGAGCTGATGAATTCATTTGACTTTCTGCTGCTTGCTTTATTTGTTCTTTCCGCTTTCTCCTAGAGTGAAATTAGCATTTAGCTAAATGAAAAGCTGAAGTCTTTGGAGGTTTGAGAGAAGAACTAATTGGGAGGAGCTATGACTAAGGGCATCAAGTTCTGGAAAGTGCAGTGGGGAAGAGATGGTCCATGGGGAAAGTCCTTGAGACTTAGCAACTGTGGGCACAGCACCAAATCACTCGCAGCAGGAGGATCTGGAAACCCACCTGGGGCATCTGTCCCTGGTGAGGACGCACGGACAGCTTTTCAGTTCTCCATTTAAAATGCATTTACTCCCTCTGGGCATTCTAACCTTCTCGATTCCTGGGACTCCAATCTCACAGTCCCTAAGCTCATCCTCTGCTTGGGCTGTTCTCCAGGATGACCTCAACTCTCAGTGCTCACCCATCACCTACCAATCATGAATGCATCCCCCATTTTATTTTCAGCCATCATCTGTTTCTTGAGTCTTGGTCCCCTAAATGCAACATCTTCACATTTCATCATCACTCCATTGGGTGAATTATTGTATCCTTGCTCCATAACTCCACACCCCTGCGCATTCTATGTTAATTTCCGGCACTACAATTTACCCAGTGGACTGGACAAGAAGAGTTAGTCGTGATTGTCTTCTTGGACTTTAACATCCTTTCATCCAATTAGTCACTAGTTTCTGTTCTGCTGATTTTATTTCTTAAATGTCACTCAAATCCATCCCCTTCTCTCTATCCCAACTCTATGGATTCATTCCAATTGCTTTCATTATCTCGTCTTTTAAAATAGCTGTTTAACTGGTTTCTCTCCCTCTAACTTTCCCCCACACACCCTAATTAATAATCTACAGTACAACCGGTGATCTTCCTAAAACACAAGTCTGATCTTATCTTTTTTCTAATTAAAATAGTTCAATAGCTCTCCATCTCATTCAGGATAAGCCCAAACTTCTTAACATGGCGATCAAAGCCCTTGAAACAGACTTTGACTTTTTCAGTCTGAGGAGGGGGCTGCGATGTCTAAGATGCTGAATTTGAGAGGTTTAGTTCAATAGAAAGAGATGGCAGGAGAGCACCTACCCTTTCTTATAGGTTCTCGAGACTTACCCTAGTATTATCACACATCAGATAGCTGCTTCTCTCACTAAAAGCGACAACTGAGTTGAGTTCACCAACACATTGTCTGCCCATATGGACTTTTGAACCAAGAAGTTGAACGTTTCTTGTAAAATCACTGCAGAATTTATTGTCAACTACCAGGAGTCATACAATAAATTCCTGTGTGAGTTCCATTCCAGGAACTATTTAGTCTCTGCAATTGGAGGCATCTGTTTTCTGTTGCCAGCAATTTAAGTCTGTGTAACCTAGGGTCTACTTTGGCTTTAAATGCCAGAAAACTTGGAACTAGATATATCAGCCAAGAATTGTAAACTGCTCAGCTCTCCTGTCAGAGTATGGACTCCTTTTGCTTCCTTTGAATGGATTCTTTCCCTTAACTCCTGAAAGTCATTCTTGCTCTGTTTGTTCTCTTTTTGTTACTGGAGAAACAAGAAACAACCGGAAAGACTTCCGGGGGGTCAGGATGAGGTGGTTTGGGACTCAGATGTCATTAAGGCTGAATGTAACAACTTTTCATGTTTTGGTTGCTACTTTCTAGTCTTTACCCATGTACTTTTTTTTTTTTTTTTTTTTTTTTTTTTACCCATGTACTTTTAAAGAGTTGCAATGTTGTTGGTTTGTTTTCACTGCACATGAGAAACATCAACAAATCCTGTACCTTCTACCTTTTCTCTGGACCTTCGTCCCCATTCCCACTGTTTCTATTATGTGGTTCAGACCCCATAATTTCCCACCAGGATCATTGTGGTCCCCCTTTTTGGACCTCTGCATCCATACCCTCTTCTTCCAATCCAGCCTCCAAGTCTCCACCAGAGCAATCTTCCTAAAATTCATGCAGACAGAAGACTTTCTGATGAGGTGAGATTTTATTTATGTGTGCATGTCTGTATTTTACCAGCTTACTTAGGGAAGAGAACTATTATGGCAAGCCTGGGAGTTGCTTGGTGGAGGTGGTGACCGCATTAAAAAATTCAAAGATCCAAATGTATTCAAAGATTCTGGAAACCAAGGAGGGGAAACTGATTGAAGGCCTGGAGGCAGGACTCTTGACCCTGCTACTTACCCTGCCGGGCACTTCCACTTAGTCATTCACAAACCCAACGCCCTTCTCTAAATAAACTGAACAAACTTTCTGTGTAGAGTTAGAGCAGCTGTTACGTGGGTTGAATTTTGGCATTTCATGCCTTCCGCCTTCCCAACACACAAAACAATCATTTCTTGTCCCCTCAACCTAAAGTGGACTTTGCCAGTTGACACGTGCAGCTCACATGTAGTTTCCCACTCTCTGGTCCTCAGATATGAGCAGTAACTGAACATCACCAGGCATTCAAGGAAAATCTTCAGACAAGATTAAGCAGAGTAATTCAGGGGAATAGATAGCAAATTGCAACAGCAACCACAAACCTTCAAGTACCATTTGTCCAGAATTGCATCCATAAAGCAAGGATAGGATGTTATAGAAAAGGAATAATCAGAGAATAAGAAAGACTCTGGGTAATTAAAAAAATATTGTTACCCAAAGAATAAAATTTGTTAGAAGTGTTGATAGATAAAGCCAAGGAATCCTTTGGAAGTAAAACAAAGCTATAAATAAATTAAAATATGAATTAAAACTTAAGACAGGTACCCAGGATTAATCCTGGAGTGCAATAGCTGGTTGAAAGAATTCCAAAAATGACAGAGAAGGTAGAGCCTATATGTAATTACTAAATTCCTAATAGAAGACAAGATCCAGGTGTAAAGAGAGAAAAGAGAACCTAGTAAGTGCCAAGCAGCAGGAATAAAAAATATCTCACATCTAATAGCAAAAATTAGTCATCACCACCACCACATCCACCACCTCCACCACCATCTCCACCATCACCACCATCACCATCACCACATCCACCACCACCATCACCCCCACCATCACCACCACCTCCACCATCACCACCACCACCATCACCCCCACCATCACCACCATCACCCCCACCATCACCACCACCACCACCGCCTCCACCACCACCACCACCTCCACCATCACCACCACCATCACCACCACCATCACCATCACCACCACCATCACCACCACCACCTCCACCACCATCATCACCACCACCATCACCACCATCACCACCACCACCACCATCACCACCACCTCCACCACCTCCACCATCACCATCACCACCACCATCACCACCACCTCTACCACCACCACCACCTCCACTACCATCACCACCACCACCACCATCAACAACATTGAACATTTATTCAGCGTTAACTATGCTCCAGCTAGCACCAAGTACTTTCCATGTCTTAACTTATTTTATCAGCATAGTAACTCTTTATGTTGAAATTTCACAACACCAGGGATGAAGAAATGGTAGTGAAATATTCCAGAGCAAAAAAAAAGAAAGTAAAGTCACTCACAACTAAGCAAGAATATTACTGGCATTAGACTTTTCATTATCAATTTTGAACATTAGAAGGCAATGATCAACCTGTTCAAAGTTCTGGGGGAAATGATTTTCAAATTCTGTACTCAGAGAAGCCATCAATCCAATGTGTAGACAGAGTAAAACATTTTTAGAATTTAAGGATTCACAAACTCTTTTTTCAGAACATCCCTTGAAAGTGTGTTCCAAAATTACAGAGGAAAAGATGAGGTCCAGGAGAGAGGAGACCAAGGAGGATCAAGGGCTCCTGATGGGCTGTGTCTCTAGGAACAAAAGAGCCTCATAGACTAGATAGTGGGCTTGACAGGTTGAAAGAACTTGAGGACACAATAAAGGCTGAAAGAGAAAGGGAAAAAGAAAGACAACTTTTCTCTGGGTACAACCAATAGCTGCATAAGAAAGTCATTGTGTTAGTTTCTCGGGTGCTCAAACAAATACCATGATATGGGTTGGCTTAACAACAAGGATTTATTGGCTCATGGTTTCAGAAGCTAGGAGGCTTGTTTCCTCCTGGGGTCAGTATCTTTTGGTTGACCATTAATCCTTGGGGTCCCTTGACTTTTCCATCATGTGGTATCTTCTCCTTTCTTTTCCTGGTTCTGTTGACTTTCAGCTTCTGGTTGCTCCCCGTGTCTTCTCCTCTATGTTTGACTTTCACTCTGTTTATAAGGGACTCCAATAATCCAGATTAAAGCTCAGCCTGATTCAGTTGGGCCACACCTTGACTGAAGTAACATCTTGAAGAGATGTTATGGGTCCAGAACACCAGAATGTGGTCCAAGATCAAGGACATGTCCAAACTGGGGTATGCAATTCAGTCCACCACAGTCATGAACAAATATGAATCCAAATATGAAGTCAGTGTGCCTCAAGGAAAAACAAATGGATTCTAAGTCATTGAGAAAGTCAGAAATGAGAAAATTTTAGGGAGTTTGCATATGTTTCTTCCCTGTCATACACAAACATACACCCATAGACACACACATATGCCTGCACGCACACACACATACACACAAACACACAGGAAAGCATCTAGAATCTCAGGATTAAAAAAATAAAAGAAAAGGACAATATAAGGCAGGCATTGTCCAAACATGAAGGCAAGAGCATGTTGTACCTTTCGAGCCATTGGTAAAATATGAGAAAAGAGAATCCACTATTGAATATTTTAATTTGAATAAATTTTAATTTTAATCAAGATGTGCCAGTTTGAATATATTGTGTCCCCCAAACGCCATTATCTTTGATGTAATCTCGTGTGGGCAGATGTTATCAGTGTTGATCAGATTGTGATTCTTTGAGTGTTTCTGTGGAGATGTGCCCCACCCAGCAGCAGGTGATGACTCTGATTAGATAATTTCCATGGAGGTGTTGCTCGGTCCATTTGGGGTGGGTCTAAGATGAGTCACTGGAGCCATATAAATGAGCTGACGGACAGAGGGAACTCAGTGCAGCTGAGAGTGAATTTTTGAAGAAAGCACAGGAGCTGCAGATGAAAGACGTTTTGAAGACAGCCGTTGAAAGCAAACTTGCTCCGGAGAAGCTAAGAGAGGACAAATACCCCAAGTGCAACTAAGAGTGATATTCTTGAGGAACTGCAGCCTAGAGAGGAACATCCTGGGAGAAAGCCATTTTGAAACCAGAACTTTGGAGCAGACGCCAGCCATGTGACTTCCCAGCTAACAGAGGTTTTCCGGACACCATTGGCCATCCTCCAGTGAAGGTACCCGATTGTTAATGTGTTACGTTGGACACTTTATGGCCTTAAGACTGTAACTGTGTAACCAAATAAACCCCCTTTTATAAAAGCCAATCCATTTCTGGTGTTTTGCATTCCAGCAGCATTAGCAAGCTAGAACACAAGGTATGGGGTTTGGAGCTATGTATGCCAGAAAAACATGCTCTTAAACTTAATCTATTTTTGTGGGTAGGAACCCTTGCAAATAGGACCTTTTGATGAAGCTAGTTCATATAAGGTGTGACCCAGGATTGTTCTTCATCCTATTACTGAATGCCATGTAGGGAAGGTCACACAGAGAGAAAAAAGCCACAGAGGGAGTAGGCAGAAGCTAAAAGTCAATGGAACACAGAAGAGAAGGGAGAGGCCAGGTGAGGCCGCCATGTGCCAGAGGAGCCCAGGACCAAGGATCACCAGCAGCCACACCCAGAACACCAGTCTTTAGCAAGAAAGCATTGCCTAGATGAGGCCTTGATTTGGACTTTTCCTGGCCTCAAAACTGTGCGCCAGTAAATTCCCATTGTTTAAGCCAACCCATGCATGGTATTTGCTTTAGCAATGGCAAACTAAAACACAAGGTGGTATAAATACATACTTAACAAAAAATTAACCACCACCAATAGTCTTATGCTAACATATAGTAATCCCTTGCCTCATCATTCTTGTCTCCTTCCCTCAATCTCCAGAAGCAAGAACTAAATATTCTTTTAGTGATTATTAATAGTGTTTATTTTCATAGTCCTGAAAAACTTTTTTGTATTGTCTTTTTGACAATATGAATTAACTTCCCATTATGACTGTGGTGGTTTGGATGTATTATGTCCCCCAAAATGCCATGTTGTTTGATGCACTCTTATGGGGTCATCATATTAGAGTTGCTTGGGTTGGAATATTTGGATTGGGTTGTTTCCATGGAGATGTGACCCACCCAACTGTAGGTGATAATTCTGATTAAATCATTTCCATGGAGGTGTGACCCTGCCCATTCATCATGGGCTTTGATTAGTTTACTAGAGCACTATATAAGCTCAGACGGAAGGAGCTTGCTGCTGCAACTTTCAGAGACATTTTGAAGATGGCCATTGAAAGCAGAGTTTTGCTGATGCTTGGGAGGTACTAACCCAGAGTTTGCCCTGAGAAGCTGACACAGAGACATTATAGAGAATGCCATTTTGAAATGCAACCTGGGAGCAAGCAGACACCAGCTACGTGCCTTCGCAGCTGACAGAAATTTTCTGGATGCCAATGGCCTTTCTCCAGTGAAGGTACCCTATTGTTGATGCCCTACCTTGGACACTTCATGGCCTTGAGACTGTAATTGTATATCCAAATAAACCTCTTTTATAAAAGCCAATCCATTTCTGGTATTTTGCATAAGGCAGCATAAGCAAACCAGAACAATGAGAAACGAGATTTAGCTCTCATAGCTGTTTCTCTCCCTAATACTTCACGCGTACTTCCTCTACTTCGCCATGCCAATGTATCCATGCCATGATTTCAAGTTAAATCATTAGTTGATCTTAACATTATTACAACTTTGTAAATATTGTCCACTCTTGTATCAAGTGGTGTGTGCTCCATGTTTACATTTCATTTTCTTTCACAGAAAAAATTTTTTTTCCTGAAATTATTAATTACTTTGTTTTTCTCATTGTTTAGGTTTTCTTTGTATCTAAGCTCATGTATTTTAACACATGCTGAATTTGATACCCTATTTTCTGTTATTCTTTTCTGGAAACCCACCATGGAAACCTATGTCCTCAGGCTCCAACCCAGCTTGGTTGCCTCTAGTTCTGCTGCACAGCTGTCATCCAGGAATTTCCCAGGCTGGATCCTATTTTCCAGATCCTATGCAGCAGTGTGTTGGAACTGCTTCAGTCCAGCTCTCTAAAGGTGATTGTTGAATATTCAGGAGTTTTTTGAGCCACACTTTTGACAGCCATGATAGGAGTAGTATACCCATGAAATTGTTAAATGCTGCAAATCAGGACATTTTGTGTGTGTGAATGTTGCGGGGAGAACACCACTGATCCCATATCTTCCTCTTCCTTTATTTACTCTTTTTAGTGGAGCATGTTCTATAGTATATCCTTGAGAAAGGTGCAAGGGCTGTAAATTTTTTGAGTCTTTACGTGCCTGAAAATGTCATTATTGTACTCCTACACTTGATAGATAATTTGGTTGAGTAGACAATTCTAAGTTCTATGTTCTCCAGGGAAACAGAAACAATATAATTTAATATTATGTAAACATTATTAGATTTACTATAGGAATTGACTCATATGACTGTGGGGATTGGCAAGCCTGAATTCCATATGACAGGCTGCAAGCTGGGAACTCTGATGAAAGTTTTCTGTGAATTCCCTGGGAGAAGCAGGATAGCTGAAGTAGAGAGAGAAATTCTTCTTTCTGACTGCTGAAATCATCAGATTTCTCTTTTTTTTTAATGTTCATTTTATTGAGATATATTCACATACCACACAATCATACAAATCATACATTCGATTGTTCACAGTACCATTACATGGTTGTACATTCATCACCAAAATCAATCCCCAACACCCTCATTACCACACACACAAAAATAATCAGAATAATAATTAAAGTGAAAAAGAGCAACTAAAGTAAAAAAGAACACTGGGTGCCCTTGTCTGTCTGTTTGTTTGTTTCCTTCCCCCACCTTTCCACTCATCCACAAACTAAACAAAGGGGAGTGTGATCCCCATGGCCCCCCCAATCCCACTGTCCCCCCTCATAAGCCACATTTTTATACAATTGTCTTCAAGATTCATGGGTTCTGGGTTGTAGTTTAATAGTTTCAGGTATCCACCACCAGCTACCCCAATTCATTAGAGCCTAAAAAGGGTTGTCTATATTGTGCCCACCAGAGTGACCTCTCGGCTCCTTTTGGAATCTCTGCCACTGAAGCTTATTTCATTTCCTTTCACATCCCCCTTTTGGTCAAGAAGATGTTCTCCATCCCACGATGCCAGGTCTACATTCCTCCCCAGGAGTCATGTTCCACGTTGCCAGGGAGATTCACTCCCCTGGGTGTCTGATCCCACGTAGCGGGGAGGGCAGTGATTTCACCTTTCAAGTTGGCTTAGCCAGAGAGAGAGGGCCACATCTGAGCAACAAAGAGGCATTCGGGAGGAGGCTTTTAGGCACAATTATAGGGAGGCCTAGCCTCTCCTTTGCAGCAACAGTCTTCCCAAGCGCAAATCCTGTGGTAGAGGGCTCAACCCATCAAACCACCAGTCCCCTATGTCTGTGGTCATGTTAGCAACCATCGAGGTGGGGTAGGCCAATACCCCTGCATTCTCCACCAGCTCCTCACGGGGGCATTACATATTTTTTTCCTTGTTTATTTTTTATTTTTTATTTTTATTTTTTAAACTTTTTTTTTCCTAAATCAACTGTATGAAAAATAAAAAAATTAAAGAAAAAATTTAAAAAAAAGCATACAATAAAAGAACATTTCAAAGAGACCGTAACAAGGGAGTAAGAAAAAGACAACTAACCGAAGATAACTACTTTACTTCCAACATGTTCCTACTTTACCCCAAGAAAGTAACCTAATATAGCAACATTTCTGTGAACTTGTTCCTACTATACCCATCAGAAATTAACAGACCATAGTCATTCCTGGGCATTCCCAGAATGTTAAATTTACCCATGATAGCTAATCTGTTCTTGGATTATTGTTCCCCCTTCCTTAATTGCTCTCTATCGCTAGTTTCCCTACATTCTGCATTATAAACCATTTGTTTTACATTTTTCAAAGTTCACATTAGTGGTAGCATATAATATTTCTCTTTTTGTGCCTGGCTTATTACGCTCAGCATTATGTCTTCAAGGTTCATCCATGTTGTCATATGTTTCACAAGATCGTTCCTCCTTACTGCCCTGTAGTATTCCATTGTGTGTATATACCACATATTCTTTATCCACTCATCTGTTGAAGGACATTTGGGTTGTTTCCATCTCTTGGCAATTGTGAATAATGCTGCTATGAAAATTGGCGTGCAGATATCTGTTCGTGTCACTGCTTTCCGATCTTCCGGGTATATTCCGAGAAGTGCAAATCAGATTTCTCTTTAAGACCTTCAACTGATTGGATGAGACTTCTCTCATTGCTGAAGGCAATCTCCTGTGTTGATAGTGGATGTCATCAGCCATAGATGCAATCAATTCACTGATGATTTAAATCCATGAACTATCTTCACATTAACAATTAGGCCAGTGCTTGTTTGACAACAACTGGACACCATAACCTAGCCAAGTTGCACACATGAACTTAGCCATCATATAAGTTAGGAATTATTAGCGCTTGAAATTTTTGAAGGCATTGCTCCATTGTCTTTTATCTGCCAATGTTGCTGTTGAGAAATCTGAAATCAGTCTGTTTTCTGATCTTGCTCATGTAACCTGATGCATTTTTTTCCTCTTTGGAAGTTTCTAAGGGCCTTCTCTTTTTTTTCCTAGTGTTCTGAAATTTTATGAGTTATGCAATGGCAAGTGGTTTTGGTGGGCCCTGTAAATCTGGGAATGCACATTCTTTAGTTCTGGGAACTTTTCTTGCATTGTTTCTTTGATATTTTCACCCTCACCCTTCCTCCATTCACCTATCATTTTCTTTATTTTTCTTTCTCTAGAACTTTTGTTGATTGGATGTGGTATCTTCTGGAACAATTCCCCAGTTCTCTCCACCCCCTCTTCAATTTTGTTCTCATTTCTCTTTTTTCCTACTTCATGGTATCTTTTATCATTCTGTTCAATTTTTTGTTTCAGCTGTCAGATTTTCAATTTCTAAGAGCTCTTTGTTTTCTGATTATTCATTTTAAAAATCACATCCCAGGGAATTTCATTGAGCCCGGAGAAATATTTGATAAAGAAACCCAGGAAGAAAGCATAGAAGTCAGGTCTTCTAAACAATGGAAATACTGCTTTCAGGTATGAGCCCTTTAGGAGATTATTCTCTTCCTCCTCAAATTAGGGCTATCTATGTATCACCTGCTATTGCTGCATGATGACCTGATGAAGAAGCCAGATTCTGGCCAGCTGTCAGCTAGCTACGCAGGCATATTTGTAGGCTGTGCATTGAAAAAGGGGGCCTCTCCTTCAGTTTTAGCATTGCTTGGCTCTGTACAACTCAGGAACGGTGATAGCTAATATTAGAGAAGCACTTTCAATTAAAAAATAGTAACTAACATCTGAACTTTGAGCAATTGCAGATCAAAACCAAGAATTCTGGGCTATTAACACAAAAGTCATTATACATGAAAGTATTGATTTCTGCTAACACAGATGTGGTACACAGCAGGAAGTAAAGACAGAAGCTTAACTGTGCGTTAGAAGTAAAACATCTCTACTAGTGAACCTAGCTAAGGATTTCACCCTCTCTTGATGAGGAAAAGGGATTGGGGTTAACCTCAGAATTGCATCATAACTAAATCAGAGCTTTTATGTGATACAGTCATGGGAAATTAATTGCATACATCATACTGGTGCATAAATAATTCTGCAATCTGAGCTCATCATTTTCAGAGGATTTTTGTTGTCTTTATAAAAGTCCCGATTATTTATTGGCTACCAGATGTTGATTTTCTTCTAAATACTACTCTGCACTCTCTGCATTATGTGCATACACACACATCTCAGTATATGGTTATAATTTTTGTAAATTTTTTTGCTTACTTCATTTTATGCTTTAAGAAACTGAGAAACCTACCAAAATGAAGATGCTTGCTTAAGGGCACAGAGCAGATAAGGGTAGAACTGAGATTCAGATGAAGTGTTCTGATCTTAGCATCTGTGATCTTTGTGCCTCAGCTGGCAAGTAACCCCCACCCCCTTTACAAAATCATCAGGTCAGGAGAGTTGCCCACTGAGGGGACATCCAGGAAAGAGGGATGGTTGATCTCTGGGAGGACCAAAGAAAGGTTAAAAAACAGAGCAGTCTATTCTTCTGTACCTTTAAGAACAGCAATAGAATGCACCAACCTGAAATCTCTAGCCACAACTCCAGACATTGTCATTATTTGAAGGGTTCTCTTTTTCTTTTGGAAAAACTTGGGAAGATGGAGATTTTTTACATCTCAGGTCAAGTTGATAACAGACCCATTAATTATTGCTTTGGTTTTGGGTGGTCTTTGATATGGGGTTCTTAGATGGGAATGCAATGCTGCTAAGGCAACTGTGCCATTTTGAAACTGTTAAGACCCCAGAAGAAACACGATCTTTTAACCCAATCTTGTTGGGTGGAAACTTTTGATTGAGTGTTTCCATAGAGATGTGACCCACCGAATAGTGGGTGAGACCTTTGATTAGGCTATTTCCATGGAGGTGTGGATCCCACCCATTCAAGGTGGGTCTTGATTGGTTCACTGGAGTTCTTAAGAGAGCTCAGGAGCCATCACAGATAGTGATGTTTGGAGGTGCTTGGAGATGCAGACAGAAAAATGTTTGGAGATGCTAAGTTAAGAGATGAAGCCCAGAGTTTGCCCTGGAAAAACTAAGAAAGGACCCCCAGATGCTTAGAGAGAAACACCCTGGGAGAACAAGTAAAGATGCACAGGAGCTGAGAGAGAGAAACTAAGAGAGACAGGAGCCCAGAGACATTTTGGAGAAAGCCATTTTGAAACCAGAACCCAGGAGCAAAGGACCAGCAGACACCAGCCATGTGCCTTCCCAGCTGACAGAGGTGATTCAGATGCCATTGGCCTTTCTTCAGTGAAAGTATCCTTTTGTTGATGCCTTAGTTTGGATGTTTTTATGACCTTAGAACTGTAAATTTGTAACCTAATAAATCCCCTTTATAAAAGCCAATCCATTTCTGGTATTTTGCATAATGGCCCCTTTAGCAAAGCAGAACAGCAACAAAGACATCTCCCATCTTTAACGTGGAACACAAGAGAAAATTCTGCTAATGAATGGAAGGACCAGTCTTCAGAACCCTGAGCTTAGAAGAGAATGTTCTGCATAGGTGGAATCTACTCACCTGCCAGGTGTTAAGGAGATTCCCGACTTTAGGTGCAGTACATCGAATAGGATTGTCAAAATGGGTCAGTGCTTAAGTGAATTTATTTTAAAATTCAGTCTAGTGGGGAAAATGAGCAGATTGTAAAGGTAAAAGATAAAGTAAGGGTAGATGGTTTTATTTATAGGGATGAAATAACACAAAATGGAAGGAGAAAGAGAAGAAATAAAAATGAAAGAAGAAAAGAGGGAGAAAGGGAGAGAGAATATGGGGGAAGCAAAAAAAAACTGGAAATGAGAGATTTATGAAAAAGAAGACAAAAGGAAAACAGAGCAGAAGGTAAGCAAACAAGATCCTGTAGCAGAAAAATAAGGTGCAGCTACAGATATGTGCTTCTCTTCACCTCTATGTGGCTGAGATCCCCTGCATTCCAATCAGCTCAGTTCTTAGCAACTCTTTTGGCTCTCAAGTCTGTTTAAAATATCACAACATTCTGACCTCAAGATTTTCCTGTAAAAATAAGTTGGCTGACAGAAAGAAGCACAGGACTGGGTCTAAATATTCTCACTGTGACACAGGACTGTGGGAAAATGAGAGGCCGGGGATGTGAAACAGACCAAGATGGTATCCAGATGGAAAATGCGTATAACGAATATAGCAGAAAACATTCAGATGCAAAAAATATATACGTAATTCTCCATAAAATGGAACTAGGCTAAGGAAAGCAGAGAGAAGGCACTTTCAACCAAGTAATACTTCATAGGCAATAGTGTTTATTTCCAAATAGAATTCTTTTTCCCCATAGGCATTTTTTGGTTTCATGATATATGATAAAGGAAATGTGGACATCGTCTTTGTTTTTCTTTAATACTTACACAAATGAACTAGAAAAGTAGCAGTTCTCATGTTTTAAAAAATTCAGTTTTATTGAGATATATTCACATACCATACAATCATCCATGGTTACCATCAATTGTTCTCATTACTTTTGAAAAGCTGGACAAAGTTGCTTCTAGTTCGGATGGAGACCTGCCCTGTGATTTGGCTAATGGCATCAACTCACAGGCTGCTTCCCTATTTGACCATGTCAGCAGCCAGTGTGGAGGCTCTCTGACACAAGTTGCTCGTCTCGGGGGACACTGGCCACGGCTGTTCCTGTGCCAGCGGGAAATGGAGAAGCAGCTCCTGCCTTTGCCAGATCTTTCCCAAGGAGAGCAACTGTTGCTCCATCGCCCACAAGGATGGCATTGCACAGCCAACTCTATAGCCAACTCCTACATTTTCCTTGCTTTGTTGGGCAACTGCATTCATTCATTAGCTCAGCAAACATCTGCTGGTCACCTGCTCGGGAAGAGAAGCTGACTTTAGGTTGGGAATGATATTCAAGTCGAGTAATGCATGGACCTTGATCTCAAGCTCAGAGGCCAATGGGGTTGGACCAACTGTAAACAAATAATTCAACGGAAATGAAGAATAGGGTCAGGATGCTGTTGGAGGAGGAGGAGAAGGTTGGGGAAGGTGTCGTGAAGAAGCACATCATTCAGGCCTTGGAAGACGAGAAGGTAAAAGCTGGTAGGAAAGGACAGGTGGCGGGAATACCACATGCGAAGTTACAGGGGCGTCGGAGAGTCTGGTGAGTCCCGTATGGTGGAGAGGAGGCTGTGGTGGTGGCCGGGAGCCGAGCCTGAGGCTGGGTGGCCCGCAGGGCTCAGCTGCCCTCCCCTCTCCATTTTTATTAGCTCTTCCAGGTTCTCCGGCCACTTGAGAAAGTGGAACAGATGAACCCCCAAGGGGCAGCCCAAAGCACCCCTGGGGAATGGCTCCATCCACGCATAAGGTGAGCCATCCCTGAGCCTACCACGGGAGGCCATGTGTCCCCTTCCTTCTTCTCTGTGGTTCCGGCAAGCTGTCCCATGGGTGCCTGTCAGAGGGATCTGACAGCTGGGAGTCCTCAGCCTCAGGGAAGGGGGACCTTCCGGACTAGTCAACCCACAGGGGACTGCATCTCTGAAGACAGTGGAGGAGAATCTGAGGGAAGTTGAATAGATGCCATTCAGATTCATGCCTGAGGCCTACACAGGTGAGGAGGC
Organism: Choloepus didactylus; assembly: GCF_015220235.1. Classification (NCBI taxonomy): domain Eukaryota; kingdom Metazoa; phylum Chordata; class Mammalia; order Pilosa; family Megalonychidae; genus Choloepus; species Choloepus didactylus. Next base: position 160,979,533 of record NC_051311.1, on the reverse strand, counting down.
CGTGAATCTCAGCCGCAGGAGCCCTTCCCTCAATCTCAGGAAGTTTTCAACACAGGTGACAAGCTCCATTGTCCTGCCAGCAGTGCCCTCACCTTTTGCCAGAGTCCACCACACAGCCTGGGCAATACAAGGCTCCATGTTTTGGTGGTGGGGTCTCGCCACTTGGCTGAACCTCACGGCTTTGGTGGAGCTGAGGACTACTTTGGGGGCTGTATTTGGAAATGATGGATGTCTTCCAGGAGGAGATGGAGGTGACACATCAATGGGATATCACTGCTCCTGTGGCCCCGTTTGTACCTCAGACTGGGGAACCAGGGAACTTTGGGTTTCATGTTCATTAAAATAAGCTGGTGTCTCGGTGGTTTTCAACCCCGACTGCACATGAAGAGGAACTGGGAGGTGCTAGAAGGTATCAGTGTCAGGGCTCCACTCAGAACAATCGAATCAGAAACTGGGGGTGGGAGAGAGGCATGTGCATCTGTGTTTATAAAAATCTCCCTAGTATATGTGAACATGCAGCCAGGGTTGAGAACGGCTGCATAGATCCCTTTAGTGATAAGAGAGGCCCAGGCCGGTTATCTGTCATCAGACCAGCCCGTGCCAACTCAGGGGCCGTGTGTGGAGGGCCTGGTGGGCTCAGAAAGAGCCACCTCCATGCAGTCTTCAGGCAAGGTGAGGATGAACAGGCAGCCAGTTATCCCTGTAAGCAGGATAATGTGTCAAAGAGAAAGGAAAGGGGCTCCATCCAAAAGAGGGAATGGATATAGGTAAATTCCTCCTTGAAATCGGAGCCAGTCAGGTATCTGAGCCAAAGAGACTCCGGACAAAGCTGTACCCACACTATTTGATGCTCTGGGGATGCCCTGATCTGTATAGAGTTTGTGTCTTGGGAGGTCAAGGCTTGAGAGGCATCATGGAAGTTTCCAGAAGCCTCTTGCTAAAACAGAGACAAGCTTGGTCCTGTTTGAGAGCTGAAGCTCTGATGAGGCCTTAGCAGGCAGGTCCTTTCCCACAACGAGTTGAGGACCTGGAGAAAAGTGACCCTTGAAGTGGTGGCTGGGGATTGCTGGAGGGGAGGGAAAGGGTTCACACTTGGGTTACGTATTACATACCACAATATGTGGTTATGTACTGGCAAATCTTCTAAGCTCTTGGAGATTTCTGATGGTATTGCATGAGCACTGATAAAAAAGCTAAATTTAATAAGAGGAAATATTGAATGAGAGTAAAGGAATTTCTACTGTGTTAGAGACAGAATTGAGAATTAAGTCCTGAGTCAAAAATACCCTTGGGCAGCGTGGCCTGTATCTGTAAGCCAGCTCTGCAGGTGAACTCACTGCCCTCCCCTCTACATGGGATGTAACTCCCAGGGGTGTAAATCTCCCCGGCAACGTGGGATACAACTCGTAGGGATGAGTCTGGACCCAGCATCATGGGATTGAGAAATACCTCCCGACCAAAAGGGGGAAGAAAAATAAAACAAAATAAAGTTTCAGTGGCTGAGAGATTTCAAATGGAGTTGAGAGGTCATTCTGGAGGTAACTCTTACACATTATGCAGATATTCCTTTTTGGTTTTCAGTATATTAGAATAGCTAGAAGGAAATACCTGAAACTGTTGAACCATAACCCAATAGCCTTGATTCTTGAGTTATCCTCAAGAATTGTAAAACTATATAGATTTTATCATGTGACCATGTGATAGCGAAAAGCTGGTGACTGATACTCCTTTTAACAAGTGTATGGGCAGATAAGTAAGAAAATAATGACAAAAATATGTAAATAATAGGTGGGATAAAGGGTATGGGATGATTTGGGTGTTCTTTCTTTATTTCTTTTATATATATATATTTTTTTTTTCTTTTTTTGGGGGGAATGAAAATGCTCAAAAATTGATTGTGGAGATGAACACACAACTATATGACGATACTGTGAGTCATTAATTGTATACTTTGGATGGATTATATGGTGTGTGAGTATATCTCAATCAAACTGCATTAAAGAAAGATATATATCCCTGAGCAACCAAAATAGATGCTGTCTGCCTCCCTGGGCTATCACCCAGCAGCTGTGGCTCCTGGGTGGGCATCCCAACCTTTCATAAAGAGGTAATTTATGTGCTCTTCTTAAATTCATTTTTTTAAAAAAACCTGGGTTATGTGACTTCCCAGTTCAGAGAAGGTCTGGAGCAACAGATTAAGAAGGAAGAGAATATGTGATGCTGGGAAGAGGAAGGCTGGAGGGAGAAAATAATACTGAGTGCGAACTCAGGCTCTGGAGCCATTCGGGTTAGAAGCTCAGAGCCCCTCTGCTCTCCGCAGCCTGGGTGGTGGTCATTCCAGCTGCACCAGCACCTTCTGTGGGCTCCCCGGCTGACTTGAGATGCTGCACAGTGTGTGGGTACAGCAAGGGACCCAGATGGGCCATTTGCTGGAGATGTTCTTTAACGGGGAAGCTACTTGTCATCTGTGCCTCCATTTTCACACTGTAGAATGGGGACGCTAGAACTAGAATGTCCCTCATAGGATTTTTTCAGATTTTATTGAGATATATTCATTTGTCACAAATCCCATCCAAACCTCATAGGTTTTTTGAAGATTAAATACAGAAAGAACAACAGAAGTATCCTCCTTAAGTGTGAGCGATTATCATGATCACTATGGAGCCACTGAAGGAAGATAAAGTTAAGCTCTGTGCACTTCCATGGATTTCCATCCAAAGTGTTTACAATTAAAATAAATACATTAATTTGGCATTTCCAACAGTAGCCTCTCAGCTATTCAGAGAAGTTGAGTTGTCTGCAGGCTCTGGACACGGTAAGGTTTTAGTGCAATAATCCTGAGGTTTTAAAATTGATTTGCTTTTATGTCAAGAAGAAACGTGGCCTCTTTTGGAGAGCTAAGCACTAACTTCGAGTCACTTTCTTGTGTGACTGCTCCCTTTCACTTGTTCACCCATTTGAAATAGGGCACTCTTATTTATTCCTATTACCTAATGATTTACATCAATATGCAATATAAATAACGACACTCAAAACTGAGTTTGAATTATCAAAATATTCTTACTAAATGCAACAGCCATAAATGGCATAATGATGCTGGGTAATTCATGTAGTTGCTGCATATCTGCTCTTTCAATTAACCACTGTTGGGAGCCAGGACCTTCAAAAACAGAGTCCTGCAGAAGGAATTAGGGAAGAGCTGTATTCTAAAACATCTTCAAAGTGCATTGAAAGTTACCATGAGGTATGGCTTACCGACTCCTGATGTCAGTTATGCTTCTAAAATTCATAGCAGCTAAACTACAAACACTCCATCTTGGCTAAATTAAAATCTTCAAAGCAGATCCTTTAAAGTAGACATAAAATGATCGTCTTTAAATAGCACAAGAACTAAAATATGTGAGGTTAAAGGCTCCCCCAAATAGATGATATTGCATGTATTGTCAAGAACACCAGAGCACATTTTCTTTTAAAAATGCTTCCATTGAGACAAATGTAAAAAGAAAGAAAAATCTTTTCCCTCAATGATTACCACTGAAATTCTATTTTAAACCTATTTATTTAACAATCTTAAAATAATTTTTCTAATACTGATGACATTACTGTGAAATGATTCCTCTTGATGAATAATTGGTTATGTTGCAGGTTGCAGCAACTATTTCAGAATTCAATGTGGTGTTATACTTCAAAAACCATAAAAATATTTTATACTCCTTGGCCCCATAATCCAAATTCCAAGGACTTATCCTTAGGAAATATTTCAAAAGAGGGAATAACTTAGAAGCAGGATAATGGTCATTGTAGTATTTTATGCTAAAGGAAAGAGAACAATCATTTATAGCATCCATGGGCCAGATGCGACCTGCTGACTGTTTTAGTAAAGTTTTGTTGGACACAGCCCTGCTCATTTGTTTATGTGTTGTCAATGGCAGAAGTAAATAGCTGTGACAGGAACCATATGTCTCTCAAAGCTGAAAAATATTTACTATCTGGCTTATCATAGAATATTGACTTTTTAAAATCCTGGATTATGATATCACTCTATTCATTAAATTTTTCATTTGTATCATTCCTTAAATCTTAACTTTAATCCTGAGCATTTCATGTTTTTCTTACTATTGTGAATAGTACCTTTTAAAAATTATATTTTCTTATTGATAATTGCTGAGATTGGAAAAGCTTTTGATTTTCTAATGTTTACATTATACTCAACCACCCTCTGAATTCTCTTAATTGACCAATTAATCTATACTTGATTCCCTAACTTTTTCAGGTAGACAATCATATTGTCTGGAAGTATTGAAATAGTATTTTGCACCCACACTTTCAATATTTATTCTCCATTTTTCTTGTCTTATTAAGTAGACTATTAATTCTAGTTAATTAATAGTTAATAGTGGTGATGGTGAGCATAATTCCATTAATTAAAAAATGTCCTTGATATAACTATTCAGAATGCAAGAGCCTGAAGGCAACCCTAAAATCCCCAATTACAAAGAGTTTTATATTCCCTTAAAATAATCCTTCCAGATTGGATCATCTTCAGAGGACAGCTCAGATGTTCACACTCTGCATGGAATTCCATGTCTGTTCTGCTCCGCTGGCTTGGGAAAACCCTGGATTTTTTTCTCCTCCCTACTTATAGTCAGTGGGATTTTGGCTGCAAAACTCAAACATTTTTCTCTTGAGACATTTAGAGACAGGCGTGAGAAATATGAATTTCAAAAGCTAAACCAAACCAACCAAACAAAAGTATTATGTTGAAGTGAGAGGTACCAACACAAAGTCTGGAAGAGGTACAACCCAGGCTTTGGAAGACAGATACGGATTTTGTCTTGCCTCCTATAAGCTCAGTGATACTGAGCCAAGTTTCTCTGAGTCTCTATTTCCTCAACTCTAAGATGGTAAACGACACCTGAACTGTAGAGTTATTGTGAGAAGTAGAAATAATTCGTAGGTTTGGTATGTAATCAACATTGAATAAATAACCACTCCTTTCTCAGCCATTTGGGGGAAGTTCCTTTGGATGCTCAAAACACGACCACTCTGAGCATGAGAAGTGACTGAGGAGATGCGGCGGCCATGCTGGTGGCCATGTTGGTGGTTTCTCTTTCAGGTTCTCTTCCTTACAGCTGTGCAAACCAACAGCCGACATCTTGGGAGTGGTCATAATCCAAATTCTTCGGCTAACGTAAGCCCGCCTTTGCTATGGAACAGCCTTATCATTCCCATTCCTTTTTAGTGGACCACCACAATGCAAGCCACCCCACCCCATTCTCCTAGGTGGGCACAGGACAGTTTTAAGAGTAATCGTTGAGTGTGACCTGCCCCACATCTGTTGTGTAGCCATTTTGATCCATGAAGGGGCCATATAAGGCAGGTTTCAGGTTGTCATTTCTGACAGCATTGACACCTCTTTTCACCACATTATCGAAACCCCTTCCTCAACCTGCTATATGGCTGAAGCCCCATCCATTTCATTTCTGCCAGAATTTTCCTCAACTGGGGTGCAATGCTTCTGGTGACAGAGATTAAAGTGCAACCTTGTGCCCCTGTTTAAGAAAGGAAGTGCTCCTGGGCTTTCCATTGTTGAGAAAGAAAACAGAGCCTGGTTAGATGAAATTAAGGACCCTGAACCTAAGTGACAGGCTGTGGGGTGCTACCTAGCTCACCAACTGCATCTGTGCAAAGACTCTTTTTTCTTTTTAAATTAAATTCAGTTTTATTGAGATATATTCACGTAGCATACAGTCATCTATGGTGTACAATCAACTGTTCACAGTGCCATCATATAGTTATGCATTCATCACTGCAATCTATTTCTGAACATTTTCCTTACATAAGAAAGAATCAGAATAAGAATAAAAAATAAAAGTAAAAAAGAACACCCAAATCATTACCCCCTCCATCCCACCCTATTTTTCACTTAGTTTTTGTCCCCATTTTTCTACTCATCCATCCATACACTAGATAAAGGGAGTGTGAGCCACAAGATGAACAAAGACTCTTGACTCTCACAGAACTAACCCGAGAGCAGAGAGAGTGTACCAGTATTTTTCATTTGTGTGGAAAACATAATGGAGTTTCTTTAATGTTCCTTTTCATGGGATCTTTCCCCATCAATATGGGACTAAATTATTTATATTTAATTTGCTAAAGATTGGTTTGCTTTTTTAAAACTTTATGAATTAGCACCTAATGAGTAACAACTTCTATTGTCTTTCAGTGATGGTTCTTAATATGAGAACTATTTAAATTCTTTAAAACTGCTAAATTTTCTCATAAATTAAAACAGAGAAGTAAGAAATGTCTTGTTTTGTCAAAATGGAGAAAGTGTGTGAAAGTATCCATACTTTGTCAAATGTATTGGGGATAAGTGTTAAAGTGGGCAAAATATTTTCTCCTCTCCAGTTATTTAATCCTCACAATTACCCTAAAAGGTAAAATCACGTAGAACAGTGTCTTTGCCTGAAATAAACCCATGCATCTATGGTCATTTGATTTATAGGGGTGCCAAGTCAACCCTGTGGAGAAAGAGGAGTCTTTTCTACAAATGGTGCTATCCCATTCCTTCAACTGGACATCCATGTGCAAAAAATGAAGTTGCACTCCTACCTCCCACCATATACAAAAATAAACTCAAAATGGATCAAAGACCTATATGTAAGAGCTAAAGCTATAAAACTCTTTGAAGATAACATAGGTGTAAATCTTTATTGGGTTAGGCAATGGTTTCTTGGATATGACACCAAAAGTACAAGCCACAAAAGAAAAAATAGATCAATTGGACTTCATCAAAATTAAAAACTTTAGTGCATCAAGGTGCACTATCAGGAAAGGGAAAATGAAATCAACAGAATGAGAGAAAATATTTGGCAAATTATGTACCTGTTAAAGATTAGTATCCAGTATATATAAAGAACTCTTACAATTCAACAATAAAGAGACAAATAACCTGATTAAAAAGTGGGCTCATTACTCAAATAGACAGTTCTCCAAAATCCGATATGCAAAATGGCCAATAAGCATGTGAAAAGAAGCTCAATATTCTGAGTCATTAGTGAAGTGAAAATGAAAAATCACTGAGATACCTCTTTACACCAACAAAACCACTAGGATGGCCTACAATCAAAAAGACAGGCAATAGTACATGTTGGTGAGGTTGTGGAGTAATTGGAATCCTCATACACTCCTGGTGGGAATGTAAAATGGTGCAGCCACTTTGGAAAATAATTTGGCATTTCCTCAGAAAGTTAAAAATAGAGTTGCCACATGACCCAACAATTCCTCTCCTGATTATATACCCAAGAGAATTGAAAACATACGCTCACACGAAAGTTTGTACATGAACGGTTCTTAATAGTAGTATTATTGCACCAATACACTGAAAAGTGGAAACAACTCAACATCCATTATCAGATAGCTGATAAACAAAATATGGTATATCCATGTAATGAAATATTATTCAGTCATAGGAGGGAATGGAGTCCCTGATATGTGCCACAACACAGATGAACCTCGAAAACATTATGCTAATTTCAACAGAGCCAGACACAAAAGGTCACGTATCCCATGATTCTGTTTACTACATGTAGTAGACTCAAATCTATACAGACAGAAAGTAGATTAGTGGTTGTCAGGGACTGGGTGGCAGGAATGGAGTGGCTGCTAATGGATTCAGGGTTTTGCTTTAGGGTGCTAAAAACATTCTGGAATTACATAATAGTGATAGTCACACAATTACCTTGTAAGTGGTCTAAAAACCACTGAATTGTAGTTTTTAAAAATTGCCAGGAACCCGGGAGCACCCTATAAGTGTTTGCAATTACTGTTACGTTTATAATTAAATGCTATTTTAGCCAAAGTTTACACATGCAGAATAGTCTGAGGGATAGGTGTCTCACCATGGGCACCCAGCTGTGGAACAGAAACTGAAAGTCAAGTCTAGATCACAGTTGGTTACAAAACCCATTGGCTTAAAACCAAAACATCTTATGTCTCTCTGGGATTCCTCTCTCCCAAAATTGTCAGTAATTTCTAACCTAAGTGTGTCTGATGATTACACAATCCCTGTTTGTTCTATAGGGAGATAGAGCCTTTGCATCAATGTCTTTGTGTGATGTAACTTTGTGTGATGTGTTTTCATAAAGCACTGTGGAATCCACACCCATTTAAAATGAAGTTCTGGAAAGCCATTCAGCTTTTCTAATCTGAGAAAGTGTTCTTCTACAATTGGGTTTGTTCCGGTTTGCTAATGCTGTCATTATGCAAAATACCAGAAATGGATTGGCTTTTATAAAAGGGGGTTTAATTGGTTACAAGGTTACGGTCTTATGGCCATAAAAGTGTCCAAGCCAAGGTGTTGACAACAGGGTACCTTCACAGAAGAATGGCCAATGGCATCTGGAACATCTCTGTTGTCTGGGAAGGCACGTGGTTGGCATCTTCTTCCTCTGCTCCCAGGTTGTGTTTCAAAATGGCTTTCTACCAGGACATTTCTCTCTAGGTTTCTGGGGGTATTCTCTTAGTTTCTCCCAGGAAAACTCTGGAGTAGCAAAAATCTACTTTCAATGGCCATCCTCAAAATGTTTCTCTTGGCTGCAGTTCCAAAATGTTACTCCTAGCTGCTCTCCAAAATGTCACTCTTAGTTGCTCTGAGGTCCTTCTGTTTGTGAGCTTTTTTATAGGGCTCCAGTGATTAAATCAAGACCCACCCTGTATGGGTGGAGTCCATATCTCCATGGAAATAATCCAACCAAACTTTTCACTCACAGTTGATTGGGTCACATCTCCATGGAAACAATCAAAGGATTCCAACCTAATCAACACTAATACGTCTGCCCCCACAAGATTTCATTAAAGAACATGGCGTTTTCGGGGACATAATACATCCAAACTGGTACAGGTTTTGAAGCTCTGATCAGTTTAGCCTTGTCCCTCAGCCACAGGGTTGTGGAGAGGCCTTGGTAAGCAAATTGGTGTGCAAAGTTCGGGGTGAATTTGTGAGAGCTGCATAAACCCAAATTGCAAACCCGAGCAAGTAATAATGGTGGCTGAAGGATCCTTTTTAGAGGGTGCAGAAGTGGCTCTTGTTCACCTTTCTGTTGGGCGCCCTCACTCCCTGACCTCCTGTTCACCCTTCCAGCCATTGGGCCGAGGCCGGTGGGGACTCCCAAGAGGGATCTTTGTCCCAACCACCAGGTTCTTGCTCCGATCATCATCACCACTTCCGTGGCCTCCTGGAAAATCCTTGAACTTGCTGCGAACTTTACAGAGATTACCCTGCTCCCTGATGTCTGGGCTGTTGTAAATAATAAAGATCATGAAAATGAAAAAGAATCATGAGAGATGCCACAGGAGGCCCCAGACTCGCTAGGGGAACAAGTAATCTCACATCCAGGAGACTGCTTTATGTACCTGGTGTTAGTAAATCATCATAATGAAATACTTGTCTGCATTGTTTGAAATCCATTTCTTCCTTTCTGTGCAGCATTTGCAGGATGATGCAGACGTCGTTTCAGTCACTCTCGGTATTCACGTTTACTGAATGCTCAGGGCTGGTTCAGGGCCTGGCGTCCCCCTTCCTTCCCATGGCTTCTGGGCCTGGGCCTCGCTTCTCCTGCAAACTTGCCTGGACTTGAGCTCTCCCCCTCCTCTGGGCATACAGTTAGTCACCAGCAGGGCCACCTGGAGATGAAGTGCCTAGAACCCAGACTGAGAGACATGATGTTGCCATAACCCTCAAGGTGAGTTTGTCTTCCTCTGGTGGCTGAGTGTCCCAGGGCTGCTGTAACCGTGCAAGTGCAATTAAGTTGGCTTGAAACAACAGAAATGGATTGTCTCCGATTTCTGGAGGCTAGAAGTCCGAAATTAGGGTGTTGGCAGGGCTGTGCTTCCTTTTGCCTGTTCCAGCTTCTGGTGGATTGCCAGCCAGCCTTGACGCTCCATGGCTTGCAGCTGCATTGCACCAAGCTCTCCTTCCATCATCTCATGACGTTCACCTCTGTCTGCGGCTCTTTTCTTCTTCTTTAGGACACAGTTGCATTGGATTGGGGCCCCTCCTTATGCAATTTGGCCTCATCTTAACAAATCTCCCCTTTCAGAGACTATTTCCACATTCCCAGGACTACAGGTTATGACTTGCACATGTCCTTTGGGGGATAAAATACAGCTCCTAACATCTGGGTGAGGCACCTTGCTGAGCCACCTGTAAGCATTGCCTCATTTAATCTTCACATCATCTTTGGGCAGATAAGGAAACTGTGGCTTGAAGCCTGGCCTTGAATTGGGGCTCCGGCCTTTGCCAGCATGTTAATTAGTCAGGTGAGGCGGAGCTGTGGTCACAGCATAAATCCCAGTGGCTTCACCCTGCAAAAGTTTATTTCTCACTCGTGTGCAATCTTCTGTGGCTCCGTGACATCCCAGGGTGGCTATCCTCCGTGCAGGGTCTGGGGTCCTGCAGGCTATGTCTGTCTCCTGGCTTTGCCATCTCCACAGGAGGTGTTCCTTATTTTTGCAGCAGGGCAAGAAGGTGCATGGAGTCTGGACATCCATACCTTTAGCCACAGCCGAGAAGTGACACCCTGGCTTCCTCTTACACCTTTGAATCCAGAAAGAGTCAAATGCCCCATCAGACTGCAGAGGCCTGGGGGTGCAGGTAAGGAGAGCTGGATGTGGGCGAGCATGAGCGGTTCCTGCAGTGGTGATTCTCCCTGGGGGCAGAGTTGATAGTTGGGGTCAGAGAATTCTTCATTGTGCGGGGCTGTCCTGTGCCTCGTAGGATGTTTAGTAGCATCTCTGGCCCCATTCCATAGAATCCAGTAGCACCCCCCCAACACACACACACACACACACACATCAGTGATGACACCAAAAATGTCTGCAGACATCACCAAGAGTTCCCCGGGGGTTGAGAACCACTGGGCTACGTCACCGTGTGTCTTTGGGAAAATTCCTCAACCCATCTCTTTACTAATTTGAAATTAAAGTGACTACCACCTACCTTGGGAAGAGGAAGTGGGGATCAAATGCATTTAATGTATGCGCAAATGTATAGTGCTCCATCCTAAATCAGTTGGAACTGGGTCTTATTTTCTCCCCATTCTCTTCCCAGCGACTGGTGCAGAAGAAGCTCTCCGTATTGATTTAGATGATGGATGAATGGAAGAATGAATGAATGAATGAATGTATGATCAGCCCTGGCATAGGAGAGGTGCTAAGTGAGCAGCGGGTCTATCCCATCTTGATTATCTAGTTATACTTAAATAGGGTATTCTGAGCTTTCCAAGGAGAGAGGGACCAAGAGGAGAAAGAGATGGCCTGCTGGGTCTCTGCCCCCTCGCTGGCAGATCTCCCCTGCTGCTCGCCTCCCAGTGGGGCTGTGCTCAGTGTTGTTCCCAGAAAGGGTGGCTGGGGGTGCTGCTCCTAGTCAGTCTTTCCTGGGTAGGGGCCCTGTCATGAGACGGCTGTCCTGAGAGGGTTTCTCTATCTGTGGGGATTCAGTTCTTTGGCTTGGGAGTTACGTCCTGGGATGGAGGCTCTGACCAAGGAGAGAGCATCATGGTTCCTTAGACTTTGACAATTTTAGGCTCAGCTGCCTTCTTCTCTTTGTGACATTTATATCAGGATGTGTGGAAATGGTAACCCTCCTACACACTCTGAAGGTTTCCTCTCCCATTTGGGGTGTGTGTTTCTCCTTCTTGCCTTGGGCTCATTTCCATCAAACACTTGGTCTGCCCTCCTGCTCTTGGTGAAGCCACCCCATACCCCGTGACCCCCTCCTTCTTGCTGCCCTTGTGCCCCAAACTTGCAGGTGCTATCCTCATCCTCGACATCTGGCGAGACCCAATAGCAACTGCCTCCCTGTTTCAGCTCAACTCACAGCCCCTCTTCTTGGCTCAGGACCCCTTTGTGCTCCCATCTGCACTGCTCTGTTTGTGGGTAGGACAAAGGGGCACTGCACCCACCTTCCCACTCATGTGGGGGTATGGAAAGAGGTGATGCTGGGACAGATCTGAGGTCAGTTCCAGCTCCACCTTTCACAGTGGGAGTCCTTGGGGAATTTACTAGACCCCCTTGAGACTAAATATTCTCATTTGCAAAAGAGATAGTAATAGTATTTACCCCAGAATGTGGACAGAAAGATTAAATAAAACAGTTAAATTGTTAATGTAGCTAGATCCTGAATGTGCCTTTCCTTTTCTTTTCTATTAACTCTGGTCAATTCATTAGTTTCTGTCTATCCTTACCACAACCTTGTCTCCAAACCCTCATCTCCCATCAAAGGGCTACTTTCGGGGTCAATGGCTTGGTATGTTTTGACAGAGAGGTCAAGATCTCCCAACCAAAATATTCATCTCCCCCCCACACACCCCCAATTTTCAGTTATTTGATTTTCATTTATTTTGTGCAGGGAGTATAGAAATGAGACAAAAGTTGCTCATAGATGGATGGATAGGATATTGAAATAAATGCTGGGTGGCACCACAAGGTGATGAAAACAATGCAACGCAACCATGAAGAACCACATGGTTGGTTGGCCAGAGCATGACTGAAACCCTCTGAGGGCAGGAGGGCGGTGGGGAGGAGCAGCTGCTTGACCTGGGTTTTGCAGGGATGATAGGAATTTTCTGGCAGTGGTGGTGGGATCACAGGAGCATAAGTGAGCAGCAGGTGCAATGGAGAGGGACAGCCAGCATGGCACACTGGATGAGCTGCAGACAGTTGAATATAGCAGGATTCAGGTGTGAGAAAGGCTGGCATCACAAGTGGCAAGGGCTGTGGACATGGCAATGGTCCTGCTTAGCCAGTTGATGGTAGGCCATTTTCCCTAGCTACTCGGCTTTATTTGTTATAGCCATGCCCCAGGTATGCCACAGTACTGGTTCTGAATCACTCTATCGTTTCGTAAGTACATGGATCCCATGCAGCTTGGTTTCTGGTTTGTAAATCATAGCTCCTTAATTTTGCTCAAGGATAGGTGACTTTGTCTCTGTCACCCAAGAGAGGGTTTAACGGGTGTGGAAGCTGTTGGAAAGCTGCTACCCCTTAGAGGTATGGCGAATGACTGTCTTTCTCTCAAATATGTACCCTTCCTGGGCCATCCCTCCATACTGACTGGTGTCTCCCAGATGCCGGGCATGGGGAGGACCTGGAGCTAGGAGTCAGATGCCCACGCTGCTCTAGGGGCTCTGCCATCTGGTGGCTGAGAAGCTGGAAAGAACCGAGCAGGGCAGAGGGATCCCTGTGTTAGTCTGGAGCAGCAGGGGCTCGGAGAAAGCTTCCTGACAGGAGGTGTGGCATTGCACGCCATTGTTCAAGGAGTTCAGGAGGAGGGTTGGAGAGACCCAAGAGCAGATGGGACAGCCAGGATGGTGCAAGATCAGGTGTGTCAAAAGTTTGCCTCCCTTGACAAAGAGCTGCACATACTTGCTCTGCCTGCAGTGCCTCAAACCACGGTGCAACCCGAGAAATCCAAAGTTGAAACCAAGCAAAGCCAATGCATTTAAAAAGCCTGCCCGTCCCCGACCCCAGGGTGGCCCCACCAAGATCCTAAAGAATGCTATTCATGGCATTTTCAGATGAAGTCATCCGGATTCTTTCAATATGCTTAGATTTCGTGTAACCTGAAACTTTTACACAAGCATTATTTCTGTCTGTGGATTAATCAAAAAACAAAACCTTCCTTTCCCTCCTTCCTTTGATCTAGTGACAGACAAAGGAGGCCTATGGAAGCAATGGGATTTGGGCTTCAGGTTTACTCAAGTGCTTATTTTAGAGTTCTCAGAAATTAAATAGTAAATAGTAGTGTCTCACTGCAAATCTGAAACGTACAAAACAAAATGAGTGCAATGTCTGAAGGGAGAGTCTTGGGAGCCAATCAAGGTGGTTGAAGCTAACAGTGGCGGGTCCTGGTTCTCTAAGAGCCTCTGGGAAAATGCCTGGAAGTGATTCTGAATCTGACATCTAGACCCGGGGTGGGGTTGGGTGCTCTCCAGACCTGGTGGAGGCTGGGTGGGGGGAGCTTATGGCATTATAGCACACCCTCCTGCCCATCTCTGGGGACTCCCATAAACCACCTGGAAGATGGAACCAAAATAAGGAAGTTTTAAGACCAAAGTTGCCCTTTAAGGAGCCCCAAAGCCCTGAACATCCTTGGGGCCTGATACCTAAATTTCACTGGGAGGACATGTTCTTCTCTTATTGGACAGCCAGTCCAGCTCAAGGTAATTTGAGTCACACAGAACTGCTTTTGTCTGTTCAGGAAATCATTGTTTGGATGCCATGTGTCAGGGGTTCTTTCTCTGACCTGCTAAGTAGAGAGGGGAAGGCTCTCTATTCTGCAAACTTTCTGTTCTGTAGGAGTCTTGGACTCTGCCCCCCTTAAGTGATGTATAACGCTTATGAATCTGTTCTCCATCAGCAAAATCTGACCCTGTATTGCGAGTACTGTACCCAAGAGTATGGCTTGATATGTGTTGGTGCCCAATTCTTATCAAAAGTTCTGCTACAGAAAATAAAAAGTTTAGATTCGTGGAGAGTTGCATGAACGTCTGTGGCTCCTCAAACTGGTGCTAAGCCAGAGCAGGGAAGCATATATTTAAAATGTCTTGTTTTGGCCCCTTGTAGGATAATCTTTATCTTCATTTCTGGGCATTATGCCAACAGTTGGCTTTCAGAGATTTGATAAGAGTTAAATAAAAATAGGCATAGGCAATGTCATGCAGGGTTTAAGAGAATGAGCTTGGGTGCCAGACAAAACTCAAATGTCCTCCAAAAAGTTAGCTCAGAATCTCTTTGCCTCAATTTCCCCACCTGTAAAATAGAGGCAACTTTGCCTACTACTTCAAGGGCTGGTTGGGAACAATTGAACGAGATGAGAAGGGGAGATACCAGGATCCCATAGAGCAGGTGACTGATAGAAGTTATGTCCTTCAGGGCAGGTCAGTGGAACTCAAAGACCTCACAGTGGAGACTGAAGATGGTGGGGATGGGAGGGGCGGTGACAAGCAGAGGCTGCCAATGGCTAATGAGACTGGCTGGCACCGATACTGTTTTCCCAGTTCTGCTTTGTTCCGTAAAGCCAAAAGGGGGGATTTATTCTTGCTCAGAAAATTTAACATCCAGCCAGCCTGGTCTGCAGCCCTGCATCAATTGAAGACATTCTGGCCAGCTGGTGAGGGCTAACCTGATTTACTCTGCCTGGCCCTGTTCTGGTTTGGAAAGCAATGATCCACATTAGCGTGTGCTAGTCAATAAAGGACGGGATTTGAATTAGGAATTCCTGATTTAAAGCCAGACCGTTTTTGAACTCTCCATATCCTGGTAAACTTTTAAATGTCCTATTAGGAGGAAATGAAAGCTCTGCTGAGCTAGTTATAGATTAACAATAGGAAATCTTATTATGAAAGTGTAAGGGGATTTCACATTTCCTCAATATTTAGAACAACCCAGCAACATCAACTTACTGTTTGACATTAAGCACAGAAATCCGATTTTCACTGCCATTGTTTTTGAACTTGTTTTTCTGTTCTTACAGTAATGAATGACACTCAATTCCTGGATATGGTTGACTATAACTTGTCATAACAGTCCTCATATGGGATAAACCTGCAGGGATAAAGATGTTCAGAATCAATGGCTCTCCATGTGAAAAATCCTTTCTTTGTCCCTTTTCTTCTTCTCTCTCTCTTTAAGCCTTCTTGTCTTTCCTTCTTAAGGTGTCATTTTTATCAGTTGACAAGTTATTGTAAGACAATGAGCCATTACTTGAGCAATAATCCCTGTGAGGACTGGGATGATGAGGCCAGGCTGGCACTCAGATGATAGCTATTTCTGAAACCTCACCATGTGCCAGGCACAATGTGAGGGCTTCTGTGCAGGTGTAGCCCTTCTGGCTGGAGACAATTCCCTTTCTCTAGGAAGGGTATACAGAGGTGGTGGGTGGAGAGCTCGCCCCACCTTTTCCATGTTGAGCGTGGCTGTTCTTTTTTAGACTCTGCCTATCCATGCATTGGTTAGGGGGAATTCTCAGAATATAGTAGATTGTTGGTTGGAAATTTTAGTTTCCTGAGCTGTCGATGCTTTTTCAGGAGCATATTTTTTTAAAAGATATTTTATTGTAGTAATGAATATTCAACTAGAAATTTCCCATTTTAGTCACATTCAGGTGTATGTTTCAGTAGTATTAATTGCATTCACAATATTGTGCTACCCTTACTCCCGCTTTTTCATCACCTCACACAGAAGGTCCTCACTCATTAAGCTCCAACTCTCTCTTCCCATCCCACCCCCTACCCCACCTCTGATTCATGGTAACTTATAAACTACTATCTATCTCTATGAAGTTTACTTATTCTAGGTATTTCATATAAGTGAGATTATACAATATTTGTCTTTTTGTGTCTGGCTTATTTCACTCAATATCATGTCTTCAGGTTTCATCCATGTTGTTGCATGCATTGTAATGTCATTCCTTTTTATGGTTGAATATTATTCCATTGTGTTTATCCATTCAACTCTTGATGGACACTTGCATTGATTCCATATTTTGGCCATGTGAATAATACTGCTTTAATATTGCTATACAAATATCTGTTTGAGTCCCTATTTTCAGTTCTTTTAGGTATATACCAAGAAGTGGGATTGCCAGGCCAAATGGTAGTTCTATTTTAAAATTTTTAAGGAACCACCAAACTGATTTCCACAGTGGCTGCACCATTCTATAGCGCCACCAGGAATGTATAAGCGTTCCTATTTCTTTCAGGAATATTTTGATGGAAATAATAAAGAGGACGATGACTTAGATATTGCCATCTGGAATCTATCTTAATCTGAAAATTCTCATGTACTTTTCTGAGTGATGGGCTGGCAGAAGCAAGACATTTTAAGTATACAGTAGCTGGCTTAAAAAAAGCAATTGACAGCATCTTACATGACATCTTTGAGAGAAAATGGAGAAATGCAAATTGGGGGATGAGGAAAGTAAGTACCTGCTGTGGACTGCTGATTAATGGATCCAGGATAGCAAGGGACATGTGTCTTAATCTCATTATTTTTTGTTGTTGTTTTTACAATTTATTTATTGTACATTTTATTATGTAGAACAGCACAATACAATAGAACTATGATTCAAGAAAATTATGCACTTCTTCTTAGTTTTTAGAAGTTTATGATGTGTGGTGGTGTGAACTTCTTTGGGTTATCCCAATTGGAGTTTATGTTTTTTGCCAATTATGGGAAATTTTCAGACATGCTTTCTTCAAATACTCTTAGTCCCACCCTCTCCTCTCTTTCTGGAATTCTGATGACATGAATGTCAGATATTTTGTTATAGTCCCACAGGTACCTGAGGTTGTTTTCTTTGATGCTCAGATTGGACAATTTCTTTTGTTCCATCTTCAGGTTCACTGATTCTTTCCTCTGTCCTCTCTATTCTGCTCTTGAGCCCATCCACTGAGTTTTTAATGGCAACTATTATTGTATTTTTTTTATTTCTAGAAGTTCTGTTTAGTCCTTCTTTGTATCTTCTATTTCTCTGCTGAGGCTTTCTATTATTTTCATTTGTTCCAAGTGTGTTCTAAATGTTCATGAAAGCGTTTTTATGATGGCTGCTTTAAAATATTTGTGAGATAATTGTAACATCTGTGCCATCTTGGTGTCTGTTGATTGTCATTTCTCTTTCAAATTGAGATTTCCTTGGTTCTTAGTATGATGAGCGATTTTTGGTGGAATCCTGAACATTAAGAGGTTCTGGATCTTATTTAAATCTTCCATTGTAGTAGGTCCCCTATGAAGTGATGCTGGCAGGGGAAAGAGCACCACTTTTTGCTGCCAGATGGGAGTAGAGATGCAGGTTCCCCATTTGGCTTCTGTGATGTTTAGGTTCATGTGTCAGCTTGGCCAGGTGATGGTGTCCAGGTGTCTGGTCAAGCAAGCACTGGCCTAACCATTCCTGCAAGGACATTTGTGGCTGGTTAATAAACCAGAAGGCTGGTTCATTAAATCATCAGTCAGTTGGCTGCAGCTGTGACTGATTATATTAACAAAGGGCATGTCTTCTGCAATGAGAGAATTCAATCAGCTGGATTTAATTCAATCAGTTGAAGACTTTTAAGGGAGAGAGAGAAAGGACTTTCAATTCTTCTTCAGCTAACCAGTGAACTATTTCCTGAGGAGTTCATTGAACACCTTCATTGGAGTTGCCAGTTAGCTGCCTGCCCTATGGAATTTGGACTTGTGCATACCCACAGTTGTGTGAGCCAGTTTTATAAAATCTTATATTTACAGATATCTCTTGTTGATTCTGTTTCCCTAGAGAACCCTAACTACAGCTTCCAATGACACCCCCTAGGGGAGGGTCACCCTATTACTGCTGGTTGGGATCTCTAGCCCTCTGCTGCTACCCTTGACTGAGTGCTTCCTGACTCCTCCCCATGTGGCCCCTATCAAGGCTGCTGGAGAGACGCCCTCTTTACTCATTGATGGTGGTGAAAGTCCTGACTCTCCACCTGACCTCCTATGACCCCAGCCCACGGGGAAGGGGAGGGGCACCTCACTGCTGCCAGATGGGGGTGGAAATCTGGGTTCCCCGTGTGACCTCCATTGGCACTGAGTGTGCATGGGATGGTTTGTTACAACTCACTCGGCAGAGATGAAGATCCTGGCTTTCTTTGAAACAACCAGGCTTGGATTGGGGTGGGAGGGAGATGGCAAAGAAGGTGTCTCATTATAGCCGGGCGAGGGTAAAATTCTAGGCTCCTTGAGTGGATTTGCTAGGGGGGGCAGGAGTGGGGCTGCAATTTGTTCCATTGCATTGGGCTGGAGTAAGCCAATTATTGTCTAAAAGTTTTCTGTCTGCTTAGGCTGCCCCTTTCCTAGTCCTTTGACTAGAGAGAACAGGCTCTTTTTTATTTTTAATACAAATTTTATTGTGAAACTTAACATACACACAGAACAGTGATAATTTTCAGAATATGGTTCCATGAGCAGCCAGAGAGCAAACTTCAAAGAATCCCAGGGGTCACAGCTCCACAATTTTAGCCATCTTCCCACTGTGAAATACAACTCACATACAGAAGGTGACAACCCTCAAAGTACAATTCAACAAATAGCTATAAAGGTAATTTCAAAGAATGTTATGGATTATAGTTCTACCATCCCAGCCACTTCCCTGTTGTGAAATACAACATAAATACAGAAAGGTGACAACTCTCAAAGCACAATCTAATGAGCAGCACAGGGCAAACATCAAAGACTGTTATGGGTCACAGTTCTACCACTTCAGCCATTTCCCTTCAGCTATTCCAATACCCCAGCATCCAAGGAAAAAAATATTTGTATAAATATTCAGTATTTGAAGTCCTCTGTCAAATCCCATCCCATCTGTTGCTATTCCCCACTCACCTCCAATAACCTACCTGATCCCCAAGGATGTCCAGTGATGTCCAGGGATGTCAGTAACCACCCCAATCTGCCCACACCGAAAAGGAGTGCCGACACCATGGCAAAGACAGATGCATCCTGCCCACGCCCCCTAGACGCTACCGTCTCCGCGGCCCAGTACCCATCTGGCACAGGAACACTCTGGAGAACCCAGCCTCCAAAAAGTAAACACAGTGAGTGAAACTTCTACAGAGTCCCAGACAGCGACTTAGGTATTTCGGGACCACTGCTGGCCAGGGCCTGGCACTCTGCGGCCATTTGGGACATCCAGTCAGAGCCCGCACAAGAGCAACCTCCAGGACAGCCCCCCAACTCCACCTGAAATCCCTTAGCCTTTGCAACCCTACCCTGAAGAAGAGCAGGACATCTGCTCTTCTTTGTCTGTATCTATTGGAATTTCTACATTGTCAACTTCTCCACCTTCCAGTCTGAGATATAAGAAGCAAGAAGAAAACTCAGAGAACTGACTGCTGTGTGATTCTTTGGGCCCCACTGTTGGCTATCTGGTCTACCATCTTCTTGCCAACTCAGAGCCTTCTTAATTTCCTTTATCTATAATGTCCAGGGATTTTAACTGTGCTTAGCAGAAAGACTAGGGGGAAGTATGTCTACTTTATCTTTCTGGAAGAGGACATTCCCTATTTGGGTTTTAAAAATATCTTAGTCTGAATGCACAACTATATAATGGTACTGTAAGCAATTGTTTTGTATGACTGCATGGTATGTGAATATATCTCAATAAAATGAAAAAAGAATATATTAGTCAATGCATGGAGCTAGGAGGAAAGCATGCAGATGCACACATGGCACCAAGACAAACATAACGGTAGACAACAAGCATGCTGGATGATAGACTCAGCCCCAACATTTATCAAGAAGCTGTGCACTGCTTTCAGATTAACTAAATGAAAGTGAATGCAACAATATTAAAAAATTGAGCTGTAATAGTAAAGAAAAGAAAAACCTCGATGAAAGAGGTATTGCTGTGTATTTAAAAAGTGCTGGGTAATTCCAAGCTCAATTTCAGCTGGCAGGGTTTCTGTAGGACTGATGATCAGGGAAACAAACCTTTGACTTGCAGAGAAGGATTATGTTCACCCTCTTCTAGCTTCTTAATAAGCCCTGGTTGCCCACCCAAGCCTGCCCCGAGACCACAGGGAAGTGTTTGTCATTAGGGTCCAGAAATTCTTGGGTAATGCAGTAATAGGGAGAGCTTATATGTTGGGAGAATAAAAAGCATACACAAATTGAAAAATAATAAAAAGATAAAAAATAAAAACCTGAAAGAGTTTCTATTAAAAACTCAGAGACATCATCAAGCGTAACCAATATTCCACCCCAATGCCAGGTGTTAATAATAGGGTGGTCTATGAAAATCCTGTATTTTAAGCATGATTTTCTGTAGACCCACAACTTCTCGAATAAAGAAAAAAAAAAAGGAAAAAAAAAACCTCATAGAGTCAGGCTAAAACATTGTGTTGAATATTCTCAAAGTAATAATTTATGTTCATGCAGTTCTTTGCAGATAATGATTTCAAAGCACTCTATATATTCTCTTAACTCATTTTAATTCTTTCTCTCCTTTGCTTTCTCAACCCTCTGAATCTCTCTCTCACACAAGAACATGCATATATGCACTTACATACACAAGCTCACAGTTAACATAAGTGAACATTAACATTAAATGCTAAAGAGAATAAATAAAGGGAAATAGGAGGCCATAAAACAAAATCAAATATCTGGCTACATTAAAAAGTTACATTAAAACTTTTACTCAACATCTTCGTTCCAAATGTTAAAGTCAATAAAGAGATTCAATTCCTTTCCTGAGGAAGAAAGGATTTTTAAAGACGTTTTTAAAAGGAGTTGTTTACTACCAAAAGATCCAGATGTGGTCATGGCTTTAAAAAAACTTAAAACTAAAAACGATGCCCAAATGAAGGAATCATACTTTTCTGTTTAATGCGGTTATAGTTTAAATGGAAATCAGACTATTTATAACACTAGAACTATTTTAGTTCTGAAAGTTAGGGGAAGGCACAAAGTTTTAAAGAACAAATTTCTAAATTTTGGGTGAGTGGGCAGCAAAAAACATTATACTGCCATGCCGGTTTGGATGTATTATGTCCCCCAAAACGCCATGTTCTTTAATGCAATCTTGTGGGGGCAGATGTATTAGTGTTAATTATGTTGGGAACTTTGGATTAGGTTGTTTCCATGGAGATGTGACCCACCGAACTGTGGGTAATACCTTTCATTAGATTATTTCCATGGAGGTGTGGCCCTGCCCATTCAGCTTGGGTCTTAATTAGTTTACTGGGGTCCTTTAAAAATGCTGGCCCAGGCCTGGATGCTGGCTGCCTTAGCTCAGAGATGCTTCGATTATAGACCCCTGACATTGGGTACAGCTTAGAGAGGCATTTTGAAGATGGCCATTGAAAGCTAATACTGACATTTTGGAGAACACATTTTGGGAGCAACCTGGGAGCAAGCAGTCACCAGCCACGTGCTTTCCCAGCTAACAGATTTTCTGATGCCAAAGGCCTTTCTCCAGCGAAGGTATGCTATTGTTGATGCCTCTGTTTGTACACTTTTATGGCTTTAGAACTATAACTTTGTAACCAAATATACCCCATTTATAGAAGCCAATCCATTTCTGGTGTTTTGCCTAATGGCGACATTAGCAAACCGGAACAGCTGCTTTCAAATTCTAACTGCAGGTTGAAAAAAAAATTACTGTATTTTCAATGGTTTCAGTATCAATTTAATGCAACTTGGCTGTAGTTTAAACTCCAGGTTACAAGTGAATTTTAATAGGCATCCAGAAAATTCCACAAGTCATTATTGTACTGTTTGAAGAATTCTCAGAAACTGAATATAAATACACTCTGTATAATCATCATCAAATATAGTCAAGGATTAAAATAACATCGACCTTCTAGAAATCCCTCTCATGACTACCCCCCCCCCCCCATTCTCTCCTACTTTCTGAAAAGGAACCACTCTCCCGCTTGCTGGTGACAAAATGAGTTTTGCTTGTCTTTGGATATTTTTGTGCTGGCAATTACACACCACATATGCCTTTGGCCTGGCTTCTTTGGGCTGACCTCATGTTTGTGAGATTCATCTGTATCATTGCAGGAAGCATTAGTTCATTCATTTTCTTTCCACTCCATGTTCTACTGTATGACTATATCACAATCTATCCACTGATGGATGTTTTTCTTTTTTTTCCAGCAGTTGGTTATAACAAATGACATCCCTGTAAACATTTTTATATATGTATTTTGATGTCTATGACCTTGCATTTCTGGTAGGCTTTTTTTTTTTTTTTTTTAATCTTCATTTTATTGAGATATATTCACATACCACGCAGTCATACAAAACAAATCGTACTTTCGATTGTTTACAGTACCATTACATAGTGGTACATTCAACACCCAAATCAATCCCTGACACCTTCATTAGCACACACACAAAAATAACAAGAATAATAATTACAGTGAAAAAGAGCAATTGAAGTAAAAAAGAACACTGGGTATCTTTGTCTGTTTGTTTCCTTCCCCTATTTTTCTACTCATCCATCCATAAACTAGACAAAG
The DNA here is from genome assembly GCF_015220235.1 of Choloepus didactylus. Taxonomy (NCBI): domain Eukaryota; kingdom Metazoa; phylum Chordata; class Mammalia; order Pilosa; family Megalonychidae; genus Choloepus; species Choloepus didactylus. The sequence continues at coordinate 160,956,488 of NC_051311.1, read as the reverse complement.
TGGAGTGTGGTCCTTATGGCTTTCCCAGTCCCATTGTCACCCCTCATAAGCTACATTTTTATACAACTGTCTTCAAGATTCATGGGTTCTGGGTTGTAGTTTGATAGTTTCAGGTATCTACCACCAGCTACCCCAATTCTTTAGAACCTAAAAAGGGTTGTCTAAAGTGTGCATAAGAGTGCCCACCAGAGTGACCTCTCGGCTCCTTTTGGATTCTCTCTGCCTCTGAAGCTTATTTCATTTCCTTTCACATCCCCCTTTTGGTCAAGAAGATGTTCTCCGTCCCACGATGCCAGGTCTACGTTCCTCCCCGGGAGTCGTATTCCACGTTGCCAGGGAGATTCACTCCCCTGGGTGTCTGATCCCACGTAGGGGGGAGGGCAGTGATTTCACCTTTAAGTTGGCTTAGCCAGAGAGACAGGGCCACATCTGAGCAACAAAGAGGCATTCGGGAGGAGGCTCTTAGGCACAACCATAGGGAGGCCTAGCCTCTCCTTTGCAGCAACCGTCTTCCCAAGGGTAAAACCTGTGGTAGAGGGCTCAACCCATCAAACCACCAGTCCCCTATGTCTGTGGTCATGTTAGCAACCACGGAGGTAGGGTAGGCGAATACCCCTGCATTCTCCACAGGCTCCTCAAGGGGGCACTACATCTTTTTTTTTTTCCTTGTTTTTCTTTTTCTTATTTTTTTTTTTAACTTTCCCTTCTTTTTTAAATCAACTGTATGAAAAAAAAGTTAAAAAGAAAACAAACATACAATAAAAGAACCTTTCAAAGAGACCATAACAAGGGAGTAAGAAAAAGACAACTAACCTAGGATAACTGCTTAACTTCCAACATGTTCCTACTTTACCCCAAGAAAGTTACCTAATATAGCAACATTTCTGTGAACTTGCTCCTACTATATCCATCAGAAATTAACAGACCATAGTCATTCCTGGGCATCCCCAGAACGTTAAATAGCTTATCTGTTCTTCTTGGATTATTGTTCCCCCTTCCTTAATTGCTCTCTATTGCTAGTTCCCCTACATTCTACATTATAAGCCATTTGTTTTACATTTTTCAAAGTTCACATTAGTGGCAGCATATAATATTTCTCTTTTTGTGCCTGGCTTATTTCGCTCAGCATTATGTCTTCAAGGTTCATCCATGTTGTCATATGTTTCACGAGATCGTTCCTTCTTACTGCCGCGTAGTATTCCATCGTGTGTATATACCACATTTTATTTATCCACTCATTTGTTGAAGGACATTTGGGTTGTTTCCATCTCTTGGCAATTGTGAATAATGCTGCTATGAACATTGGCGTGCAGATATCTGTTCGTGTCACTGCTTTCCGACCTTCCGGGTATATACCAAGAAGTGCAATCGCTGGATTGAATGGTAACTCTATATCTAGTTTTCTAAGGAACTGCCAGACTGACTTCCAGAGTGGCTGAACCATTATACAGTCCCACCAACAATGAGTAAGAGTTCCAATTTCTCCACATCCCCTCCAGCATTTGTAGTTTCCTGTTTGTTTAATGGCAGCCATTCTAACCGGTGTTAGATGGTATCTCATTGTGGTCTTAATTTGCATCTCTCTAATAGCTAGTGAAGCTGAACATTTTTTCATGTGTTTCTTGGCCATTTGTATTTCCTCTTCAGAGAACTGTCTTTTCATATCTTTTGCCCATTTTATAATTGGGCCGACTGTACTATTGTCATTGAGTTGTAGGATTTCTTTATATATGCAAGATATCAGTCTTTTGTCAGATACATGGTTTCCAAAAACTTTTTCCCATTGAGTTGGCTGCTTCTTTACCTTTTTGAGAAATTCCTTTGAGGTGCAGAAACTTCTAAGCTTGAGGAGTTCCCATTTATCTATTTTCTCTTTTGTTGCTTGTGCTTTGGGTGTAAAGTCTAGGAAGTGGCCGCCTAATACAAGGTCTTGAAGATGTTTTCCTACATTATCTTCTAGGAGTTTTATGGTACTTTCTTTTATATTGAGATCTTTGGTCCATTTGGAGTTAATTTTTGTGTAGGGGGTGAGGTAGGGGTCCTCTTTCATTCCTTTGGATATGGATATCCAACTCTCCCAGCCCCATTTGTTGAAAAGACCATTATGACTCAGTTCAGTGACTTTGGGGGCCTTATCAAAGATCAGTCGGCCATAGATCTGAGGGTCTATCTCCGAATTCTCAATTCGATTCCATTGATCTATATGTCTATCTTTGTGCCAGTACCATGCTGTTTTGGCAACTGTGGCTTTATAATAAGCTTCAAAGTCAGGGAATGTAAGTCCTCCCACTTGGTTTTTCTTTTTTAGAGTGTCTTTAGCAATTCGAGGCATCTTCCCTTTCCAAACAAATTTGATAACTAGCTTTTCCAAGTCTGCAAAGTAGGTTGTTGGAATTTTGATTGGGATTGCATTGAATCTGTAGATGAGTTTGGGTAGAATTGACATCTTAATGACATTTAGTCTTCCTATCCATGAACATGGAATATTTTTCCATCTTTTAAGGTCCCCTTCTATTTCTTTTAGTAGAGTTATGTAGTTTTCTTTGTATAGGTCTTTTACATCTTTGGTTAAGTTTATTCCTAGGTACTTGATTTTTTTAGTTGCTATTGAAAATGGTATCTTTTTCTTGAGTGTCTCTTCAGTTTGTTCATTTCTAGCATATAGAAACATTACTGACTTATGTGCATTAACCTTGTATCCCGCTACTTTGCTAAATTTGTTTATTAGCTCTAGTAGCTGTATCGTCGATTTCTCAGGGTTTTCTAGATATAAGATCATATCATCTGCAAACAATGACAGTTTTACTTCTTCTTTTCCAATTTGGATGCCTTTTATTTCTTTGTCTTGCTGGATTGCCCTGGCTAGCACTTCCAGCACAATGTTGAATACCAGTGGTGACAGCGGGCATCCTTGTCTTGTTCCTGATCTTAGAGGGAAGGCTTTCAGTCTCTCACCATTGAGTACTATGCTGTCTGTGGGTTTTTCATATATGCTCTTTATCATGTTGAGGAAGTTTCCTTCAATTCCTTCTGGTAGGCTTTTTTTTTTTTTTTTTTTTTTTTTTTTTAGGAGGGTGATTGTGGCTTTGTAGCCTAGAATCTGTAAAGATAATATCACTTTTTTTTTTTTAATCATCATTTTATTGAGATATATTCACATACCACGCAGTCATACAAAACAAATTGTACTTTCGATTGTTTACAGTACCATTACATAGTTGTACATTCATCACCTAAATCAATCCCTGACACCTTCATTAGCACACACACAAAAATAACAAGAATAATAATTAGAGTGAAAAAGAGCAATTGAAGTAAAAAAGAACACTAGGTACCTTTGTCTGTTTGTTTGCTTCCCCTACTTTTCTACACATCCATCCATAAACTAGACAAAGTGGAGTTTGGTCCTTATGGCATTCCCAATCCCACTGTCACCCCTCATAAGCTACATTTTTATACAACTGTCTTCGAGATTCATGGGTTCTGGGTTGTAGTTTAATAGTTTCAGGTATCCACCACCAGCTACCCCAATTCTTTAGAACCTAAAAAAGGTTGTCTAAAGTGTGCGTAAGAGTGCCCACCAGAGTGATCTCTCGGCTCGTTTTGGAATCTCTCTGCCACTGAAGCTTATTTCATTTCCTTTCACATCCCCCTTTTGGTCAAGAAGATGTTCTCCATCCCACGATGCCGGGTCTACATTCCTCCCCAGGAGTCATATTCCACGTTGCCAGGGAGATTCACTTCCCTGGGTGTCTGATCCCACGTAGGGGGGAGGGCAGTGATTTCACCTTTCAAGTTGGCTTAGCCAGAGAGAGAGGGCCACATCTGAGCAACAAAGAGGCATTCAGGAGGAGACTCTCAGGCACAAATACAGGGAGGCCTAGCCTCTCCTTTGCAGCAACCGTCTTCCCAAGGGTAAAACTTATGGTAGAGGGCTCAACCCATCAAACCACCAGTCCCCTATGTCTGTGGTCATGTTAGCAACCATGGAGGTGGGGTAGGCGAATACCCCTGCATTCTCCACAGGCTCCTCAAGGGGGCACTACATCTTTTTTTTTTTTTTCCTTGTTTGTCTTTTTTCTTTTTTTTTTTTTTTTTTTAACTTTCCCTTCTTTTTTCAAATCAACTGTATGAAAAAAAAAGTTAAAAAGAAAACAAACATACAATAAAAGAACATTTCAAAGAGACCATAGCAAGGGAGTAAGAAAAAGACAACTAACCTAAGATAACTGCTTAACTTCCAACATGTTCCTACTTTACCCCAAGAAAGTTACATAATATAGCAACATTTCAGTGAACTTGTTCCTACTACATCCATCAGAAATTAACAGACCATAGTCATTTCTGGGCATCCCCAGAACGTTAAATAGCTTATCTGTTCTTCTTGGATTATTGTTCCCCCTTCCTTAATTGCTCTCTATTGCTAGTTCCCCTATATTCTACATTATAAACCATTTGTTTTACATTTTTCAAAGTTCACATTAGTGGTAGCATATAATATTTCTCTTTTTGTGCCTGGCTTATTTCGCTCAGCATTATGTCTTCAAGGTTCATCCATGTTGTCATATGTTTCACCAGATCGTTCCTTCTTACTGCCGCGTAGTATTCCATCGTGTGTATATACCACATTTTATTTATCCACTCATCTGTTGAAGGACATTTGGGTTGTTTCCATCTCTTGGCAATTGTGAATAATGCTGCTATGAACATTGGCATGCAGATATCTGTTCGTGTCACTGCTTTCCGATCTTCCGGGTATATACCGAGAAGTGCAATCGCTGGATCGAATGGTAGCTCTATATCTAGTTTTCTAAGGAACTGCCAGACTGACTTCCAGAGTGGCTGAACCATTATACAGTCCCACCAACAATGAATAAGAGTTCCAATTTCTCCACATCCCCTCCAGCATTTGTAGTTTCCTGTTTGTTTAATGGCAGCCATTCTAACCGGTGTTAGATGGTATCTCATTGTGGTCTTAATTTGCATCTCTCTAATAGCTAGTGAAGCTGAACATTTTTTCATGTGTTTCTTGGCCATTTGTATTTCCTCTTCAGAGAACTGTCTTTTCATATCTTTTGCCCATTTTATAATTGGGCTGTCTGTACTATTGTCATTGAGTTGTAGGATTTCTTTGTATATGCAAGATATCAGTCTTTTGTCAGATACATGGTTTCCAAAAATTTTTTCCCATTGAGTTGGCTGCCTCTTTACCTTTTTGAGAAATTCCTTTGAGGTGCAGAAACTTCTAAGCTTGAGGAGTTCCCATTTATCTATTTTCTCTTTTGTTGCTTGTGCTTTGGGTGTAAAGTCTAGGAAGTGGCCGCCTAATACAAGGTCTTGAAGATGTTTTCCTACATTATCTTCTAGGAGTTTTATGGTACTTTCTTTTATATTGAGATCTTTGGTCCATTTTGAGTTAATTTTTGTGTAGGGGGTGAGGTAGGGGTCCTCTTTCATTCTTTTGGATATGGATATCCAACTCTCCCAGCCCCATTTGTTGAAAAGACCATTATGGCTCAGTTCGGTGACTTTGGGGGCCTTATCAAAGATCAGTCGGCCATAGATCTGAGGGTCTATCTCTGAATTCTCAATTCGATTCCATTGATCTATATGTCTATCTTTGTGCCAGTACCATGCTGTTTTGGCAACTGTGGCTTTATAATAAGCTTCGAAGTCAGGGAGTGTAAGTCCTCCCACTTCGTTTCTCTTTTTTAGAGTGTCTTTAGCAATTCGAGGCATCTTCCCTTTCCAAATAAATTTGATAACTAGCTTTTCCAAGTCTGCAAAGTAGGTTGTTGGAATTTTGATTGGGATTGCATTGAATCTGTAGATGAGTTTGGGTAGAATTGACATCTTAATGACATTTAGCCTTCCTATCCATGAACATGGAATATTTTTCCATCTTTTAAGGTCCCCTTCTATTTCTTTTAGTAGAGTTATGTAGTTTTCTTTGTATAGGTCTTTTACATCTTTGGTTAAGTTTATTCCTAGGTACTTGATTTTTTTAGTTGCTATTGAAAATGGTATCTTTTTCTTGAGTGTCTCTTCAGTTTGTTCATTTCTAGCATATAGAAACATTACTGACTTATGTGCATTAATCTTGTATCCCGCTACTTTGCTAAATTTGTTTATTAGCTCTAGTAGGTGTATCGTTGATTTCTCAGGGTTTTCTAGATATAAGATCATATCATCTGCAAACAATGACAGTTTTACTTCTTCTTTTCCAATTTGGATGCCTTTTATTTCTTTGTCTTGCCGGATTGCCCTGGCTAGCACTTCCAGCACAATGTTGAATAACAGTGGTGACAGCGGGCATCCTTGTCTTGTTCCTGATCTTAGAGGGAAGGCTTTCAGTCTCTTACCATTGAGTACTATGCTGTCTGTGGGTTTTTCATATATGCTCTTTATCATGTTGAGGAAGTTTCCTTCAATTCCTACCTTTTGAAGTGTTTTTATCAAAAAGGGATGTTGGATTTTGTCAAATGCTTTTTCAGCATCTATTGAGATGATCAATTGATTTTTCCCTTTCGAGTTTTTAATGTGTTGTAATACATTGATTGTTTTTCTTATGTTGAACCATCCTTGCATGCCTGGAATGAACCCCACTTGGTCATGGTGTATGATTTTTTTAATGTGTCTTTGGATTCGATTTGCAAGTATTTTGTTGAGGATTTTTGCATCTATATTCATTAGGGAGATTGGCCGGTAGTTTTCCTTTTTTGTAGCATCTTTGCCTGGTTTTGGTATTAGATTGATGTTAGCTTCATAAAATGAGTTAGGTAGTGTTCCATTTTTTTCAATGTTTTGAAAGAGTTTGAGTAAGATTGGTGTCAGTTCTTTCTGGAAAGTTTGGTAGAATTCCCCTGTGAAGCCATCTGGCCCTGGGCATTTATTTGTGGGAAGATTTTTGATGACTGATTGGATCTCTTTGCTTGTGATGGGTTGGTTGAGGTCTTCTATTTCTTCTCTGGTCAGTCTAGGTTGTTCATATGTTTCCAGGAAATTGTCCATTTCTTCTACATTATCCAGTTTGTTGCCATACAGTTGTTCATAATATCCTCTTATAATTTTTTTAATTTCTTCAGGATCTGCAGTTATGTCACCTTTTTCATTCATTATTTTGTTTATATGTGTCTTCTCTCTTTTTTATTTTGTCAGTCTAGCTAGGGGCTTGTCAATCTTGTTGATCTTCTCAAAGAACCAACTTTTGGTGATATTTATCCTCTCTATTGTTTTTTTGTTCTCTATGTCATTTATTTCTGCTTTAATCCTTGTTATTTCTTTTCTTGTACTTGGTTTAGGATTGGTTTGCTGTTCATTTTCTTGCTTCTTCAGTTGATCCATTAGTTCTTTGATTTTGGCTCTTTCTTCCTTTTTAATATATGCGTTTAGTGCTATAAATTTCCCCCTTAGCACTGCTTTTGCTGCGTCCCATAGGTTTTGGTATGTTGTGTTCTCATTTTCATTCATCTCTATATATTTAGCAATTTCTCTTGCTATTTCTTCTTTAACCCACTGATTGTTTAGGAGTGTGTTGTTTAACCTCCAGGTATTTGTGAATTTTCTAAGTCTCTGATGGTTATTGACTTCTAATTGTATTCCATTGTGGTCAGAGAATGTGCTTTGAATAATTTCAATCTTTTTAAATTTATTGAGGCTTGTTTTATGTCCCAGCATATGATCTATTCTGGAGAAAGTTCCGTGAGCACTAGAAAAGTATGTGTATCCTGGTGATTTGGGATGTAATGTCCTGTAGATGTCTGTTAAATCTAATTCATTTATCAGATTGTTTAGGTTTTCAATTTCCTTATTGGTCTTCTGTCTGGTTGATCTATCTATAGGAGAGAGTGATGTGTTGAAGTCTCCCACAATTATTGTGGAAACATCAATTGCTTCCTTTAGTTTTGCCAATGTTTCTCTCATGTATTTTGTGGCACCTTGATTGGGTGCATAGACATTTACGATTGTTATTTCTTCTTGCTGAATTGCCCCTTTTATTAGTATGTAGTGGCCTTCTTTGTCTCTCAAAACATCCCTGCATTTGAAGTCTATTTTATCTGAGATTAATATTGCTACATCTGCTTTCTTTTGGCTGTAGCTTGCATGAAATATTTTTTTCCATCCTTTCACTTTCAGTTTCTTTGTGTCCCTGTGTCTAAGATGAGTCTCTTGTATGCAACATATTGATGGTTCATTTTTTTTTGATCCATTCTGCGAATCTATATCTTTTAATTGGGGAGTTTAATCCATTTACATTCAACGTTAAAACCGTGAAGGCATTTCTTGAATCGGCCATCTTATCCTTTGGATTATGTTTGTCATATTTTTCCCCTCTGTCTATTAATATCCTTTATTGTACCCATACCGAATCTCTTTAGTACTGAACCTTTCTCCAAGTCTCTCTGTCCTGTCTTTGTTTCTCTGTCTGTAGGGCTCCCTTTAGTATCTCCAGTAGGGCAGGTCTCTTGTTAGCAAATTCTCTCAGCATTTCTTTGTCTGTGAAAAATTTAAGCTCTCCCTCAAATTTGAAGGAGAGCTTTGCTGGATAAAGTATTCTTGGCTGGAAATTCCTCTCACTCAGAATTTTAAATATATCGTGCCACTGCCTTCTCGCCTCCATGGTGGCTGCTGAGTAGTCACTACTTAGTCTTATGCTGTTTCCTTTGTATGTGGTGAATTGCTTTTCTCTTGCTGCTTTCAGAACTTGCTCCTTCTCTTCTATGTTTGACAGTGTGATCAGTATATGTCTCGGAGTGGGTTTTTTTGGATTTATTCTATTTGGAGTTCGCTGAGCATTTATGATTTGTGGAGAGCCGTCTCCCGGGACGGGCATAGCGCATGCGCTGTAAACCTGCTCCAAAGTCCCCCCGCCCATCGAGTGGTGCCAAGATGGCGCCCACATCCTGCTTCCGGCTTCTGATGTATGTAACCACCCGCTGTATTCACCAATCATGCTTGTGTGCGTGGCGTTAGCCCATTGGATACACGCAAGGTTTATAAGAAAGTTCCCGGGCAAAGCTCGGGGAGACAGCCCACAAGGAGCCGTACCTGACGGCCGCATCGAGGTTGTTCTCCCCCGAGGTGTCTCGCCCCGGGTGGAACCTGTAAAGATGATGATTGCCTAGTCTCATTAAAAGTTTATTTGCTTTACCACCGCGAGTCCTGAGTGATCACAAGTGCTCCGGGTAAGACGTTGTCCGCACCCTCTCTCCCCTTATCTCTCTGGTCCCCATCGCCGGCCGACCGAGGACTCGAGGCGGGGCGGAGAAGCGCCGGACAAGTGGTGGCCCGTACGGGGAACTTCGAACCCGCAAACTCATTCGCGTTCCCCTCGACCCGACGGAGACGTGCTCCCGGGATCCGTGGCTTGACTTCCGCGACTGATCACCGCGAGAAGGTAAGCACCCCTTTTTTTCGTGCGAGGACTAGGGCCCGTGGGCGTTCAGGTAGCCCCGGGGACTCGGAAGAGCTCTCCGAGTGATTAAGAGATAGTGCCGACTGCAAGCATGGGGCAGTCTGAAAGCTCACCCCTATTAACCCCCTTAAAGACCCTTTTGAAACAGCGGGGTATCTCAGTTAAGAAAAGTTCTCTCCAGCGATTTCTTGATGATGTGGCCACTTTTGCCCCCTGGTTTCCTTGTTCTGGCAGCCTTAATCTGCCCTCTTGGATGAAACTTGGTCGTGATATAGACCGAGCGCGCCAAACGGGTGTCTGTTTGGACCCGATTCTAGTCCTTATATGGGAGACTGTTAAGGGCCATATCGCTCCCTCCACGTCACAGTGGAAAGGCCCTGACCCGGTGCTCGGCTGGGCCGGAGGCTCTGTTTGTGTTTTTCCCCAGGAACCAGGACGTCAACCAGTGTGGGTTCCGGAAAGACTGGTGGGAACCGTGGCATCACCTGGGGAGGCCGGGGAGCAGCTGTCAGAAACGCCAACGAATATACGGCCTGGGCCATTGGACCAAGCCTCCGGCCTTCAGGGACTTGAGAACATTAGGAAATTGAAGCCTGTTAGTTTCGACCTTTCCACACTGGGCGAGACTGTAAAAAATCTGTGGGACCAAGTCACCTCTTGGTTCTCTTGGCCCAATTTGACTAATTGGATTCTCTTGATGGTGGGACCATTGGTGGGATTAGTCATTGTTAAATCTTTGCTAGAACACCTGTTTCAAGCGCGGCAGTACCGTGTTACCACTATGATGGCTATGTCCTCCACCTTTGATACCCCCAACAGCGACCATTCTGATGGCCATACCCCATCCTGGCCGCCTCGGGCGGGGCACTCGGGAGCGAGGTTTGTAGCTAAGCGCGCAGCTATGTCCCGGGTATAACGGGCGACGCCAGCAGTCATAATTTTTGTCTCAGGTAGGTCCCTAAGGCAGAGTCATAGTTGTGGCCAGACTTGACTCTAGCCAATGCATAGGGACGCCTAGTGACGCCTCCGACTCTGGTTAATGCTATCCCTGCCCCCGCCTTTGTCCCCCAGTTGCAAGGCAAAGCACTGCAGGGAGAGTCATGTTGTTTCCAGCTCACGGACTCTCCTGTCTCCATATGAGGTGAGCATTCTGGTCGGTGCTAGAGGCTCCGCCGCTAAATGGCTGAGACCTAGTCCAGACTCCCCAAAGCACCGGAACAAATTGTGAGCCATCTGGGTTCACGGGAGCACACTCATCACTGGGGACACTGGGTCGATATAAATAATAAAGGGGGAGATGTGGAGAGCCGTCTCCCGGGACGGGCATAGCGCATGCGCTGTAAACCTGCTCCAAAGTCCCCCCGCCCATCGAGTGGTGCCAAGATGGCGCCCACATCCTGCTTCCGGCTTCTGATGTATGTAACCACCCGCTGTATTCACCAATCATGCTTGTGTGCGTGGCGTTAGCCCATTGGATACACGCAAGGTTTATAAGAAAGTTCCCGGGCAAAGCTCGGGGAGACAGCCCACAAGGAGCCGTACCTGACGGCCGCATCGAGGTTGTTCTCCCCCGAGGTGTCTCGCCCCGGGTGGAACCTGTAAAGATGATGATTGCCTAGTCTCATTAAAAGTTTATTTGCTTTACCACCGCGAGTCCTGAGTGATCACAAGTGCTCCGGGTAAGACGTTGTCCGCACCCTCTCTCCCCTTATCTCTCTGGTCCCCATCGCCGGCCGACCGAGGACTCGAGGCGGGGCGGAGAAGCGCCGGACAATGATTTGTGTATTTATGTTGTTTAGAAGATTTGGGAAGTTTTCCCCAACAATTTCTTTGAATACTCTTCCTAGACCTTTACCCTTTTCTTCCCCTTCTGGGACACCAATGAGTCTTATATTCGGACGTTTCATATTATCTATCATATCCCTGAGGTCCATTTCGAGTTTTTCAATTTTTTTCCCCATTCTTTCTTTTATGCTTTCATTTTCCATTCTGTCATCTTCCAGGTCACTGATTCGTTGTTCAACTTCCTCTAGTCTTGTACTATGAGTGTCCAGAATCTTTTTAATTTGGTCAAGAGTTTCTTTAATTTCCATAAGATCATCCATTTTTTATTTAGTCTTACAATGTCTTCTTTATGCTCTTCTAGGGTCTTCTTGATTTCCTTCATATCCCGTACTATGGTCTCATTGTTCATCTTTAGTTCTTTGAGTAGCTGCTCTAGGTGCTGTGTCTCTTCTGGTCTTTTGATTTGGGTGCTTGGGCTTGGGTTATCCATATCGTCTGGTTTTTTCATATGCTTTATAATTTTCTGTTGTTTTTGGCCTCGTGGCATTTGCTGAACTTGATAGGGTTCTTTTAGGGTTTGTAGACCAGTTGAAGTCCTTATCTCTAATTTATCAGATCTACAGCTTCGTGGAGTACACTTTCTCTAACTAACCAGCAGGTGGCGTCCACGAGCCACCTGTTCTCCACAAGCCAGATATCCCCTGCTTAGCCTTTTTGGTGAGTGGGGGAGTGAGTCTTGTGGGGCCCAATTGGTGTACCAAGCTTGCGTGTGTAGTTGGTGTTGCCTGCCCTGTATGTGGGGCGTGTTTCTGGGCAGTCGGGGAGGGGGGGTGGCCCTAACAATCAAATCTCCCTGATGATCCTAGAGTTTTAAAGCTACTGCAATAGTCTAATCCTTCAGTTCAGTCCTGCCACAGTTTGTCTCTGCCACTGACCCACAAGTCTTTGGTATTGGCGTATGGCTCCTGAGACTTGCAAGTGGGCCCCTCTTCCAGGCTGTGCACCCTGGGTCCTCTGTTGAGGGATGACTGTGCTATGTCACAGGTGAGTGCCGTCCCCCCAGGGCAGTTCTGGGCTGCTGGGCTGTGTTGGGAGGCTCCCAGTCTGCTCAAATGATGGCTGAATGGGGCTCTGTTAATTCACACTGCTCCCCCTTCCCAGCTCTGGGACATTCAGCTGAGGTTGCAGGGAAGGCTAATGTCCACGCCCAGTTTTGTGGTGTGTGCCTGTTATTTGAAGCACTTCCGTCACACTGGGTTGTCTGGGGCAGCTCTGGGCTATGGGGCTGGCGATGGGCAGGAGTGTTTCCTGTCCACCAGGATGGTGGTTGTGAGCGGACACCCCCCTTTTCTTGGGAAGTTGTGTTGTTTAGTGAATTTTCTCAGCCACTGGATTATTGCCTTTTGTCTCAGAGCTCTCTTAGTTCTGCTCTTGACTTGACGTGCCGAAATTTCAATTCTTTGAAGCTTTCTGTATTGAGCTTCTTAGAGTAATTGTTTTAGAAAAAGCAAAAAGGATTTAAAAAAAACAAAACAAAACAAAAAAAAAAAAACGGCCCTCCTCAGAGATCTAATGGGTTATTGAAATGCTAATAGACAAAGCAACCAGGGCCATTAAGGAAAGGTGCACAGGGCAGAGAGATCAGCCTTGCTTCGGGATTTGCTTATGCGCCTCAAGGCCTGATCTCCGCCCTTCCCCTTTCTGTGTTCACCAGAACTCCAAAAATCCTCTGCTTTAATTTTGGAGTTTTTCGTGTTGTTTTTTTTCTATGCCTGTCTCCTCTCTGCTGGGCTGGCTGCTCTCAGAGTCTCTGGTGTCTGGTCTCAGTCTATCTATGGTTGGAGTTTGAATCAGTAGAATGAGTTTCCGATAAGAGCAGCCACTGCAATTCTTCCTTCTCCTTCCCGGAGCTGACAGCCCCTCCTCCCCCGGACTGAGCCTGGCAGGGAGGGGCGCGGGTCCCCTGGCCGCAAAAACTTACAGATTTCGCTGATCTCAGCAGTTCCACGTTTTCATGAGTGTTGTATGAAGTATGCCCAAAGACAGATTGCTCTGTGGTGTCCAGTCCACGCAGTTCCTGGCTTTTTACCTACTTTCCTGGAGGAGTAACTAAAACATACAGCTCACCAGTCTGCCATCTTGCCCCGCCTCTTCTGGTAGGCTTTTTACCTACGTGCAAAATTTCTGGGTCATCTGGTTTGAGTGATGTTCAGATTCAGTAGATACTAGTTGATTGTTTTCCAAGGTGGCTGTAGCAACATGCACTAGCAGTGGTGTGTGAGATCCTGCAGCTTGTCTTGCTGCAACTTGGCCTTGGCCCAGTCTTGGTGTTCCCACCAGGTCATGTCCACATCATTTCACAAAGGAGCTCCAGGGCAAAGGTGCTTTAGCTTTCTGGTGACTGGAGCATCACGATCCCACTTCAGTAAAGTACAGGGCAGATAGTAGAGAGAACACAAATGTTCATCAACTAATGTATGAAAAATCAAACATGGTTTATCCGTACCATGGAATATCATTCAACCTTAAAAAAGGAATGGAGTACTGTGCTGGTCTGGATGTATAATGTCTCTCTACTCTTTTGGCTATTTTGTCCTATTTATTTATTTCTATTTAATCAGGCTCTAATTCACAGACCACAGAATGCACCATTGTAGGATGTACAATTCAGTGGTATTTAGAACATTCACAAGATTGTGAAACCATCACCACTATCTAGTTCCACAATATTTTCATCACTCCAAAAGGAAACTTGGTGCTCATTAGCAGCTGCTCCCCACTCCCCTTACCCTCTACACCCTGGTAACCATTAATCTACCTTCTGTCTCTATGGATTTGCTTACGCTGAACATTTCATATAAATGGAACCATGTGTTATGTGGGCCATTGTGTCTGGCTTTGTTCACTTAACAAAATGTTTTCCAGGTTCATCCGCGTTGTAGCATGTATCAGTACTTGTTCTAGTTTGCTAATGCTGCCAGAATGCAAACCACCAGAGATGGATCGGTTTTTATAAAAGGGGGTTTATTTGGTTACAAAATTACAACCTTAAGTGTCCAATGTAAGTCATCAACAATGGGGTACCTTCACTGGAGGATGGCCAATGGTGTCCGGAAAACCTCTGTTAGCTGGGAAGGCATGTGGTTGGCATCTGCTCTGGAGTTCTGGTTTCAAAATGGCTTTCTCCCAGGACATTCTTCTCTAGGCTTCAGCTTCTCTCCAAAATATCACTCTCAGTTGCTCTTGGGGCATTTGTCCTCTCTTAGCTTCTCCAGAGCAAAAGTCTGCTTTCAACGGCCATCTTCAAACTGTCTCTCATCTGCAGCTCTTCTCTTCTCAGGTCCTGTGCATTATTCCAAGTGTCCCTCTTGGCTGTAGCAAGCTTGCTCCTTCTGTCTGAGCTTATATAGTGCTCCAGTAAACTCATAAAGGCCCATGCTGAAAGGGCAAGGCCACACCTACATGGAAATTACCCAGTGAAATATCTTGCTCACAGTTGCATGATCACATCTCCACAGAAACATCCAATCAAAAGTCTCCAACCCAATCAATACCAATATGTTTCCTGCCCACACAAGACTGCATCAAAGATAACGGCATTTTGGGGGACATAATACATCCAAACCAGCACAGTATTCCATTCCTTTTTTAAGGCTGAATAATATTCCATGGCACAAATAAGCCATGTTTGATTTTTCATTCATTAGTTGATGAACATTTGCATTCTGTCTACTTTTTTGGCTATTGTGAAAAATATTGCTAAAAACATTCATGTATAAGTGTCTGCGTAGACATGTTTTCAGTTCTCCAGGGTATATATCTAGGGGTAGAATCACTGGGTAATATGGTAATTCTCTGTTAACTTTTTGAGGAAACACCCGACTGTTTTCCAAAGTGGCTGTACCACCTTACATCTCCACCAGCAGTGTATGAGGTTTCCAATTTCTCCACATTCTTTTCCAACATTTGCTATTGCCCATCTTTTCTCATTATAGCTATCATAGTGGGTGTATACCTGCCGCTGAGTTTTTCCCAGAAGATTTTCATAAGCTCAGAGTCCTCAGGCCAGAGTTTTTTTCTTTAATCTCCCATAGGGAGAGAGATGTATCATACCTTTCAGAAAAAACAAAAAACAAAAAACAGAAATACAGTTAAAAGTCTTGACTTGTTACTGTCAGAATTACACCAGCTTTTTAAACTTTTTTAAGAGTTGAGATGATGAGAAGGACTTTTACTGGTGCCCTGAAATTGATACCTATGCCCCAAAGCTTGGAATAAAAAGGCATCAATTTCCCCACAATTTAAAGAGAGTCACAAAAAATTCAGAGGCAAATACTTGCTTCAAATTTTATTACGAGGTGGCCTAACTTTGTCGCTACAAAGGAGAGGCTAAGCCTACTTGTCATTGTGCCTAGGAGTCTCTCCTAGAGAACCTCTTTTGTTGCTCATATGTGGCCTCTCTCTTGCTAAGCCCACTCGGCAGGTGAACTCACTGCCATCCCCTCTATGTGGGATATGGCACCCAGGGGGTAAATCTCCCTGGCAACATGGGAAATGACTCCTGGACATGAACCTGGACCCAGCACTGTGGGATTGAGAAAATCTTCTTGACCAAAAAGGGGAAGAGAGATGAAACAAAATAAGGTTCTAGTGACAGAGAGATTTCAAATGGATTTGAGAGGTCACTCTGGAGGGCATTCTTATGCACTATATAGACATCACGTTTTAGTTTTTGTGTATTAGAATGGCTAGAAGTAAATACCTGAAACCGTTGAACTGAAACCCAATGACCTTGATTCTTGAAGACGATTGTATAACTATGTAGCTTGGCACAGTGTGACTGTGTGATTGTGTCAACCTTGCGGCTCCCACTCCCTTTATTCAGTGTATGGACAGATGAGTGGAAAAAGGAGGGCAAAAATTAGATGAAGAATAGGTTGGGATAGAGGGTATGGAAAGCTTTGGGTGTTCATTTTTGCTTTTATTTTTATTTTGGAGTAAGGAAAAGGTTCAAAGTTTCATTCTGTGATGAACACACAACTATATGATGGTGCTGTAAATAATTGACTGTACACTGTGGATGACTGTAGGGTGTATGACCGTATCTCAATAAAACTATTAAAAAAAGTAAATGAACAAAGTGGGGAGGAGGGGAATGGGATGTTTTAGATGTTCTTTTTTATTTTAATTTTAATTTTATTTTTTGGCATAATGAAAATGTTCAAAGATTGATTGGGGTGATGAATGCACAACAATATGACGATACTGTGAACAACTGGTTATACATTTTGGAGGACTGTATGTTATGTGAATATACCTCAATAAAATTGCATAAAAAAAAAAAAAGAGGTGGCCTAACTGACTCTGAAACATTCAGTCATCCTGGATAAGTTACCCACACCAGCCTTACACCCCAACGCTGTATGAAAACACCCACCCGAGTCACACTCTTCCATTGACCATATGTGCCGGCCCCTCTTTGCACCTTCTTCATAAGCTGTGAAAGCAGAACATTCCCCATCTTTTAATTCAGATTTTCATGTTAATACCTTTGGCATTTATTCACTTTCCTTTGTTCTGTAGTCTCCAACTGCCGCTAATTCACAGGGATTTCTCCTCATCTCCAAGGAGGTTCCCCAAAATGTCACAGCATGTTTTATTGGCCCGCGTTATGGCCCATAGGAAGGCCCCATAGCAGGCTCCTGTGACTGTGGACCAGTCAGCCTGAGAGCTAGACCGTTGGGTCCAGGCTCTGGGGGTCTCAGGAGTTGGCCACTCCAAGAAGGGGCTCCACGGAAAGTTCTACAAACCAGATGTGGCTACCTGCCATAGGCAAGGCAGCTCGGAGGGTGCTCCATGAGGAGAATGTTCCCAGTGAGGAGCAGTTGTGTTCCAACAGCGTTCTGGCACCCTAGATGGGAACTGCTTTTCTTCTCTGACAAGCTCAGTCCTCCTTCCAGCAACATATTCTCCAAGACACCTCTACAGCAGGGTGGGAACTGGAATGCAGGGAACAAGTCATAACCTGAAGACTCAAGGCCAAACCAGGCTTTCTGTGGTGGTTGCCAAAGTGAAGTGATGTATGCTTATCTGACTTCCGCAGTTGCTCCCTATAGAGGGATGCAGAGCACGTCTTTACTCCTGGGTATCCATGGCTGGACCACTGGGACTCACCCAGGAGGGGCCTGCACCTGCCTCCTGGCTCTTGGCTTCTGAGACTGCAAGTTTCTCTCATTTCAGTGGGCCAGGATCTGTGTGTTTCTTCCATGAGGTACTGAATTAGCTTTGATTTGATAAAATGAGATCAGATTGGGATGATGGCTGGTCAGACAGTGTTTAAATACTGATCTACATATAGGCTGAGCTAGCTAACAAGACAAGCTCAGCTTCCTGCTTAAAATCTGCAGAGCGCCCACTCAGTTTAGGAATGCAAATGGCAACCTGGCTTTTGTTTTGTTTTGTTTTGTTTCCAAAATGAATAGAGCTGGCTCTTCCAGGAGGAAGGTATCTCAGAGGTCCTCTCATCTGACATGTCCTCGTTTACAGTTGAGAAAGCAGACAGAGGCTGCAAGAGAGAAGCTTGCAGAGCTGTAAGAGGGCAAGTCTTTTCCAAGGCCCTTTCCATTACCTCTGTCTGGGTCCCTTAATTTCTCCATGAATTCATTAGAGAGGTAGCTAATGATAACACAATACAATAAGCTCTTTGCATGGATTATTGCATCTAACTCTATGGGAACATTTGAGGTTATTATTATTATTATTCACATATTGCAGATGTGGAAACAAAAGCTCAGAGGTTGAGGTTGTGCAGCTAATAAGATGGAGGCAGGATTTATACAATGAGCTGTCTGACTTCACAGTGACATTTACTTACTGAGCATTTAGTCACTCTCTCTGCCATGCAATGCTTTCTCTTTCTTCTCACATGGTTGTTCCCCAAAATGCCTGCAATCCTTGTGCCAAAGAGAACTTCTGGGTAGGTTGACAGGGTGTTCTGAGACCACAGCTCATGGCACCATTTGTGATTGGTCCAACTGTCACTGCCAGACTGGACCCCGGCCTCTCTGCAGGCTTTGTTGTGTATCTTGTACGCTGTGCCTAACTGTTTGGAGGCCACATCCAGCCACTTCTAGCCACAGCCAGGAGCTAATGTCCGTGTGGACTTAAGAATTAAGTGAATGCATTGCCTCAGGTTCTCACAGAAAGGCTGGTGGACAAGGTGGGTTTAAGTTCTCATTGATCCCTGAAGTTTAGTTTTTACAAACTAAGAGTTTGCAGGAAAACAAACACACAAACAGAGAGAGGCACACAAATTCTTAGTGGGACAGAAGTTGGGCAGCTTTTGATATCTGTCCTCGGGTGTCCATTGGCTTAAAAGGAGCTATTGAGCCACAGAACAACCTTCTTACTCTTCCTTCGAGCCCAGAAGGCAGGGAGAAGGCAATTTCTGATGCAGAAAGCAGATTCCAGTGAAGTGACCTCTAGGCTTTGTTGGAAGGTCATGAACCCTCACCCTTTGCCAACACTGCCGTGAGTCTCCAAACACATTCTCTCCCCACCCCTGCCTGTTTTCCTCTTCATCCTGAGTTCTCCCATTAGCCCTTCCCCAACTTGGTTCTTCCATTTATTCTCTTCCTTTCTCCCTACCTCCAATTTTTTTTTTTTTTAAGAGAAGGTGTAAGGTTTGCAGAAAATAAAGTTTCCATATACCACCTTCCTAACACACACACACACACACACAAACACACAAACACACAGTTTTCCCTGTTACTAACACTTTGCATTAGTGTGGACCTTTTTACAAGTGATGAACCAATATTACTATAATTATATTATTAACTAAAGCCCATAGCTTACCTTAGGATTCAGGTTGTGTTGTACAGTTCTATGTGTTTTTTTAAAAATTTATTCTAATAACATATACAACCTAAAATTTCCTCTTTTATTCACAAATAAAAAGTGGAGTTACATATCAAAAAAATACAATAAACAGTACTGGCATTTATAATCATCCAAATGGTTACCTTTACCAGAGTTCTTTATTTTTTCTTATGCTGATTTGATTCCCTGTCTAGTGTCCTTTCTTTTCAGTCTGAAGAGCTCCCTTTATCATTGCTTGTAGGGCAGGTCTAGTGGTGATGAAATCCCTCAGCTTTTGTTTATCTGGGAATGTCTTAATCTCTCCTTCATTTTTTTTTTTTCTTTCTTTAATGCAGTTTTATTGAGATATAGTCACATAACACACAATCCTTCAAAGTGCAGTCAGTTGTTCATAGTTGTGCATTGATCACCACAATCAATCTTTGAATGTTTTCATTACTCCCCCAAAAATAAAATAAAAATTAGAATAAAACAGAACATCCAAAACATTCCATTCCCCTCCTCCCCCCATTGTTCATTTACTTTTTTTCACACTCATTCATTGTTTTTAACTTTAACAAAAAATTAAAAAAACAAACAATAAAAAACATTTGAAATAAGACCAAAACAAAGGAATAAGAAAAAAACAAATAACCTAAAATAGCTACATTTCTGCCAACTTGTTCCTACCATACCCCCCAGAAATTAACAAACCATAGTCATTCCTGAGCATTCTTAGAACATTGTTTACCCTCCATAACTTATCTGTTCTTACTAGATTATTGTTCCCCCTTCTCTATTTGCTGTCTACCGCTAGGTCCCCTACATTCTACAGTATAAACCATTTATGAAGCCAGTTATTCTTAAATATGTAAAATGAAACCTAGACTGATACATCCTGAGGGCCCTGGTTGCCACAGCTGCAAGGAGACGTGAGGGTGAGAAGAGTACTAGATGGGAAATAAGCCTACAGATTTATTTTAAAGTCACGCTGAAGGTTAAGGTTCTTTTATGTTGATGTGCCTGGTATTGTGGAATGAGTCAAGGACAGGCACAAGGTTCTAACCTCACTCTGCAGGTAACTTGCCCTGTGACCTCGAACAAGTCATTTAAACCTAGTTTCCCCATTTGTGAATGGACTGTGACTGGTGCACAACAAAAAGTCTGGATGGTTTCATTTCCTTTAGGATTGAAAACTTTGGAACTGAAAGAAGAGAAGAGTAGGGAATGTCTTAGATCTGTTGAATTGGAGGTGTGGTGGGAGGGGAAAAAAGGAAGCTGGGAGGGGTTTAAGGAGTGATTGTGCAAAATCAAAGAATTAAACAATAAGATCCTCAAAGTGTTATACTTGCAACTAGGGCTGTCTAGAACTCTAAGCTTTTCAACCTTTACACACTATTTCCAAGAGGGTCTGTTTAGCTTCATTTTCAGGAAAGGACAGCAGAAAGAAATGGGAAAACCAGAAAAATATTGAATTTTTACAGCAAATAATTGTTTTGTAATATGCAAAGGGCAAAGGTAATCTTGCCTTTCTGGTACCTTTCAAATATATTTGCTTTTTTATCTTTGTGGAAGTTGGCTTTTATAAAAATAACTTAGTAAAGATTGATTAATGATTACACATTTCATCATTTCAGAGTCCAGGTGTCAGATTTGCTTAACTCAGCATTTGAAAAAATAATCATCATTTGCATAGAAATTAAGTTGGACACTTGAAGATTCAAAACACTGTTTTGCTCTCCTTCCCCAGCGCCTCCAAATCTCTGCATATTATATTCCTCATCCAGTTCTGAACCACTAAAAACTGGGAGAGTGGGAAACCTAACCACATCCTTCCTTGCAATATACACTAGCAGCCAAAACACTAGAATGCCTATTTGTTTCTTGTGAAAGCAAAGAGCTTATGGGGTTTTGTTTCCTGGACTGTCACTTATTAGTAAAAGTAGCACCTCAGCAGCTTTCAGCCTGCTTGGGTTATAGGACTTGGTGATTCTTTTAAATGCCCAAATGAGTGGGCCCAGCCCCATGGAGAAAGTTAAAACTAATCCAGTGGTGTTCTGGGCTCGCCTGCCCTAGCTTCTTTGAAGCCTGGCCTCTCCAGAACCACTCTGATCCTGGGCACCAGTTATAGGGCATGGTAAGATGCCTGTGGCAGCCTTGGCAGAGCCACCACACAGCTATTTGCTGATGCCAGGCCATGCTTAAAATACCTTGAAACACAGCTGTGGCTCGACCACTTGGAGCCCAGGCTAACGCAGAGTAGGGAAAGAGTGCCTTTGAGGAAGGCCACACAGATCACTCCCAATCCAGGTGCAGAGGTCCAAGACTGTTGATGATAGGCACTCCAGGAATAGGATGCATTATGCCATAGCTAGGAAATATAAGAGACAGGAAAGGCAGGGAAATTAGAATGAGCATGCTGGGTGATGGGTTTGGGGGCTAATAGGTGGTTTTTATCAGTTCCATTCCTGAGCTAATCTTAAATACACAAACATGTACTGAACAGTCTACCCAAACAACACAGACATTTGGAACATCAGCATAGTGGTGAACCCCAGCCGTGGTGTGGCTGCTTTTAGGACACTCAAATTGAGTTCGATGGGACCCCTCAAAGCTCCTTGCTGCTGGAATCTTTGATGTTCTGCACAGAGTAGACATCTAGAACCATCTTTTCTTTTCTTTTTTTTTTTTTTTCATTTTTATTGAGATTGTTCAGATACCATACAATTATCCAAAGATCCAAAGTGTACAATCACTTGCCCCTGGGTACCCTCATACAGCTGTGCATCCATCACACTTAATTTTTGTTCAATTTTTAGAAACTTTTCATTACTCCAGACAAGAAATAAAGTGAAAGATGAAAAAAGAAAAAAAGAAAAGGAAACTCTAATCCTCCACTATCCCTAACCAACTCCCCTCAATTGTTGACTCGTAGTATTGATATAGTACATTTGTTACTGTTTAAGAAAAAATGTTGAAATACTAACTGTAGTATATAGTTTGTAATAGGTATATAGTTCTTCCCTATATGCCCCTCTATTATTAACTTCTAATTGTATTGTCATACATTTGTTCTGGTTCATGGAAGTGATTTCTAGTATTTGTACAGTTGATCATGGACATTGCCCACCATAGGATTCAGTTTTATACATTCCCGTCTTTTGACCTCCAACTTTCCTTCTGGTGACATACATGACTCTGAGCTTCCCCTTTCCACCTCATTCACACACCATTCGGCGCTGTTAGTTGTTCTCACATCTTGCTACCAACACCCCTGTTCATTTCCAAACATTTAAGTTCATCCTAGTTGAACATTCTGCTCATACTAAGCAATCACTCCCCATTCTTAAGCCTCGTCCTATATCTTGGTACCTTATATTTCATGTCTATGAGTTTACATATTATAATTAGTTCCTGTCAGTGAGACCCTGCAATAATTGTCCTAATGTGTCTGGCTTATTTCACTCAGTATATTGCCCTCGAGGTTTTGTCATCAACCCATTTTTTTTTTAATATGGTTTTGTTCACTCACCATACATTCCATCCCAAGTAAATAATCGATGGTTTTCTGCATGTTCATACATTTATGTGTTCACCACCTTCACCACTATCTATATAAGAGCATCTACATTTCTTCCACAAGGCAGGAGGGAGAGTCAAAGAAGGTAGAGAGGCAAAAGAAAGAGGAAAAAAAAAAATGACAGCTAGGAAGCAGCAAAAGGAAAAATAACCTTAAATCAAAGTAGAATAAAGAATCAGACAATACCACCAATGTCAAGTGTCTAACATGCCTCCCCTATCCCCCCCTCTTATCTGCATTCACCTTGGTATATCACCTTTGTTACATTAAAGGAAGCATAATACAATGATTGTATTAGTTACAGTCTCTAGTTTATGCTGATTGCATCCCTCCCCCAATGCCTCCCCATTTTAACACCTTGCAAGGTTGACATTTGCTTGTTCTCCTTCGTAAAAGAACATGTTTGTACATTTTATCACAATTGTTGAATACTCTAGATTTCACCAAGTTACACAGTCCCAGTCGTTATCTTTCCTCCTTTCTTGTGGTGTCTCACATGCTCCCCACCTTCCTCTCTCAACCGTATTCATAGTTACCTTTGTTCAGTGTACTTCCATTGTTGTGCTACCATCTCCCAAAATTGTGTTCCAAACCACACACTCCTGTCTTCTATCACCCTGTACTGCTCCCTTTAGTATTTCCTGTAGGACAGCTGTCTTGTTCACAAAGTCTCTCATTGTCTGTTTGTCAGAAAATATTTTGAAATCTCCCTCATATTTGAAGGACAGCTTTGCTGGATATAGGATTCTTGGTTGGCGGTTTTTCTCTTTCAGTATCTTAAATATATCACACCACTTCATTCTTGCCTCCATGGTTTCTGCTGAGAGATCCGCACATAGTCTTATTAAGCTTCCTTTGTATGTAATGGATCGCTTTTCTCTTGCTGCTTTCAGGATTCTCTCTTTGTCTTTGACATTTGATAATCTGATTATTAAGTGTCTTGGCGTAGGCCTATTCATATCTCTTCTGTTTGGAGTACGCTGCGCTTCTTGGATCTGTAATTTTATGCCTTTCATAAGAGATAGGAAATTTTCATTAATTATTTCCTCTATTATTGCTTCTGCCCCCTTTCCCTTCTCTTCTCCTTCTGGGACACCAATGATACGTACATTATTGTACTTTGTTTCATCCTTGAGTTCCCGGAGACGTTGCTCATATTTTTTCATTCTTTTCTCCATCTGCTCCTTTGCGTGTAGGCTTTCAGGTGTTTTATTCTCCAGTTCCTGGGTGTTTTCTTCTGCCTCTTGAGATCTGCTGTTGTATGTTTCCATTGTGTCTTTCATCTCTTGCATTGTGTCTTTCATTTCCATAGATTCTTCTAGTTGTTTTTTTGAACTTTTGATTTCTGCCGTATACATGTCCAGTGCTTCCTTTACAGCCTCTATCTCTTTTGCAATATCTTCTCTAAACTTTTTGAACTGATTTAGCATTAGTTGTTTAAATTCCTGTATCTCAGTTGAAGTGTACGTTTGTTCCTTTGACTGGGCCATAACTTTGTTTTTCTTAGTGTAGGCTTTAAGTTTTCTGTTGTCTAGGCATGGTTTCCTTGGTTATCCAAATCAGGTTTTCCCAGACCAGAACAGGCTCAGGTCTCAGAGGGAAGAAATATTCAGTATCTGGTTTCCCTGAGGGTGTGTCTTAGAAAATTGCTCCACCCTTTGATGCCTCAGGTCACTGTGCTTTTCTGCCCAGCAGGTGATGCCTGTTAGCCTATAATTCTTGACTGGTATGAGGAGGTATGGCCGTGTTCCCCCAGGCTCTGGGGTCTGGTTCTGAATGGAAAGGGCCCCACCCCTTTCCTCCTAGAGAAGACAGACCCCTCAGGTGGAGGTCATTAGCATTTCAATGGTCTCGCTCTCTGCTTGTGCTGTCTCCGCCCTTCCCCGAGTCACAGACCTGGAAACTGAAAATGACTGGGGCTTTCTCCCCTGAGCCAAAAAAGAAACAGTCCCCTTCAGACCCAGTCCAAGGCAACCCTCCGGCTCTCCCAGGTCAGTCGTCACCCAAAGCCTCTGTCTGTTTTTTGGGGCTGCGTACCTGTAGTGAGCAGTTCACACTCGCTACTTAAAACCCCAGTTGGAGCTCAGCTGAGCTATATTCGCTTGCTGGGAGAGAGCTTCTCTCTGGCACCACAAGGCTTTGCAGCTCGGGCTATGGGGGAGGGGGTCTCACGACTTGGTTCCGCAGGTTTTACTTACAGATTTTATGCTGTGTTCTTGGGCATTCCTCCCAATTCAGGTTGGTGAATGATGAGTGGATGGTCTCGTTTGGCCCCTGCAGTTATTCTGGATTATTTACTAGTTGTTTCTGGTTTTTTGTAGTTGTTCCAGGGGGACTACTTAGCTTCCACTCCTCTCTATGCCGCCATCTTGCCCGAGTCCCCTCCTTCATTTTTGAAAGACAGGATCACTTGATATAGAATTCTTCAGCCTTTTTTGCTTTCAGCACTTTAAATATGTCATCCCACTGCTTTCTTGCCTCCGTGGTTTCTGATGAGAAATCAGAACTTAATCTTATTGGGACTTCCTTGTACATAAAATGATGCTCTTCTTGTGCAGTTTTCAGAACACTTTCTTGTCCTTGGCATTTGACAATTTGACTACTATGTGTCTGGGAGAGGTTCTCTTTGAATTTATTCTGTTTGGTGATCGTTGGGTTTCTTGGATGTGCATATTGATGCTTTTTGCCAAGTTTAGGAAGTTTTCTATACTTAGTTCTTTGAATATTCCTTCTTTCTCTTTCTCTCTCTTTTTTTTCTCCTTCTGGGACCCCCATAATGCATATATGGGTGTGCCTGATGGTGTTCCACAGCTCTCTTAAGGCTCCGTTTCTTTGTTTGTTTGTTTTTTGTTTTTACATTTTTTTCTCTCTGTTCCTTAGCCTGACTCATTTTAATTGTCTTGTCTTTGAGTTCAATGATTCTTTTTTTCCTGCCAGCTCTAATCTGCTGTTGAAACTCTCCAGGGAATTTTTCATTTCAGTGATTGTGGTCTTCAATTCCAGTAGTTCTGTTTAGTTCCTTTTAAAAATTTCTATCCCATTATTGAGATTCTCATATTGTCCTTCATTGTTTTCCTACTGTCTTTCTCTGTGGGTTTCCCTCTATCTCCTTGAACATATTGTGGCAAAATGTCAAATTTGCTAAATCTGGGTGTCGGGATAAGGTGTGTGTGGGAGAACTCCATATCACTTTTGTATTATTTTTGCAACCTTCCTGCAAGGGCAAAATTAATTAAAAATATAAATTAAAAAAACTAACTATATAACATCAAATGTCCCAGAGAATGTGAATATGTCACTGAGCATGGGTTTCCCTTCTCTGTCAAAGTGGAATCAACTACGTTCTTCTTACACCCCGGTGTTCAGTATAGATGCTCGTTCTTGCTCACAGCACAGTTTATTCTCATTATGTGAGTACATGCCTGCATCCTTCCCTACTCTCAGCCCCAGGAGGGCAGGGAGTGCATCTCATTTCCTTTTTTTTTATGCAACAGTACTAATCCTGGAAACCATTGACAGCATGTTCATTTGGAATAAATGAGATGATGAAAGATTGACACCATAGTACCTATACATAGAAAAAACAATAATAGCCTGCTGTTATAAGAATTGCTGTTCACTAGGGTTTTCTTGCTTTGTAGAGTGGAATTTAAGTTATCAGCATCAAGTGAAGCTACCTTAAGCTGCTAGGGTCATGTAAAAATGCCCATGGCAGTTCATTGGTCCATCCTGGTGGTGCCTTAATCCAAAGTATACTTGGTGTCTAGCTCACGGTCCATGCTCCCTAAATATTCACCGAGTGGTGAATGATTTCATGCTTGGGAGATTTCAGCAAAGCCCATGTCCATGCTGGAGGAACTCTCTCTAAACAAGGTCTGTTTTTCCTGACTGTGGCCCAGTGATGAGAGGGTGATGACAGTGAATGAGATGGGTGAGGGGCTGTCCGGGCTGGGGACAGAAAGCTTTGCCACCTGTCACCTCAGTTTTGGACATCTGAATGGTGATGGGGATCTGTGTACACAGGACATTTCCGAGCAAAAGAAACATTGTCTTAATGCTTTCCACTGGGCCTGGCCTCCTGCCCTGTCTTCCTGGGAGCCGGAACACAGACCTGGTTTGTTGTCAGGGTGCAGAGTGGGTGTCAGCCACCAATAATCTCCAGCGTGTCTCACTTTGGCAGGAGGCTTTCCTCTCAGTCAAAATGCAGAGTTGAATTGTCATGTGGAGCCAGCCTGTCCTCAGACAAAATCATCTGGCAACCTGGGAGATTGTAGGTTATTTCTAGTACCTCTGATTCCAGTTTGTTGTTTACAGTATCGGGCATTTCTCTATAGATTTTCTAATATGCATAACATTAATTAATCATTCAATTTCTGAAATAAATAGCTGCTTATTTTCAATATATCCTAAATGCAGTGCCAAGTGCTTTAAAAAGGCCATCTCATCAATCTCATTAATAGTCCCATTACAACAGCCCAATAAACGGACAAGGAAACCAAGGGCCAAAGAAGTTGTATCACTTGCCAAAGCTTCAAATTTTTGTGATCTAATGGGAGAGTTTGGATTTGACCCACAGAGTATTTCCCTAGAAAGACACTTTTGCACAATGCATCTGTGTCTGATTAATTTTAGTTAGAATTGCAAAATTGGCTTCAGAAATAATTTAAACAACATGAAAGTTTATTTTCTTCTTTTATATTAAAGCAGCCTGGAAGCAGGAAGTCCAGAGCAGTTATGATGACTTAAGACCATTCAAGACCTGGGATCCTTCTCTCTTTCTGCTGTCCTCAGTCGATGGTTTCCACCTTAAGCTTGTCTCCAGAAGCAAGATTGCTGCTGGGGTTCCAGCTGTCAAGTCCATATTCTACAGGAAAGCAGAAGGAAGGGGAAGCAGACAAAAGAGGCCTGAGCCAGAAATCTGCTGACCCCTTAAGGATCTATTCCAGACACCTCTCCCATAAATTCCATTTACATCTTGTTGGTCGCAACTTAATGACAGACCACATGGAGCTGTAAGGCAGGCCAAGAGAGGCTAAAAAAAATGCACTTTTGAAGCTAGCCCCTTTGCTTTCCCACTTAAAATTACAATTCTGTTACTAAGGAGAAGGGCAAATGGATATGAGTGTGGACAGCTAGGAGTCTTGTTCCCTGTGTAATCTGTATTTGGTCACTACAAAATGCTGAATCCATATTTGTTTATTTTTCATAGAGTATTCCCATCATGTCCCCACACAATCACAAACCTCCTTCACTACTCCTCTAGCTGATGCATCTTCCCCTGGGGGTGATGAGTGAAAAGAGGAAAAAAACAAACCTGAAAGCCTGTCATTTCAGAATATCCTCCCACCCAATAACAAGTGAGATCTCAATAGTAAGCCATGTGTTTTGGTTTCCTAGGCATCTCAAGCAAAATTGATCAGGTTAATCAAGGAGGATGTATTCGCTCATAGTTTGAGGCTGGAAAAATTTCCAAATGAAGGTGCCATCCAAGTAATGCTTTCTTCCTGAAGACTTGGGCATTCTGGAGCTGGCTGCTGGGGATCTTTGGTCTTTAGTTTGTCACATGGCAAGGCACATGGCGGCGTCTCCTGGTCTCTCCCTTCTCTTCTAGATTCTGTTGATCTTCAGCTTCTTGCTTCTTGTGGCTTTCTCCATGTGTCTGAATTTCATTCTGCCTGTAAAGGACTCCAGTAATAGGATTAAGACCCATCCTGATCGGGCTGGGCCACACCCTAACTGAAGTAACCCCATCAAAAGGTCCTACTTACAATGGGTTCACAACTCTAGGAATGAATTAAATTTAAGAACATGTTTTTCTGGGGTGCATACAGTTTCAAACCATCACATCATGTCATACAGGCTCCCTTTCTGCATACAGACCCAGCAGGCAGTGCAAATTCAAAGCTGGAGGAGGGGAGGGACAACAAAGGCCCCTGCTGAGATTTCACCTATTTCACAATGACTATTTTCTGAGGGTCAATAATCCTCAGGAGAGAAAATATTCTTCTCCCTTAATCTAGAAACATGCATGCCTTCTGGGAATCAGAGCTTTCTACAAACAAGGGAGTTGACTCCTAGGAATATGCACTAGATTGAGAAAGTACTGCAACCTGGAAGTTTCAAAAGAATTAAGATCCTCAGGGAACTTGCTCTAGGATGTTTCATCCATCATAGTTGAGTCCTCATGATCTATGTCTTATCCTAAAGAGCATAAGAGTTTATATTTGTTTCCTATTGTGGATGTGAGAAATTACCACAAATTCACTAGCTTAAAACAAATCAAATTAATAATGTCACAGTTCTGGAGGTCAGAAGTCTAAAATGGGTTTGTAGGTCTGTGTTCCTTCTGTGTTCCTTGCCTTCTCCAGCTTCTAGAGGCCACCAACATTCCTTGGCTCATGGCCCCCTCCTCTGTCTTCAGAGTCAGCAGTGTAGCATCTTGAAATCTCTCTCTGATCTCTGCTTCCATAATCACACCTCCTTCCCTGACTCACCTGCCTCTCTTTCCCTTATAAGGACCCTCGTGATTACATTGAGCCCACCCAGATAATCCAGAATAATCTTCCTATCCCAAGATCTGTAACCTTAACTACATTTGCAAGTCCCATTGGCCATATTAGGTAACACACTCACAGCTCCCAGGGATCAGGACATAGACATCTTTTGTGGGGAGGATATAGGTGGGGGGCACTGCTCTGTCTACCGCTGAGACATGGTTGGGATTTTCTCAGGTCCTGTTTCCCATGGCTGTGAGAAGAGGGTGAGTATGTGAGTGTGGGGTGGGGGAGGGACTGTGCACAAACAGACCTCAACAGCAGGGTGCTCTATCTTAGACAGATGGCGGTAGCTGGACAAAATTGCCTGCAGAGTGTGCTGGGTCCCAGAACTGCAGGGAGCCTTTCTCACTCATTTAGGAGCTGGAGCCAACCCTAGGTCCTGGAGTCAGAGTCTCTCCTCTTTGCACAGTCTGGCATAAGGGGGCTGTTCCTCTGCATTAATCATAATCTGGCAAAGCGGGACCGTTTCATGCCACAGGGACAAATGTCGCAGAATGAGATCAAACATGTTTCAAGAAAACAGTTGGGACTCATCTATTGCTGTAGGGTCAGAGTGGCAATTGGGATAGAAAGAGCCTTGGCTGTCAGTCCAAGACTTCTGTCCTGTCTCTTGGGAAACACACACACACACACACACACACACACACACACACACACACACACATAGAGATAGAGATGACAGAGATAGAGATAGAGATAGAGAGAGAGAGAGAAGCAGGAGGCTTGTTTGTTTTCATTCACTCCGTCATTCACAAATAGTTCCTGAACTCCTTCTGTTTTCCTGGTCCTGTGCAAGATGCTGAGGCTACAGAAATGTGTGATATCTGTTCTCTGCCTCATGATCTTTTGGGACACTTGGAGGCTAAATCCAGCCCACTGGATGATGAATCTTCACAGCGATTCCTGTCTGCTACAAAGTCCTGCCTTCACTCCAGGTCTTTTTAGTATCTATGGGAATGGATGGCTTAGCTCCTTTCTGAGACTCACCTCCTTGATTACATTGGGCCCACCCGGAAAATCCAAAGATCATCATCTTCACGGGTCTGGATCTTATACTGACCTCCAGCTGTGCCTCTTTGGTATGTTAAACTACGCTTTATCAGCCTCTGATCCAGTCTAGACTCTTGCTTCTCAAAGTGTGGTCCCCAGCCTAGTAGCTTCAGCAGTACCCTGGAGCTTGTTAGAAATGTAAAATCACAGCTCCTCCCCAGACCTACTGAATTTTTACCTTTCCGGTGGGATGCATGCAAATTCAAATTCAAGGATCATTGGTATGACTTCAGAAAAATCAATAAGCACTCAGAAGCTGAGTTTCCTCATCTGTTAAATGAGAAGTTGGATAAAATGAGTGCAAAGTTTCCTTCTATCTGGGGTATTTTGTGGCGCTTTTAAGTGACTCTTCCTTGAAAAATGCTTTTAGAAAAAAACCATACTACAGGAACAGCAAACCAAAGATGGAGCAATAATTAGACCAGTGGTTGAATTTTTAAACTTCTAAAAAAATCAATCTCATTCATATTTTATAAACTAATCCATGACAGTTGAGCTATGTGGTAATTTACAGTGGTTATAAGTAGTGATAATTTGCATTGCCTTTGCACATAGTCCAATCGATTTAATACTCACACTGCTAAGTTTTATCACACATAAGCTGGTCTATGTGAGCAAATATTTGCATATGTGTGCATGCATGCACATACACATAAATGCATGTGTACATGCTCACGTGCACTCTGCACTCGACATGACAAAGCTTCTGGCTACCACTCTGTTCTAGTTTGCTAATGCTGTGGAATGCAAAACACCAGAGATGGATTGGCTTTTATAAAAGGGGTTTTATTTGGTTACACAGTTACAGTCTTAAGGCCATAAAGTGTCCAAGGTAACACATCAGTAATCGGGTACCTTCACTGGAGGATGGCAAATGGCGTCCGGAAAACCTCTGTTAGCTGGGAAGGCACGTGGCTGCCGTCTGCTCCAAAGTTCTGGTTTCAAAATGGCTTTCTCCAAGGACATTCCTCTCTAGCAAGCTTGCTCCTCTTCAAAACGTCACTCACAGCTGCACTGAGTTCCTTCACTCTGAGTCAGCTCATTTATATGGCTCCTCTGATCAAGGCCCACTCTGAATGGGCGGGGCCATGCCTCCATGGGAATATCTCATCAGAGTCATCACCCACAGCTGGGTGGGGCACATTCCAAGCAAATCTAATCAGCACCAAAACGTCTGCCCCACAAGACTGCATCAAAGATAATGGCGTTTGGGGGACACAATACATTCAAACTGGCACACACTCCTTGGTTGGGTTTCTCTCTGCCTGCCTGCTCTACTGTTACCCAGGCTTCTCCAGCCCACAGGTGTGCTGGTCCCACTTCCTCAGCACTGCATACCCTCTGCCCAGCCCAGGTGTGGTGGGTACACACTGGAAGTGACCACAACCTCCTCAACCTGAGTAGGGCAGAAGCAGGCTGGGGATGGGGGTGCGGTATTGGAGGAGTACAGGTGAGGGAGAAGGGAGGAGAAGCCTGGGTTTCTGGCCCCATTGGGCAGCTTTGCTACCCCACCTCTACCATGTTCATTTATGCCTCTCTGCTTCGCACATGTAGTGCCTTCTACCTGGAAACCCCGCCTCCCACCCCCTTGCTAAATAACCAGTCATCATTACAGACCCAAATGTCCCTTCTCTGGGGAGACACCAGAGCTTCACTATTCAGAGCAGGTTGCTTTTTCTACTGTGCTAACACACCATTTTGCACATCTGAGCCTTGTGGGCAAAGTCACCCTGTTGGTTTGTGTGTGGAGGTGCCTCGCTCTTCTACCTGAACTGAGATCCTGGGGACAAGGGCCAGATCTTGGTTCTTTTCTCACCTAAACATCTAAGGAGGCCTTAGACATGTAGTTGTTGCTAAACAAATGCTTATTCAGTGAATGTACTGGTTGTCAGATTTCTAGTGTGCTGGTATACCAAGTTAGTCTGCTATGTCGGAAAAATTGATATTGTTGTCGGCCTAATACTATTATCTCTAGCCTTAAAAGTCTAAATCTGTCACTGTGTTGGGATTGATTTCTGCATCAACTTTCCTATTAGGCTGAGGGGCTCTCTTTGGAAGGTCTTCTGACCCCACCACTCTCTGTTCAGTGCTTTCTAAGGCAAATTGATGTTGTCCTAATTCCCATTTCCAGGCTTATGAGTGTGGTTGAACACCATGTTTTCCTTTGTTTCTTATCTATTTGTTTTTCTCTGTAGCCCCATTTTGGAAGGGAAGAGAAGTCATCAGGATTGAGGCAGGGCTGAGAATTGGGCCCAGGGAATTTCCTACCTTCCCCTCCTTTTTTTGTTAACACTTCCCACTCCACCCTCCATCCTGCTTATCTCCCTTCCCTTGTGCTAAAGCTTTCCGCTCCATCCCAGGGTTTTCTTCAGGGCCTGGACTTTTCTCCTGTTTGAGTTTGCTAAAGCTACCAGAATGCAATATACCAGAAGTGAGTTGGCTTTTACAATGGGGATTTATTAGTTTGCAATTTACAGTTCTAAGGCCATGAAACTGTCCAAACTGAGGCATCAACAGAATGATACCTTCTCTGAAGAAAGTCCGCTGGCATCTTAGACACCTCTGATGCATGGGAAGGCACATGGTGATGTCTGCCGGTCCTTCTCTCTTGGGATTTGTTGCTTTCAGCTTCTGGCTTTGGTGGCTTCCACTCTCAGCTCCTGTGAGTGTGTCCTTGTGTCTCAGCTTCTCTGGGGCTTCTCTGAGCTCTCTGGGTTTCATCTGTAAGCTTTTGTATGTGCTTTATCATCTTATGAAGGACTCTGGCAAGAGGAACAAGACCAACCTTTAATTGGGTAAGACACATCTCAATTGAAATAGCCTAACCGAAAGGTCCCACCCACAATAGGTCTGCCCCCACAAGAATGGATTAAAAGATCATGGCCTTTTCTGGGGCACATAACAGCTCCAAACCATCGCACCTCCCCCAGGGTAACTTATTTTAACAAGTCTTTCTTCCCTAATTCTCCACACAGAAGTCTGAAGTGAGAAGGCAAGAGAACAGCAGAAACTCCATCTTGGAAAATAAACTGTAGAAGATGGTGTCAACAATAAGTCATTGTTTTTTTTTTTTAAATACTGGTGTTTTTATATTATCTTAAATAAATATGGAAATACTAGTGCAGTGTTACCATTTTGCTCCAATCTTGCTACCCCTAATGAAGAGACAATGAATAAACAAGCCATCCTGGTGGGGAGAGTGGGGTTGGAGGTGGGATTGTGTTTTTCTTCTAACTGCTGTGCCTGGGTACAGCTTGATATCTCTGTGCCCTGCAGAAGTATGGGACAACCCTCCATACTGTTCTTTGGGTTTAAAAGTAGAATTACATTTTACCAACTGGAAAGGAATGGAGCCTTCCAAACCTTCCATAAATCAATAATAAAATAAAATAAAATAAAACAAAATGCAGGTCCATTCTCCGGTTTTACTTTTGGTTTCAGGCTGATGAGCTGGCTCTGCTCTTTCTTTCACAGTTCACATCCAGTGCTTCAGGAAATACTGCTGCATTCTGCTCAAAACCTGTCCAGAATTCCACCATTTCTCAGTCCCTCCCACCCTGGCCTGAGCCATGGGCTTCCACCTGGGTTATTGCCACACCATCTCAGGTGGCTCCTTCCTGGCCCCTGCCTCAAATACAAGCAGCTGGACACATCCTCCTAAACCTCCATTGGCCCCCATCACTTACCTGCTTAGATGTTCCTCTGTTCACCTTTATACAGACTGTCCTGTCGGCCCAGATACCAACCTCACCCACGCTGCCTCTTCCTCAAGTTTTGTTTAAGTGTCACCATCTCCATGAGGCCCATCTTGACCTTCTCATTTAGTATAGTAACCTGCTTTCCCCGACCTCACCCCTCCCTCCTGATCCCCTTCACTCTGTTCTTGTTTTCCATTTTTCCATACTAATCTTCACCTTCTAAGATAATACAGAATTTGTTTATTCACTGGGTTTGCTTTTACTGGCTATCTCCTCTGTTAGAAATGTAAGACCTGAAAGGGCAGAGATTCCTGTGTGTTTTTGTTCTCTAAAACTTCCCAAGCATCTGGGGGTGTCTGGCACATCATCCACAAGTGCTAAATATTTCTTGGAAGATTGAGTGACTCATTCACTTACGGCTCGGAGGACAGGTCCCACCAGGGGCCCCTGAACTCCCTGGGTAATGTCTGAGCAAGGCCTGGGGCAAAAGAGAAACATTCTTTCCAACTTCCTGACATGGGTGTCTTGGTTTGCCAGAGCTGCTATGACAAATACCATACAATGCATTGGCGTAAATAAGAATTCATTGTTTCACGGCTTTGAAGGTTTGAAGTACAAATTCAAGGTGCCAGCAAGATTGTGCTTTCTCCTGGAGTCCGCAGCATTCTAAGTGCTGGCTTGCTACTATCCTTGCCACTCCTTGGCTTAAATCTCTGCCCCTTGTCTTGTGGCAATCTGCCTGTCCTTGCATCTGTTCCTCTGGTTTCTCTGACTTCTGGCTTCTCTGACTGTACCCAAATTTCCTCTCTTTAAAAGACCGCCAGTCACATGGGTGAAGGCCCACCCTGATTTAATTTGGCCTTACCCAATAGGGTCTATGAAGATCTCATTCACAAATGAGTCTCCACCTTAACTGATAACATCTTTGAAAGTTCAGTTTACACATGGGTTCACCCCCACAGGAAAGCAGATGAAGACTTGAACAGGTCTTTTGTGGGAGACACATTCAGTCTCCAAGAATGGGCAACAGAAAGAAGGAAGAAATCATTTAGCATGGAGATGCTTTTGTCAGGAGTGGCAGTGCCCTTCTCCATCCAAGGCATGGAAGTCTTGCTGTCTTCAGAGGGGACCCTGCCAAGGGCATCGCTGTCTGATCTGGGCATGGCTCTGGTGCCCACCCCAAATCTAGATTTTTGTTCATGAGGATAAGCAGCCTTAAAAACAGTCCTCAGCACAAGCTGATGCCACTTGGAATGAACATGGAGCTCCCCGCTCTCCAGTAGGAGATGCTTTGCTCTCCTCCAGGCCATTTGGGACTGGCCTGGGTCAGCTGTTCCTGGCTACATTCCCCCCACTGTGAGGCAGACAGGCTGACAGCCATGCTGGGGAGGTTTCCAGATCCTCCCTGCCCCACAAAGGGTTTCTCCTTTCACAGGCTCTAAATTGACTGCCTTTTCATTGCACTGTCTCCTTGTTGTCATATTTATGGCCCAGAATACAAGAGAAGGCCTGGTCAGTTTCCACAAGCCCTTTAATCATGGCAAAGAAATTTGGTCAAGATTTACTGAAGGGCAGCAGAGAAGCCTGTAAGTGCACCCTGAGGTCTTAAGAATGAAACCTGGTGGGGGCTGTAGCTATCAGCAGCAGTGCATATTTCCTTCCAGCACAGACGACTACGAAAAGCAATGCGACAGAGAACCCATGGCCTCGGAGCTGCCCAGCGTGAGCCAGGCGCAGAGTTTTCCAGGTTGTCACGTGATGACCTCGCCGCATCAAAGTTCCTGAGCTCCCCCGGTAACTTTTGGAAGACTGTTTTAATTAGGAGGCTTGACACTGAGCAGTGACAGAAGGCCCTTCGCCATCATAGCCCCTGGGCAGTGATTTAATTAAACGGGACGCCATGGAGGCAAAGGTCAAAGGAGAGCCTTGCACTCTGACAGGCACAAAGTCCAGATGTGGAAAGCTGTCTTGGACGCAGGGGGGTTTTTGTGATGGGGGCCAGAAGGAGTGGTAATTATGTGGTTCCTTGAGTCCTGGCTTTGCCCATTCCCTCCCTGATCAGGTGGTGAGACCCCAAATGGGCACTCATTTCCCTGGCACCCATCAGGCACCCATGGTTGAAAGGGCTCTTCTGTTTAGTAATGCTGCAAGATTTTCTAAACCAGGACATCCCCCAGAAAGGATGACATGAGAATAATAATGAAGCATGCTCTGTAGGCACGTGTATCAATAGGACTGACAAGTGCCAACTTGGAAAATCCACTGCAGAGGGGAAGGAGGGAGGATGGGAGTGGGAGGCTGGGCTCTGTCCTGACTTGAGAGCTGCTAGGCCTCAGTTTCTCCATCTGTTCGATGGTGGTTGGGGTAGGAGGTAGAAGGAGGGTAGAGGCTGCCCCAGCGGATCTCCAGAGTTTCTTTCCGGTCCTCTGTGTCTTTGAGTCTTCTCATTTCAACCCTATAAAATAAAGCAAATCTTGGTGGGCCATTTTGGGTTACCAATCTCTCCGCTCCCACAGTCCGGGGCTGATTCACTAGCTCCCTGTCCCTGGGTCTCAGTATTTGTTCTCTTTGGTAAAATAACTTTATTTCTCAGTTGTTTCCATTCTTATCGACTCTAACTCAAGTTATATTCCAGCTCCAGCACTTACCAGTCATATGACCTGTGCAAGTTATCTGACTTCTCTGGGCCTCTCTTTTCTCATCTGCCAAATGGGCACGGTCATCCATTTCCCCGAGTTTCTCTGAAGATTGGGTAATGTCCAGGGCTTGATGTATCATAGTCTTTCAGATCCCAAAAGGTGACTCCTCCTTTTGTTTCTGGTCACAGGACCAAGGGCTCCTACTCTGGGGCCTCCTTGGCCTGCAATTTCTGGAAGACTTGGCTGATAATCACCGTTCCTTCTCTGCTCTCAGGAGTTTCTCCACAATGCTCCCTCAGTCCTCCTGAGGACCACCCACCTTTCTTTCTTCTTTTTTGTGAAAGACTAGGCACCTGGTAGTACAGCGAGAAGACAGTCAACTATCCCAGGAAATTGGTTGTGTGTCTTTGCTACTTGATGGCTCCTAGCAATATAAACCAGGAGGATTTATGTTCTTAATTTAATTTGTTTATTTTACTTCGAAATTCCATCTGCACTTTGATGGGGAACAAGGCAGCTGGCTGTGAAAGGCCAGTGGTCCCTCCCAGCTAATCAGCCTCCGTGGCATACCTGGGACCTGACCACTGTTAGCCCAAAGCTGGGCTATATGATTGTGAGAACAAAAGACTCATTATGGGAAAACAATATAAATTCCACTGAGCCAATACTTTATTTAAAATATTTTCTACTCATGATTTAGCTGGGGATTTCTGTGGTTTTAGCAGCGATTTTGCACCCTGTGAAAGATTAGATGATGAAAGGATAATGTGTGTGTATCATCACGGAAATTCATGAAACCAAACATGATTTACCGAGGGAAATTCTGGTGGCGAAGGAAACAGCTGCACACTTTAGCTTGCGTAATAAGGGGATTTAATAGAAAGAACCATCTAGAACCTGGTTATAGGACTTACAGGGCTCAGAAGGACTGCAGGAATTGCAGTTACCCATTCTGAAGTGTCTCTCGGCTCCTCTGGAGACTGTCTTCTTTCATCTGCCTTACTGAGGCAGCCCCAAAATAATTCATGGTGGAGAAAGGGAATGATGAAATGAAGGTCAGACCCATCCTGGTGCCTGAGATGGCCATCAAGTTATCCTAATTCCAGAGCAGCAAGATGGGATCTGAGAAGAGAACTGGAGGAGACAAGGACAAGCCTGGTCTGAGTTTGCCGGAACATCTAGGATTAATACTGCACAATGGGTTGGCTTAAGCACACAACAAACATTGATTGTCTCACAGTTTTGAAGGCTAGGAGTCCAACATCACGGTCTCGGCAGGCCGTGCCTTCTCCCTGGATTCTGTGGTGCTCTGGTGCTGGCTGGAGGCCCTCCTCGGGGTTCCTGGACCTGCATTTCTGCCTGCATCACAGGGCGATGTCCTTGATCTCCCTTACGTCTTATTCTGGCCTCTGGCTTCTCTTCCTAAGGCCTCCAGTAAATGGATGAAGGCCACTCTTAGCTGGTTTGATAACAACTACATAGGCCCTTAGAAGATCCTACTCACAAAGGAGGCCACACCTAACTGAGGTGATACATCCTCAAAGCGTGCTGTTTACAAATGGGTTCACACTGCAGGAACACGGATTAAGCTTAAGAACATGTCTTTTGTCTGGGGGGACACCATTCAGTCTACCGGCAAGCATGAATGGAGGGAACTGGCCGAGACAACCACCAAGCAAGGGGCTGGCTGTCCTAAGCATTGCGTCCAGAATAGCATGCACAGTGCCTTCAGGTTCTGCTGGCATCAGTGGCCGAGGAACCCAGTCCCCAGGGTGCAGGTGGTAAAGGCGAGGAGAAAGAGAGGTGGCTAAGAGGAGAGACAGGGAGTGGGTGAGGGCCAGGCAAAAGGGGGCCAGTTTTGGGGGCATGGGAGGCCAGGGAGAAGCCCATTCCAAGAAGGAAGGGAGGATGCATTGCTAAAATGTTACATAGAGGTCAAGGAGAAGGAGACTAGGAAGGAAAAAGGTAGCACTGGTTTCTCAGAAAGTAAGGGCATGGCTTCAGTAGCATGGCACGGCCAGCAGACAGCAGGAGGATAAGGTTGGTGGTTCACCTAAAATTTCAGCCATGTCACAGGTACATATGTGAACCAAACAGTACCAAAGATAGTTCTCAGTGTCTCACCCTTGGACATATGCAGGAAACAAGCAGGGCACCCTCCGGCACATTTTCCAAGTTCACTGTGAAGCTCAGGTTAGAGATAGTGATCTTTGTGGAAGCGTTTTCAGAGCTAAGTAAGAGTTTCACTTTTTAACAATGGCTAGCAATAATA
This sequence comes from Choloepus didactylus, assembly GCF_015220235.1. Classification (NCBI taxonomy): domain Eukaryota; kingdom Metazoa; phylum Chordata; class Mammalia; order Pilosa; family Megalonychidae; genus Choloepus; species Choloepus didactylus. Next base: position 160,917,632 of record NC_051311.1, on the reverse strand, counting down.
ATTTATTTTAAAAACTTCACTAGGTAGATATGATCATTTGTACTTTGCAAATAAGGACCCAGAGGCTCAGACACCAAGAAGGAAATGGTCAGAAAGGGAGGGTCTGGGACTGCAACCTGCCCCTGATGATCAAATCCTTGCTCATTTGCAAGTGCTTTTTAGTATTCCAGCCTGTGGAGGGATTTCTGAGTTTGTTATTCAGCATCCTTCACTATTGGGTTCAGCTTTGTGTCCTCTGGAGAGCCGATAAGCACCCCCTCAATGTTCCATAGAGGCTGCTGATTGAACTGTTGAACAGCGAGAGCAGGGCAGGGGTGGTATGGGGCTGTCTGCAGATCCCCGGGCTTCCCCCCAGCGACTGTCATCCAGCCCTCTCCACCAGGTGGTCTCCTTCTGTAGGAAATGGATATTTGTTGTCATCACACTGAAGCAAAGTTACCTGAAGTATCTATTGTCTTAACTGGAAAATGCAGATATTTGGATATGCTTAAAAGGGGAAATTTTAGGTTGAGTCTGTTATTAGAACAAAATTTTTTTAAAAAACGAACAGGACTGTGCAACCCAACCAGTGAATCCAAGTGTGATCAAAGGACTATGGTTAATTGTACAATTCTAAAAATAGTACAATTCATGAATTGTGACAAATGTTTTACACTAATGCAAGGTGTTAATAATAGGGAGGTATATGAGAACTTTGTATTTTATGCATGATTTTTTTGTAAACCTGTAACTTCTCCAAGAAAAATAAGAAAGCAAAAGAAAAATGCATTACAGAATCTGCTTCTTTCTCACCTCAACAATTCTCTAAAGGAGCAGTGGTTTGTCGAGCAGAAAGAGAACAACTTGGCAGTCAGAAAAATATGAATCTGTTGCTTTGGGGATTATGCTAACTTGTGGAAACTACCTAGACGTCCTCAGACTGTATCTTTGTCTATAAAACAGAAGTGACCATAGGAACCCTGCAGGCTGAGGGTATTAGAAAGAGTGGAAAAATTTGGAAGATTAAACACTCCAGGACATAGTTGGACCTGGAGAAAGCTAAATAAGCAGAAGTTCTGCTCTAGGGCTTGTGTTTGAATTGCTACTTCTCGGGCTTCCTCTTTAGTGTCTGTCCCACCAAGTGCCTTCAAGGAAACAACCACCAGAGTGTTCCATAAAGGAATTTCCCAAGACAATTGGTGCTTCCTCAAAGAAAATATTTTGAATGAATTCGACATATCCTCTAAGATCATATTCAAGGCACATAACAAAGCAGCTATTTGCACAGGACTTTAAAGCTTCTAATTGTTCACACACAGCACATTATCTCTAATTGTAGCATCTTGGGAATGATGGAGTGCCTCCGTTGGCGATTGCTAGCTCCTCATTTTTCCTGTTCCAGCTCCCAGGCTGGAGGTGAATTGCATTATCAGTATATTATGCTCCGAGTTATGGCTTCCACCAGCAGAGCTCTGAGAACACCTACTGATCGAGCCACCTTTCCAACAGCTTTCTATGGCTTTAATGGAGGCAAGAAAAATCCTCTAACTCCTCAATCCCCCAACCCAGTTCTCAATCTCTGGCCCTCCACCTGCCCCATCTCTGCCCCCCACAGCTGGTAAGCTTTCCACTGTTGGGTAAGGAAAAGTCATCAACATGAACTCACCCAAACCCAAACCCAACACCACCACCAGCCTCTGATAAATCTTGACTCATTCTCCTTTACCCCCTAGAACCAAAAGGAAAGGTGTTCTGTGACCTCCAACCTAAGCCATCTCTTCATGGTTGTTGCTTTATCAATTGTTCCTTTTCTTGAGTCTTCTCTATGTTCTCTCCAAAAATCCTTCCCCGGGAGCATGCTAAACACACAAACCCTGCCCTGGGCACTAACAGCCTTGCTGTATCTCTGTGCCTGTCGCCATGTGTGTGTTTCTTTAGGGAAGATTCCTAGATGGAGAATGGCTGGTTGTAGGGTGTGAGCAGCGTCAACTTGCCTAGATGTTACCAAATGGCTATGGAAAGTGGCTGCCTCGATTTACACTCTGCCAGCAGCTCTTAGGGTTGTACAATTTCAAGGGACAGTTGATAGTAGAAACTGCCTAATTAGGTGAACATAGAAATGCTAACGTGATCTATGGGACATGTGTAGAGTCCTACAAAGGTAAATTTAGGAGGAACGGAAGTGGCCCTTTGCACAGGGGTAACAAATGTAAGGAACTCATTACCCAGAGGTCATGGGGACTGTGGATTTAAGTAGGCTCCAGAAAGGTTAGGATGTTTTCATGAATGATGGATGAGCAAAGGGTCATGAGGGAGATGAGAGCCCATCTTTAAGCCCACTTTGTTTATCTTTCCCATTAAAAAGACATTTTCATTTAAAAAAGGGAAATGCCAAGTTAGGCAGAAGAAAAAAAATTAAATATGCCCAAATATCAAAATATGACCACTGATGCCGTTTTTTCCACTTTTTTTAAACTAAAGAAGTTGTTGGTTTATAGAAAAATCAACCAGAAAGTACAGAGTGTCCATGATCTCTCCCTCACTCATACATTAACACTTTGTATTAGCGTGGTTACAGTTGATGAAACAGTATTATGATAATTATGCTGTTAACCGTAAGCCATAAATTACATTAGGGTTCATTGTGTTGTACAGTTCTATGGTTTTTGAAAAGTGTTTATTCTGGTACCATATGTACAACCTAGAATTTCTCATTTTAATCACTTTGAAAATGTACAATTCAGTGGTGTTAATTATAATCAAAATGTTGTGTTTTCTTCACCAACAAAATGACATTTTTTCCCAATTTTCTTCTAGTCTTTGTCTTTGTAAAGGTTTGTTTGCATAACTGAAGGAGTACTATTTAAATGACTTTATAACTTGCTTTTATGATTCAACATTGTATCATAAATATCTCTCCATGGTATTTAAAACACTTTGCAACCATTAAAAAATGTTTGCAAAGCAGTCCTGGTATATTTAGATTGTTTTCAAAAATGCTCTGATGAATAATTCTGTACATAGAAATTTTTTCTATATTAAGGTGGTTTCTGTTAGTCATATTTTTTATACATTAAGGAATTTTCTTTTGGTCTTATTTGCTGAAGTGGATTATTAGTTGTGGTGGTTTGAAGCTGTATGCACCCCAGAAAAATGTACTTAAATCTAATCCATTCCTGTGGGTGTAAATGTAGACCCATTGTAAGTAGGACCTTTTCCTTCTTATTATTTATTAGATAAGTTGTGGGTTTATAGAACAATCATAAAATACATAAAATCCTGCATAAAATACAGGATTCCCATACACTACCCTACCACCAATACCTTGTGTCGGTGTGGAACATTTGTTACAATTGATAACACGTTTTCATAATTGTACCATGAATTATAGTTCATGGTTTAACTTGGGATTCATTTTTGTGCAGTGTAGTTCTGTGGATAAGTAGGACCTTTTGATGACACTACTTCAGTTAAGATGTGAGCCACCTCAATCAGGATGGGTCTTTATTCTCTTACTGGAGTCCTGTATAAGAGAATGATATTCAGATAAAGAGAGAGAAAGCTACTGAAGCAAGAAGCTGAAATCAATGGAACCTGGAAGAGGAGGGAGAGAACGACAGATGCTGCCGTGTGTCTTGCCACGTGACAAGAGGAGCCAAGGATCACCAGAAGTGAGTCTTCGGGAAGAAAGTATCGCCTTGATAATGCCTCAGTTTGGACATTTTCCTGGCCTCAAAACATAAGCTAATAAATTCCCACTGTTTAAGCTGAACCCTTACATTGTATTGGCTTCAGCAGCCTAGGAAACACAAACACTGGTTAAATGATATAAATATGTTAAAAGGTACAGATATCTTTTATGGTTCTTTTTCAATTTATTTTTAATTTATTTTTCCCAAAACACTCTCTCTTTCTTCCCTTTCCCCTTTCCTCTTATAATTTCTAATCTATTTCTTATCACTGAGAATTTGCTATTTCTAGTCATTTCATAATTGATATGCAATATTCATCTTTATGTGTCTTGTTTTATTTCACTGAACATAATATTTTCAAGGTTCTTCCATGTTGCAGCATGCCTCATGTTTTCATTCTTTCTTATGGCTGAATAATTTTCCATTGTGTGTATATATGACAGTTTGTTTATCCATTTATGTGTTGGTGGATGTGCTAGTTTGGATGTATTATGTGCCTCCCCCCCGCCCCGCCCTGCCAAATGCCAGGTTCTTTGAATCAATCTTGTGGGGGCAGATGTATTAGTGTTGATTAGGTTGAAATCCTTTAATTGTTTCCATGGAGATATGACTCAATCAACCATAGGCAAGACCTTTGGATAATTTCCATGGAGGTGTTACCCCACCTATTCAGGGTGGGTCTTAATTGAGTCACTGGAGTCCTATAAAAGTGTTCACAGACAGAAGGAGGTGCTGCAGCCAAGAGAGTCACTTTGAAGAATGCACAGGAGGTGAAAGTGGAAGCTGGAACACAACCTGGGATTAGCAGATGCTTGCCACATGCCTTCCCAGCTAACAGAAGTTTTTCGGATGCCACTGACTTTCCTTCAATGAAGGTATACTTGTGTTGATGCCTTTGTTTGGAAATTTTCATGGCCTTCAGATGGTACCTTTGTAACCAAATAAACCCGGTTTATAAAAGCCAATCCATTTCTGGTATTTTGCATAATAGCAGCATTAGCAAACCGGAACAGTGGACACTTGGACTGTTGACACTTTTTGGCTATTGTGAATAAAGTCGCTATAAACATTGGTGAATGAGTATCTGTTGTAGACCATTTCCACTGTTTTTGGGCACATACTCAGGAGTGGAATTTCTGGGTCATGTGGTAATTCTACATTTAACTTTTTAAAGAACCACCACTTTGCTTTCCACTGTGGTTGCACCATTTTACATTCCCACCAACAATGCACTAGAGTTCCAATTTCTCTGCAACCTCTCTGTCCTGTGGTTCTTAATACATATTGACAAATTGCTTTTCAAAATAGTTCTACCAATTATACTTCTACCAGCATCGTATGAATTTCCCTGATTTTTACCAGCATTAAGCATTATATCATTTCAAAAGGTTTTGGTAATTTGATAGGCAATGAAAGGCATTTCATTATTTTAATTTTCATTTCTTTAATTAGCAATGAGGTTGAACATCTTCCAATATGTATGTTCCTTAAAGTTTTCTTCTTTTTGTAAATTCTCCATTTACTGTTCACTTGCCTATAGAGATCTTGTTGATTTTCATGATCTGCATGAGCTTTTTGTGTAACAAAAATATCAAGTCTTTGCGGCATTTTCCCAGCCCTAAAAGATGATGTTATGGTTTTATAATAGCATGTGTGCCCTTTAAAATATGGCTAATGCTTGCTGCCTGGCTTAACCAAGAAGAAAAAGTCCATGTGCTCCTTTCAATGTTGTGTTCTCCTTCACAGGAATCAGATTTACCCTTTATCAGTGGGGTCATGTTTATTTTACTTTTCACTATAATTTATTAAAATAAGTGAGTCTGTGTTTTCACTAACAGCTCACTTCCTTCCCCTAACCCCAAGGAAAACACAGATAATTGGCATGTCTGGTGTTGGCAAGAAACATGCATCAGAGTGGGCTGTTTCCTTTAAACACATAGCAGCCTTGCTAATCAAGCCAAAACGATGGGTGTCAGTGCCCAGACTCCAAATTCTTACACAAGTGAAACTAGGTTACAGTGGGTGGCAGGGCTGTGTGGCGGGGACAAGTCATAGATGAAGAGGTGGGGGGTGGGGGGCAGCAGCCTGTCCACATCTTGTCACAGGGATTGAGGGGCAGGGGGAGTGCATGAAGAGATAAGTAGTTATGGGGTGCAGAAATGCCTCCATTTTACATTGCACCACATTTTAGAAACAGCTCTTACATAATGTTTTCTCACTTAATCTTTACAAGAACTTTGTAAGGATGAAATTATTTAACCATTTTGCAGGGAGGGAAGCAGAGACTCAGGGAGGTGAAATGATTTGCTTGTGACCTCAGAAGCAGAAATGGCCTTGGGTGGGGACTTGAGCCCAGGTCTGCTTTCTCCAAGCAGCATTTTTCTATACTCCTCTAGTCACTCAGTTCTTGCAAAAGAGAGAAATCTGCATCAAGTGCAATACACAGACAGGTGAGAAGACACAGAAGTTCTGGACCTTTCAGTCTGTAACCTGTATCCTACAGTACCAAGGCTGTAGCCAGTGGAGCCCCAAAGTGTCCTTAATGAAATACATCCTTTCCATTCCAAAAGATTCACCCATTTTGGTCACAATGAAGCAAAGTAGCTGAGAAATGCTGGAGGCCGATCTGATTGTAGAGAACATTCATTGAGCAAATGATTTTCAAATTATATATCTTAAATTAACACACAGCTATGCTGACTTAATTTGTGTGTATAGTTCTATGAATTAACACCTGTCTAGATTCATGTGATACCACCAAAATCAAATACAGAAAATTCCATCACCCCCAAAACCCCCTCACACTATCCCTTTATAGTCACAAGTTCCCCTCACCCCAGCCTCCAGCAGTTACTGATCTTCTCTCAGTCACTATAATTTTGTCTTTTCCAGAGTGCCATATAAATGGAATCATTCATATTAAGGCTGGCTTCACTCACACAGCATAATGTCACTGAGATCATGTTGCATGTATCAATAATTCATTCCTTATTATTTCTGAGCAGTATTCCACTGTATGGATGAGCTGCCATTCATTTGCCCATTGAACCCATTGAAGGTTGTTTCCAGTATTGGCAATTATGAATAGAACTGTTAAAAACATTTGTGTGCATGTGTTTGTGTGAACATAACTTTTCATTTCTTTAGGGTAAATACCCAGGAGTGAGATTGCTGAGTTACATGGTAAGTATGTGTTAAACTTTATAAAAAACTGCCAAGCTGTTTTCCAGAATGGTGGTGCCATTTTGCATTCCCAGCAGCAAAGTGTGCATGACCCAGGTTTTTTGCATCCTCACCAGCTCTTGGTAATTATCTTAGCCATTGCAATAGATATGTAGTGGTATCTCATTTTCGTTTTAATTCACATTCCCCTAATGGCTATTGATGTTGAGCATCTTTTGATGAGCTTTTTTTGCCACCTGTATATTTATTCTTCTTGGTGAAGTGTCCAAAGAGAATAAATATCTTTTTATTGGGTTGATTGTTTTCTTTCTGTTGGGTTTTTTTTTCCTACTCTTTTTTCAATTTCTTTTTTTAATTCAGTTTTGTTGAAATATGTATTCACATACCATACAATCATCCATGGTATACAATCAACTGTTCACAGTACGATCATATAGTTATGCATTCATCACCACAATCTATTTCTGAACATTTTCCTTACATCAGAAAGAATCAGAATAAGAATAAAAAATAAAAGTAAAAAAAGAACACCAAAACCATCCCCCCCATCCCACCCTATTTGTCATTTAGTTTTTGTCCCCATTTTTCTACTCATCCATCCATTCACTAGATAAAGAGAGTGTGATCCACAAAGTTTTCACAATCACGCTGTCACCCCTTGTAATCTACATTATTATACAGTCATCCTCAGGAGTCCAGACTACTGGGTTGAAGTTTGGTAGTTTCAGGTATTTACTTCTAGCTATTCCAATACATTAAAACTAAAAAGGGATATCTATATAGTGCATAAGAATGTCCACCAGAGTGACCTCTTGACTCCATTTGAAATCTCTCAGCCACTGAAATTATTTTGTCTCATTTTGCATCTCCCTTTTGGTCAAGAAGATATTCTCAATCCCACGATGCCAGGTCCAGATTCATCCCCAGGAGTCATATTCTGCATTGTTGCCAGGGAGATTTACATCCCTGGGAGTCAGGTCCCACATAGTGGGGAGGGCAGTGAGTTCACCTGCCAAGATGGGTCAGTTAGAGAGAGAGAGGGCCACATCTGAGCAACAAAGAGGTACTCAGGGGGAGACTCTTAGGCACAATTATATGCAAGTTTAGCCTCTCCTTTGTAGTAACGAGCTTTATAAGGGCAAGTCCTGTGATAGAGGGCTCAGCACATCAAACCACCGGTCTATTAGGTTGAGTTTTGAGAGGTTTTTTTTGTATATTCTAGAGTTTTATCTTATTTTCAAGACAAATGCTGGCTGATGATCTGACAGGTCTATAGCGTAGGAGCCTCCAGGCGGGGGATGAGACAGGCAAGGAAGCAAGCAAGCAAGCCATTACTGGAATAGGGCTTTGGAAGTCCATAGAATGGCATTAGCCCAGCCTTTGATAGCCAGGCACAGCTTTCCACATGAGGAAATTCTGAATTGATTTTTGAAAGGCAGTGTGGTGGCATGGAGCTTTGTAACCAGAAAAACATGTTCTTAGTCTTAATCTATTTCTGTGAATGTGAACCCATTGTAGATGTGAACCTGGTGAGGTTACTCAGTTAAGGTATCGCCCAACTGAATCAGGATGGGTTATAGTCCAATTATTGGAGTCCTTAATAAGCAGAATGAAATTCAGACACACACAGAGAGAATCACAGGGAGCAGCCAGAAGCCAGAAATCAGTGGAAACTGGAAGAGAAAGGAGAAGCCAGGAGAGACAACCATGTGCATTGCCATGTGACAGAGGAGCCCAGGACCAAGGAGCATGACAGCCAGCCCCAGAAAGCCACAGTTTCTGGGAGAAAACATCGCCTTTGATGATGTCTTGATTTGGACTTCACCTAGCTTCAAAACCATGAGCCAATAAATTCCTGTTGTTTAAATCAACCCATTGCATGATATTCAATTTAACAGCCAGGAAACTAAAAGAGGCAGGTAGGATTTAACTGAGGTTTGTCCAAACTCCTCAAACAGTTGTCTGTATTTGTTGTCTTCACCTACTCAAATCCCATTTGTTCCTTAACCCAGTCCAACCAACTTCCACACTCACCAACCCCCAATGCCCTTTCATATCAAGATCACCAGTGATCTACAGCTTACCTAATATAAAGGGTAAGTCCTCATCTTATTGAATTTTCAACAGCTCTCGAGATTTCTGACCACTCCCTCTTTGAAGCACTCTCTTTTCTAGGCTTCCCTGCCCCTACATTCTCTTGGTTTTTCTCCTACTTCGCTCCTCTCCTCCACAGGAGGCAGTGACTTTCTCTACAAGACCTCTACATACTGAACTACCCCCAGATTTCTGACTTAACCCTCTTTTCTATTCACTCTAATTCCCTAGGTCATCTTGGCAAGAACCATGTCTCCAAATACCAACAATGTATTTGGCATGGCGTTCTCTCCTGAGTTCCCAATACAATTATCCAACTCTGCATTTCTGCTTGGATGTTGAATAGGATGACCACTATGGAAGAGAGAACTCTTCATTTTTCCCATCAAGTCTTCCTTAATATGCCATCATCTGGGGATCATATAGGCTTTTCTCTTCCTTTCACACCCCATACCCAAATTCACCTTGTTGGTTCTACTTCCATGACATGTCTTGAAATCAAGCCACTGTTACCACAATAATCCTAGCTAAGAGCATACATTACCTGAACTCTGGCCACAGTTACCCAATCAGTTTCCTTGCTTCCACTCAGAGTCAAGAAATAACATGAAAGATAAATCTACAGGACTTGAAGCCTGGATATTTGGGGTGAAAATTAAGAAGTCAAGGATAATGCCCAGGTTTCCATCTTGCCAAGTCAGGGTCATGATGGCGTCATTCCCTGAGAAGGGACGACAATAAGAAGAGATGGAGTCCAGCCCAGGGCATGATGAGAGCTTGGGCTGGACAGCTTGCAGGCCAATATGTCCCGTGGGGCATCAGCTCATGAACATGGGGGGTTCCTCCAGTGCCATAGAGAGTTTCTGTACTTGATCTAGCCTAGGATAGTCAATCTTCTAATTACAGGGAGAATTTCAAGGAACTGCTTCTCTTAGAAACAGCCTCCTCCCATAATCTCTCTCTCTTTTTAATAGCAGTTTTATTGAGATGTATGCACATACTGGACAATCCATCCAAAGTGTACAATCAATGGCATTTAGTATAATCACAGAGTTGTGCATTTGTCACCACAATCAATTTTAGAACAGTTTCATAACTCTGAAAAGAAAAACCCTGTGCCCTTTAGCAATCACCTCTCAATCCCAATATCCTTCCCCAGCCCTACATTACCACCACACTAATTCTGTCTCTATAACATAATCTTTTTTTTTAACAATTTTAGTTTTTTTCTTTGTTTGCAGGTACTAAATACTCATGCATTCATTTCTTTGCTTATTTAATCAATATTTATGTATGTCTGTTGAGTTCCTGGTGCTGTATTGGAGCACTGGGAATACAGGGGTAACAACAAGATGGTCCTTGGATAATATCAGACCATAAGAAATGGACAGGGAGCATGCATCATGGCTTATGGCTTTGGTAGGGGAAGAAAATCATAGGAGAGGCCATTAACCCAGGTGCTTGGAGATCTGGGAGGCATTCTGGGAGTAGATCTGTTCCTTAGATAAGGCAAATCTCAGTGACCTTTTTATTCTTTGATGTGGGGACCAGGCTGCTAGAGAGCATCGGTGAAGCTGCTGGCTATTACTATTATAATAATATAATAATATAATAGAATTATCAACAATGACAGGTTGATGGATGTGTATCACCATGTAGAGGTATGTTTTCATTTATTTGCTCAGAAATACTCAGATGCACCTATGATTAGAATGCTGGGTAATGGAGCTGTTGAAAGGGGTAAGAACTGAACAATGGGTTTCTTTGGTTGCAAACCATAGTCACAGACCCTCACAGCCTGCAGCCCAATGGGGTTTGTTGGAAGGATCTGGGGCTCTCAGAATTGACTGTGATACTAGGTTGAATGGGCAGGATCTATGGTCAGAGCCCTCTTTCACACAGTGAAACTGCGATCATTTTCATTCTCTTTGCATGCCTGTTCAAGATTCAGATTCCAGGAAGGGAATATCCAGTTGGCCATGAGCCCATCCCTCACACAGGAGGGAGTGGATTCTCTGATTACAGTTCTCCGGATTATACCCAATGGCAAAGAAGTCATTCTGGGATCAATGGTTATTCCTTTATGATAAATTTCAAAAAGTGTAACTACTGATTTGCCCTAGGTTTTGCCAGGTCGTTTTAGAGTTTCCTGGGGAAACAGGTTTACTACCTGATGCTGAAGATGTTTATGGTGATTTAGCATTTTAAGCTTTTGAGATAAAAAAATAATCATAGTAGTGATGTAACTGAATGATGGTCAGGTAGGGCTGAGTGTTCTGTTGAATTTTTAAGACATATTTTGCGCTCCCTTTCAATTAATGTAATTGAGGCAGAATGGCACCCACTGTGTTTAATAGGTGTTTTATAAATACACAACAAGATCTCATTGCAGCAACTTTATCTTGGAGACATAGGCTTATTGATTGAAAGATAAATCAGAGAATGGTAGGAGGCTTTCAAAGGTGTGCTGCTTGTGGTGGGTAACACATGTTTTTTAATGTCCCAAAAACCTAGAGCAAGCTGGAGAAGAATAAGCTATTAGAACCATGCTCATTGATAACCAGAAGAACATGCATACATAATTCTTGGGAAGACAGTTGATGAGAAAAGAGTCAACTCTCTTCTGCCCACAATAATCTCTAGATCAAAGAAGGTTCCTCCTTCCCCTGAACACTAGAAATGTAATCTCTGGAAGAGGCTTATTCTGTAAGGAGATGTGGCTGATGGACCAATGCTAACTCCCCAGACCCTCTTGTTGCAGACATCAATTTATTGGGGAAACTTACAACCAGAGGGTCAGCAAGGAAAAGTAGGTGTCCACTGCTGCAGGGATTCACATGACAGGCTGGGAACAGCAGGGATAACATGGAAATCATGTGGGATATCAAAGTCATGCACAGCCCTTTCCCTTGGAGCCATAGCCAGCCCCAGGGTTCACCAGCCTATTGGCTGCTCCACAATCACTATACGAAACAAGGGGCTGTTTAGATCCACCCATGAGGATGAGAAACCAAAATGAATGGATGGATTGGAGCTACTGGTTCTACTTCAATTGTTTTCCTAGGGAAGACTTTAATTTACTATTTATTTTGGAAAGATCAGCTTTTTATTTTGAAAATGTTAAAGCTTATGGAAAAAATTGAAAGAGTAATAATCGAAACACCAAATAATTCTTCACTTGGATTCACTAAGTGTAAACATTTTGCCACATTTGCTTTCTCTCTCTCTCTTATATATGTATGCATTTTTTCCAAAACATTTAAAAATACTGGCAGACATTATAAGACTTCACTGCACCAAGGACATTTTCCCATGTAGTCACAAAGCAATCATCATGCCTAAGAAATTTAATATTGATTCAAATTTTTTTCACTTATCTACAAAATGTCTTTTATCAAGTTTTTTTTAAAACCGAAGATCCAATCAACGCTCTCCCATTGCATTTGACTGTCATGTCTCGTTCATTTCTTTTCATCCAGAATATTCTCCCCCCTTTTCTTTTTCATGTTTTTGTTTTTCAAAAGTCAAATCTGAAGCCAGCAATATCAACTCATTTATGGAAAATCAATTACGTGCCAGAAGTTTTACACATATCAATAGTTTTTTATCAACATAATTTCAATGGTGCATTTTAAAATTTACTTTCTGATTGCTTCCCTCACTAGACATAATATCCACCCACCAGGGCCAGAGTGAAGTTTAAGAGTAGACATGTAAACTCAGTCTCAACCTTGGTGCTTACCAAAGAGTAGTGCCTACTTGGAACAATGATTTCTCTTGATTCTTGTGGTTGACAGTTAGTACTATTAGTTCAGGGAGGTTACCAGGTTTGCTCAAATTGCTGAGACCTGGAAAAATGGGGAGTCAAACTTGGAGGTAGTCCATCCTCTCAGAACTCGAGTGTTCCCATTGGGAGATTAAGAGATTAAACTATCCTGTCTCTAAAAGATATCATCTCTTGATGTGCCTGGATGTTCAAGAACTTCAGCAAGATTAGGTCCTCAAAGTAGCATGGCTAGTGAAAAGGGCACTTTGAGGTCCTGTGCTCCAGTCCTGGCTCCACTACTTACTCTGAGTGGTTCTGGACAAGGCACTGGATCTTCTGCATTCTCCATTGGCCACTAAACCAGGCAACTGTATCTACCGAACGGAGCTATAGGAGGTGAAAATGAGACAGGGAGGCAAAACAGAATGTTCCCTGGCGCATAGCAAAATGCTCAATACCCATTGTTTTCTTCTTTTGCTGCCTTGGAGGTGGAAAAACTGCAAAATAAAGCAACAGAGGGCAGAGCGGGCCAGAGTAGAACCGAAGTCATATCAGAAGAGAGTCATGAAAGCCAACATTTTCTGCATAATGAAAGCTCTCTATTCTCACACATTAAAAAAAAAAGAAGGCAAATGTCCTGCCTCTTACAATGTACTAAGAACACCAACCGAGTAGGAGAATGCTAGCATTTGTGCCTTGCTAGGTGATTGCTACTTTCTAGGAGCAGAGTGTCTGAAGAGCTCAGACAACATTATTCTGGGCAAATGGAATGAAAACCAGATGTGGCCTGGGTGCTCGTTGCTGCAACTCGTTCCCACAGTGTTTCTGCCCCAGGTTGTGGCTCCGAAAATACATCATAAAAAGATTATTGGCATAGTTTGGGGATGACCAGATGGAAAGTTAAAACAGACTGATGTGCTTATTTTAATTCTGGTTAATGGATCAGGATGTGTGGGTCTTTCAAGTTTTAGGAAAAATAAAATAGATTGTTTTTTAAAGGAAAAAATGTTCCTGGTTGCTAAGGATTTATGTCTGGGTCAAAATTATCCTGGCTTCATAAACTTTAAATTATTTTAGACTTCAGGATAACATTTGATGTTATTTCATTTGACGGTGAGCAAATGGGAATTTCAGACTTCTGTCTGAGTTATTTGAGGAGAACACAAAATTCAAAACATCTATGACTTCATCTTGAGAATGGAGATGGACAGGGACCTTTTTGAAAGGGAAAACTTTCAGAGGTATCACAAATAACCAATGAGGGAATCTCAACAATCTTTTAAAAGCCTGGTTGAAGAATTAACTGGGGAGGAAAATTATTAGGATGCTCTTGTTAAAATCCAGGCAGAAAATGATGTGGCTGAAACAAGATAATGGCATAACAAAGGAACACAGTAAGCAAGTTCTAGAAGGTGAGATCCATGGAGCTGGTTCAGTCATTGAATGGTTGGAATGGAATGGGGCAAGTGGAGATTCTAGGATGAACCCAGATTTGAGCTGTTGATGCTTGTGTCTTTCATTTTATTGGGAAACTTACAAATAGGAATACTTTGGGGAAAATTACTTAACCTTTCTAAACCTCAGTTTCTTTTGTAAAATGGAGAAAACACCATCTACTCTACGGGTTATTATAAAAATTAGGAAGCTTTATAAAATATTTAGAAGTGTCTGGAACACAGAGCATGCATAATAAATGTTTATTTTTGCTTCTAAAGGTCTGTCCTCCATTGTCAGCATCACCCCTCCAGGCATCCAGACCTGGTGGCAGCTCTCTTACTTGCAGTAATGAATCTTTCCTCTCCTGATCAGGTTTTTCACACCTCATCAAAACATTTCCTTTGTCTGGTGTGCCCTGGCTATTAGCTGGCTATCGTGTCCAGGTCGGCCCTTGAGCTAAAACACCATCACTCTTGTCCCAATACCAAGTCACTCTTGGAATGCAGGTATTGCCTGGTATGGCGGGACAATATTTCTGTATTTTTTTTCAGAAATTAATCTAGATTCTTTTTTCTTCCTGGTATTTCTCCCTGTTTCTCACCTGTTTCCCTTTCCGGCATTCAAACAAACAAATGCATCGCTACTGATGGCATCTGAGACACAGACAAATGACAGTAACAGCAAAACTCCCTGAGTCTGACTGACTTTGATCTACCAAAGCAAAGCAGTCAGGAATTAGGAATTAAGAAGATGTGAGGAAGACGGAAAGAAAACACACACACACACACACACACACACACACACACACGCATGCACGCACATGCACACATGCACAACCTTTGGGGATAAATATGAAAGAAAAAGACGAATATATCCTCTGTGCCCATGGGTTATGGAAAGAAGAGAAATACATGAAGTGTGAGGAGAGTGTGTATGAGAGAGAGAGCGAGAGAAAGAAAGAGAGAGAGAGAGGGAGAAAGGGTTGGGGGGGGAGAGGTGCTTCCTGGGGGAATGGCTCCTGAGCCTACTTCCGTGGTGTGCAGGTGTCCTGACCAGCAAAGGTGCGAAGGAGGAACTCTTCCTTGGCTGCCCACCGTGGCCCTGCCTTGGGGTGAGACAGGCAGCATGGCGGGCAGTGGCAGCACGGCGCCATGCTGCTTGGGCTATGACGGACACAGATTCCCTCACAGCTCAGAGGATGGGGAGCTGGCCCTGCTGGGCGATTCAGGCAGCTCGCACAGGGCTGGCCTGGCACATTGTTCCTGGGCGTGACAAAGACTCCATATGCCAAAGTCTGAGAAGGCAAGATAAACTCAGACTTTCTTCTGAAAGGGATGATACCCATTCAAAATTTTCAGTGGGGCTGACTTGAAATTATCTGTGGTTTATGAGGTTTATGTGTTATCCTAAAACACATTATAGGATTGTAGAACACATTATTCTGTAAACAATGTGGTTTTTTCCTTTAATTTCTGTAGGATGAGGCTCATTGAAGGTTGTGATTATACTAGAGTTGTTTCTTGCTTGTGAGGAGACGGGGTGATAATCTGTGTTTTTTCACAGTTGTGTCTTCTTGGTTCACTAGTACTCACAAGTAACCACAATAGATTGGATAGGGAGTGGACATAACCGCTTTCACCAAGGACAAATGTAAAACCAGCACTGGCTCAATCGTTTGCCTTCCTGAAGACCCTTCAATCAAATCTCCATCCCATCTGGGCCTCATCCATCACTGGTTAATTACTTTGTTTAAAATCAAGCAGTAATTTGATTTTTACAGGGAGCTTCATTAGAATGAGGAAAAATTAAATTTTCCGAGGAAAGGAGGAAACGGTTGAATAAAACATATGACAAGTAATTGAATTTTAGGCCCATGAGTGCTCCAGTGTGATTCAATTCTGACACATGGAACAAGTAATGGGATGGCAAAGCACCCCTCTTCTATGTGGAAACCTACTGATCCATATAAATAAGCTGGTGTTCCCTGTCATCTGCTTCTCTTAATTATGTGTGACCTGTTTTCTCACGGGCAGCTGCCAATCCTTGTCAAGTCCACAGACATTTACTGAGAATCTAGGGTGCCTTGGAGAGTGTGACAAATACTTAATATTTCACTGAATCCTCAAAAACCAGAGTGAGGAAGGTAATATTTTCTCCCTTTTACCCGTAAGGTAATGAAGGCTTAAAGAGGTTGGAAAAATAGCACATTTAGAAGGTTGCTGAGCTGGGACTTGAAACCTATGCTTCTGATTCTAAATTGTGTGTTACTCCTACCAGGTTCATAGTGGCTTCTAGAAAGATGCTTAAACTGTAGCGGAAATAGACTCAGCATTCCCACTGGGCCAGTACATCTGTTGTCTGAGCTTCTAGGACCAGTTGTGCTGCTTCTTGGTAGGTTATTCAATTCTAGCAAATATGCGGGGAAAAATACTGTGACATTTTGTGAAAGGACTCAAATAGACAATTCATAAATGGCTAATTTACTTTAACATGAATTACTAATTTTCGACCCATCAATAAGCACTCAGTTGTAGGGAGACTGCAGTGAAATGAGACTTTAATGCATACTCAGTAAGAGTGTTAATTGGTTTACTCTTTCTAAAAAGTGACTTGGCAACATGCTGAGAATCATAAAAATGACACTACCTTTGGGCATAGGAATTCCTCACCTTCGACAATCTCTTAAGGAATAATGCATCCTGGTGTAGACTCATGCACAAGAGTACATTTAACTGGGTTTTCCTTCAACACGCTATTTCAAGAGGACTATTCAAAAGTCTTTACAAAACCCCACTTATTTCTGAAAGTTCTGGGAACAGCTACCAAGAAACATCTCGTCACCTTTTCCTTCCTCCAGCCTCCTTCAGTGGAGGCAGCTGCCTGGGGCTGGGGGTCCTTTGCCAATCCCACTGGATTTGGACATGACCTTCCCTGTCACTGCCCCTGGCCAAGGCCCTGGTCCTCTGGTGTTGACACCCAGCCTCTCTCCTTCAGGCCCAGACTCAAGTCCCGGACCTGGGGAGGCAGGCGGGGGCGGATGTCATATCTTCGTCCCAATCTCTGAGGACATTTCCTCTCATACCTGAGCCTCTGTCCCTGCACAAAACTTGAGTGCCCACCTCTGTCATCCTCAGCTCCTCAAGCCACCTAAGTGGCTGGCTGTAGCAGTAGGCCAGACAGGGCTGAATATCAGTGTTGACCGAGGTTTGCTGCTCACCCTGTGTGCTTTCATGCTCCAATTAACTGTCTCATTCTCATTTCACAGCCCATCAATTCTCTCACCCCAGGCCTACTCGAGTCCTGGGGCAGGAAGTTGCCTCCCAGCAACAACTGTGTTAGAGTCTGCCTTGTGGGGTGGCGGCCGAGCCGGGGACACACTCCTTGCTCACTGCTGCCTTGTTCTGCTCTGAATTTGCTGGATGTCCCTCCCAGCTGGAGGCAGGACACCTGGGAGGGTCTCCACCAACACTCGCCCGTTGACCCCTTTGCTTTGGGAACTTACGCAGGGCGAAAGGAATTCAGATTTGAAACACCTCCTCCTTGTGTGGCCCATTCGCGGTACCACCCGGAGCCGGGCTGGAGTGGCCCTGTTGACCTCTGACCTTTGGCCTGCTAACTGAAACAAGGTGAGCATTTCTAAGCTTGTCCTGTCCAAGGGAGGACCAGAGAATAAATCTAAACCTATTTACATTCTTTTTCCACTAAAGGTGATGAATGGCTTCCCCCGTTCCAGCCAGGCCTCTCATGAGCACTTTTATTTGCTACTCTGGTTTCTTAAAAGCAGAGAATGTATTGAGTATCTTTCAACTGTTTACCAGTAGAAGGGCAAAGATCAGGTTACCAGCGCATGGTGATTCATCTTTTCTCCCAAATCAAAGCCATGTGTACACAAGGGTCTGTGTACATATTAGTTCATTTTATCCATTCAGGCCCGGCCAGACCCTGGGACCGGGGACAAAGGCCCAGGAAAAAGAAATGGAGTAATTAGGTCGACAGACAGGGGACCTTTTTCTGCCTGCACATGACAACTTTAATGGATTTTTTTCTTTAAAGAAAACAAAAACAAAAACAAAAATGTCTCTGATTTCCCCACTGTCAGGCCAATTAATGAGGTTTTTCCCAGGCTCCCAGTCTGAGAGATGTTTTAATTTGGGAGAAGTTTCTTCCACCTACAAACACATGAGTTTGCCTTTGGAAACAATGTTCCAACTGAGGAAACCAAAAACAAGTATTTGAAGAAAAATGTGAGGCAGTGCTGTGAATAGGAGAAAGACGGATGGGAGGGCTTTTTGAAATGATGGAATGTTCCAACGATACAGAAAAGTATAGAGAAAAACATAATGAACACCCATAGCCCCACCTATAAAAGTCCACCATGGGCCATATCTGTGTTGGCTGTTAAGAAATAATATACAGAGGTTGTTACAGTCCCTCTGTGCCTTTCTCCTCTGTCCTTAAATTGATGTTAAATTGGGTTATATACGATCGCCATAGATGGATGCATCTATTAAAATATACAGCAAAATACTGGATTTTTATGTTTGGCATCATTTGGCAGCACTCTTCTTTCACTTGACATTGTATTTTTGTGATCTAATAACGTTGATACATGGACTTTCATCTAACCACTGTATTACATTAAATTTAACTATAGGGTAAAATACTTTTGTCTACTTAATTTGAGGTGAATAATAATAATAATAATAATAATAATAATCATCTCCATTGATTCAGGCTTCCTTTTCTGTCTTGCAAAAATGATTTTTGATTTTTCTATAAAGGGTATTGCCTATATTTTCTTAAGTTTATTCTTGGGTACCCTTATTGTTTATTTTCCCTCCATGATGAACAGGATAATTTTTTCATTTTCCCTTTTCTAGCTGTTTATTAGTAGTGTATAGGGATATTATTCAGTTTTGTATGTTGGTTTTGTATCCAATAATTTCAATTGTTTTTTCAGTTGATTCTCTTGATTTGTGGGGGGTGGCTGGCATATCATCAGCAAATGAGGATTGTTTTGTTTCTTTGTCTCCCACTCTTAGACTTCACATGACTTTTTTTTAATTAAATTCAGTTTTATTGGGATATATTTACATAACATACAGTCATCCATGGTGTACAATCAACTGTTCACAGTACCATCATATAGTTATGCGTTCATCACCACAATCTATTTCTGAACATTTTCCTTAAATCAGAAAGAATCAGAATAAGAATCAAAAATAAAAGTAAAAAAGAACACCCAAATCATCCCCCTCCATCCCACCCTATTTTTCATTTAGCTTTTGTCCCCATTTTTCTACTCATCCATCCATACACTAGATAAAGGGAGTGTGATCCACAAGGTTTTCACAATCACACCGTCACCTCTTGTAATCTACATTGTTATACACTCATCTACAGGAGTCCAGATTACTGGGTTGGAGTTTGGTAGTTTCAGGTATTTACTTCTAGCTATTCCAATACATTAAAGCCTAAGAGGTGTTATCTATATAGTGCATAAGAATGTCCACCAGAGTGACCTCTCGACTCCATTTGGAATCTCTCAGCCACTGAAACTATTTTGTCTCATTTTGCATCCCCCTTTTGGTCAAGAAGATACTCTCAGTCCCACGATGCCGGGTCCACATTCATCCCCGGGAGTCATACTCTGCGTTGCCAGGGAGATTTACACCCCTGGGAGTCAGGTCCCACGTAGGTGGGAGGGCAGTGAGTTCACCTGCCGAGATGGCTCAGTTAGAGAGAGAGAGGGCCACATCTGAGCAACAAAGAGGTACTCAGAGGGAGACCCTTAGGCATAATTATATGCAAGTTTAGCCTCTCCTTTACAGTAATGAGCTTCATAAGGGCAAGTCCCATAATAGAGGGCTCAGCACATCAAACCACCAGTAGTAATGTTTGTGACAACATCAGCATCAGCCCAGGTGAGGAAGTCCAACACTTCTGCACTTTCCCCCAGCTCCTCAGGGGGCCTCTGTAAATATATTCTTATCCTCTGCCTAAATTACTTTGGGATGTGTCACTATTTCACTCTAACCTATAACAACCTACCATATCTCATTTCCTATTCAAAGTTCCATACATGACTTTTTCTTATCTCATTGCAAGAACTTTCTGTCAACTGGACAGAAGCAAGGATAGCAGATATCTATGGCTTATCCTCTATTTTAGTAGGAATGCTTCTCATATTGTACTATTAGGTATGATGTTTGTTATTGATTTGGAATAGCCACCTAACTTCCCTTATTACTTGCTCGCACAGGTTTTATGATGAAATAGTGTTGATTTTTACTCTGATGTTAAATCAACTTTACATCTTTAGGGTAGATCTTACTTGTCATGAAGTACTATTTTTATACATTGCTGAATTATGATTGGTTAGGATTTTATTTAGGATTTTTGACATGATGTTCATTAGTAAGATTGATCTATAATTTTCAGTTCCTATAATGTTCCTAGCCATTTTTTTTTTAACCCAGATTATAGTAGTCCATAGAACAAGTTGTTTAGGTTTCCCTCTTTATTAGTTGTCAGACACAATCTATATGAGATAAGAATATCTGTTTATTAAAATTTGATATTTGCTTGTTTGAATATGAATATGATTAGATATCTAATTCTATTCATTAAATGTTGATTCAGATTTCTTAGTTCTTAGTCGAATTGATTATATTTTTCTATGAGAGCATCTAATTCATTTAAGTTTCCTAAAGTATTAAAATAAAATTATTCATAGTGTTATCATACTAAATGTTGAATCCCTACCTTTCTGAAATTATGTCATGCTTTATATTCCTGTTGTTATTTATTTGTGCTTTTCCTCATCATTTCTAGATCAAATCTGTTACAGATTTGCCTACTTTAACATTCTTTAAAAAGAATTGTCTTTTGATTTTGTTATGAATCTTTGCTGTTTCTTTGTTTTCTGTTTCATTAGCTTCTGTGCTTATCTTTTTATTTTTGGATTTCTACTTTATGTTTTTTCTATTTATTTTCTCTAAATTGTTACATTGAACATTAAGATTATTTGTAATCTTTCCAACTTTTTAATAAATTTATTAAGAATATAAATTTTCTTCTAAGTACTGCTTTAGCTATATCATGTAAGTTTTTACATGTAGTGCATATTTTGTATTTCTTTTCTGAGTATTTCGTAATTTACATTGTGATTTTCTCTTTAAATTGTGAGTTATTTCAGCATAATTTAAACTTTTCAGCCATATGGCTGTTTTAAATAATCTTTTTATTTTTTGATATTCTTGATTTTGTTGCATTGCTGTCAAATACCACATGATATCACATTGTTGAGATTTATTGAGACTTTTTTGTGGCATATTGAACAATGAATTTGTCTAAATGTCTAAATGTTTTGAATGGAACTTCAAAAATAGCATTTATTTTCTATTTGTTGGGCACAGTGTTAAATAAAGAGCTATTAGATCAACATTGTTCTAGTTTGCTAATGCTGCCAGGATGCAAAACACCAGAAATGGATTGGCTTTTATAAAAGGGGGTTTATTTGGATACACAGTTACAGTCTTAAGGCCATAAAGTGTCCAAGGTAACGCATCAACAATTGAGTACCTTCACTGGAGGATGGCCAATGGCATCCGGAAAACCTCTGTTAGCTGCGAAGGCACGTGGCTGGCATCTGCTCCAAGTTCTGGTTTCAAAATGGCTTTTTCCCAGGATGTTCCTCTCTAGGCTGCAGCTCCTCTTCAAAATGTCACTCTCAGTTGCTCTTGGGGTCTCTGTCCTTGCTCCGCTTCTCTGGAGCAAGAGTCTGCTTTCAATGGCCACCTTCAAACTGTCTCTCATCTGCAGCTCCTCTCTCAGCTCCTGTGCATTCTTCAAAGTGTCCCTCTTGGCTGTAGCAAGCTCGCTCCTTCTGTCTGAGCTTATATAGTGCTTGAGTAAACTAATCAAGGCCCATGCTGAATGTGCAGGGCCACACCTACATAGAAACTATCCACTCAGAGTTATCACCTACAGTTGGGAGGTTGCATCTCCATGGAAACACTCGAAGAATTACAATCTAATCAACACCGATACATCTGCCCACACAAGATTACATCAAAGATTATGGTGTTTTGGGGGACATAATGTATTCAAACTGGCACAAACATTAATAAGTTTCTCAAAATCTTCCCTTTTCTTTTGGGTCTAACATCCTGTGGGTGTCAGCTGCTTCTGGAAGCAGAGCCCAACAACCCTGTGCTCCTCTTGTGCCTTTCTGAACCTTTTCTCATCCGGCTGTGTCATTTGCATTTATTCTGCTAATATATATTTTTTTAATCAGCGCTTTGCATCTGGAGAAGAGGTGAATGCAAACCAATGAGTCTCCATATTTCAATGGCATTTAGAAGAATAAGAATATTTACCTTAAAAGCTTGTTACATTGGGTGCTTGTCCATTATCACAAGGCATTGTAAGTACGATGGAGGCAATGAAGCTTATAAAGCCCACGTTTGGCTCTGTTGCTAAAGTATGACCAAGAGCATCATCTGTCATTCCGTCATTTGGAGTCCCCTTTACAAGGTTCCATGTTAGAAATTTATTTTCAAAATTAACAGCCATCTCTCTCTCTAAGCCAACTCAGCAGGTGAACCCATTGCCCTCCCCTTTACATGGGATGTGAATCCAAGGAGTGTAAATCTCCCTGGCAATGTGGGACATGACTCCTGGGGATGAGCCTGGACCTGACAGTATGGGATTGAGAAAATCTTCTTGACCAAAAGGGGGAAGCAAAATGAAACAAAATAAAGTTTCAGTGGCTGAGAGATTTCAAGTAGAATTGAGAGGTCACTCTGGAGGGCATTCTTATGCACTATATAGATATCCCTTTTTAGTTTTTAGTGTATTAGATTAGCTGGAACGAAATACCTGAAACTGTTGAACTGCAACCCAGTATCCTTGATTCTTGAAGATGATTGTGTAAGAATATAGCTTACACTGTGTGACTACGTGATTGTGAAAACCTTCTGGCTCACACTTCCTTTATTCATTGTATGGATAGATGAGTAGAAAAATGGGGACAAAAGTTAAATGAAAAAATAGGGTGGGATGGGGGGAATGGAATGTTTTAGGTGTCCTTTCTTACTTTTATTTTTATTCTTATTTTTATTTTTTCCAGAATAAGGCAAGTGTTCAAAAATTGTGGTGATGAATACACAATTATATGATGATACTGTGGACATTTGACTGTACACTGTCGATGACTATATGGTATATGAATACATCTCAATAAAACTGAATTAAGTCTCCCCCCCCCAAAAAAATTAATTAACGGCCAGACTCTGTGCTCCAAGATCCATGTCTGTTCACTTACCACTGCATCCCAAGCAGCGTGACAGAGCACCTAGCGGTCAGCCAACTAGCTGAAGACATTTTCCACCTAGGGCCCTATAACTGCCTCGGTTTCCTCATCTTGGCCATCAGCAGCTTTGTTGCAGCTATTTATTTTCCTCAAGATGATCTTATTTGCTTTCTCCTCCATGACTTTTATTTCCCTGTCTTTTTAATTAAACTTGTAGGATTGCCATCATTCTTTATTCACTGTTTCAATTTTTATTTATGGAGAGAGGCTTGGTATAAAGAGAAACAGAAAAATAAAATAAAAAAAAAAGAAAACCATAGCACTGACTTCCATTTGAAATAAAATGTTTTTATAATATGAAAACTAGCCCCAGTAGCTTTTTTTTTTTCCTGTTTTCTCACATGTGACTATGGATCAGATTCAGAGAAAACAGCCCCTTCCCTTCTTCGTTCCTTTCCTGCCGGTTGCCATGAGGGCCAACATTCTCTGACATGGAAATGGGATTCCAGGGGCTAAATGAACAAGCAGCTTTGAGGGTATGTATTAAAAATGGGGCCGAGGTAACCAAAT
This sequence comes from Choloepus didactylus, assembly GCF_015220235.1. Taxonomy (NCBI): domain Eukaryota; kingdom Metazoa; phylum Chordata; class Mammalia; order Pilosa; family Megalonychidae; genus Choloepus; species Choloepus didactylus. Next base: position 160,893,595 of record NC_051311.1, on the reverse strand, counting down.
TAGCATTGGCAAGACAGCACCACAGTGGGGCCTCTGCAGAAGGGAAGCACAGCTAGAAAAGAATTTAATAAAATATTCCACCGGCCGGGTTGGAATAAAAGGCCCTTTTGAGGCAATAACACAGTTTCTCAGAGAAGTAGGGAAATGCCTCATGGGAATGGCACTTTCTGAGCAGGGGTGGGGCAGGCAGAGCCAACCTCAGAGCATGCAGGTCATTTGGCACCGAGGCCCGGCCACTCACCTCGAGTCTGGCTCTGACAGCCGGGACCTGGTGGGACCCTGCTGGTGTTTGAGAACAAGAAAGCTATTGTATGTGCAGAATTTCACAGTTAGAAATCACTTTTATTCCGTGCATGCAAGCCTGTTCTCAACACTGTGAGGAAATTTTAATTATGTTGATTTTGCAGAGGGGTTTCATACTGGCTCTCAGTTTTTCAATACCAGCTATGTGCCAGGAACTATCTAAAAACCACTAACACAGCCTGTGAAAGGTAGGGAGCATGTCCACATTTTACCAATGAGGAAACCAAGTCTCTGGGAAATCAGAAGTTGCTCAAATTCAAACAGTTAATAAACAGCGAGGAAAGAGCTCTATTCTGGGAATCCTGATTCTTTATCTTCTGTGTTTTCCAACCGTCTATGCTACTTTCCTGTAAAAAAACCTGTGCAATATTCCAAAGTCCTCAAATTGCCAGCTATAAAGGTTCTCGAAAATTTCTGTGACTTCCTACAGCTTCTCCCACCAATTGCAAATGCTGCAGTAACCCAGTTCAATTCAATGCTGACTGTAATCACTTCTAGTCAGGCCCAACCCCACAAATAAGGGCCAATCTCTACAAGACTATTCTTCAGGAACCGATCATAAGTTTGGGGTTCCAGGCCACCCACTCTTCTGATGAATTGGCTACTAACATACCACTCTCTGGACACAGTGATAGATCTTCTCAATCATTGAAGCTCATTAGAGCATCAATGTTCCAAGTCTATACGGAGTTTCATTACATAAGCTTGATGGATGGAATCAAAGCCCACATGGTTGAACTCAATCCAGAGCCCTGTTTCCTCCCAGATGTCAGGGATGTGGGATGATCCCAAGTGGCTCAAAGGCCCACCCCCCTAATCATATGGTTGGTCTTTCTGGTTTGGCCACTCCCCACTCTATGGCTGCTTGTGTGGCTGCCCCACCCCCACCCTGTTATCTCATTAGCATATGACCTATTAGGTATGGTCTCACCTGAAGAACAAACAAAAGACACTCCTCTCTTATCACAGGAAATTCTAAAGACTCAGAGATTGCTTCCCCAGCTTTATATTATACCACACCAACCCAACCAATTATTCCCAACCATTGCTAAAAATTAATGTGAACAATCAGGGTAAATAAGGCACGTTGGGTACAAGCAATTGCACCCAAGGTTTAATCTGAAAGTTCCTTTAACTCCTTTCCCAGTGGTATGTTTCCCGTCTGTCACACCCGTGTTCCCCATGGACACAGAAGTCACTAAGGAGTCCCATGGCCCTGTGGGCTTGACAGCTGCTCTGCCACTTACTAGCAGTGTGGCCTTTGGCAAGGCACTTCATCTCCCTAATAACTTGGTTTCCTCATCTGTCAAATGGGAGATAAGAAGAGCACCTGTTTCATAGAGTTGTTGTAAGGATGGCATGAACTGGAGGTACAGCACAGTGCAATTACTCTGACCACTGCAGCTCTTTAGCCTCCCTTAAGTCAGTTTCCTCTAAAAAAGGGGATAATAAAAGTGCCAGCCCAGAGGGTTCTTGTGAGCCTTGAAGGAGATGACTCACCGGGGTAGCCGGGATCATGAGCCCTTCAAAGATTTCCATGTTCTGATCCCTGGAACTCGTAAATATGCTACACTGCATGGCAAGGGGGGATTAAGGTCACCAGTCAGAAGACCTTGAGAAGGGGAGATGGTCTGGACATCTGGGGAGGGGGGCGGGCAATGCACTCACAGGGATCCTTGTACGTGGAAGAGAGAGCCAGAAAGGTCAGCATGAAAGTCATCTGATGTGAAAAGGACGTGATGGCTCTGAAGGTGGCAGAAGCAATGTGGGCAGCCTCCAGTAGCTGGAAAAGTGAGGGAACGGATTCTCCTCTAGAACCTCTAGAAGGAACCAGCCCCAATGGCACCTAAATTTTATCCTAGGTGACCCCCAGAACTGTAAGATAAACAAATGTGTGTTGTTTGAAGCCACTAAGTTTGTGGTATATTGTTACAGCACGAAAAGTGCTTAGCAGGCTGCCTTGATGTATTAAACAGTGTTCTATAGAGAAAGAGAACCAACAGGGTGTGTGTGTGTGTGTGTGTGTGTGTGTGTATGTTTCTGTGTGTGGGTAAAAATCAAGAGATTTATATAGGAATTGGCTCACACAACTATGAGGATTGGCAAGTCTGAATTCCACAGGGCAGGCTGCATGTTGGAGACTCAGTGAAGGTGGTGTTGAACTCCCCAGGGGAAGCCACAAGTTGGAAACTCTGATGAAGGGGATCATGAATTCCCCCGGAGAAGCTGGCTGAAGTAGAGATTGAAATTCTTCTTTCTGACTTCTGAAATCTCAGTTCTTCCTTTACGACTTCCAACTGATTGGCTGAGGAGACTCCTTCATTGCTGAGGACCATCCCCTTTGTTGACTATAGATGTCATCAGCCATAGACATAATCAACAGAAAAATTTCCCGCTATGAAACATCCCCCCTGTAACAATCAGGCCAGTGCTGGCTTGATCAAGCAACTGGACACCATAATCTAGCTACTTTGACACATGAACTTCACCATCATTCTTGCTCCCAGTAAGCTTTTCCATGCCCGAGGCTATCATCTTCTTCATCATTGTGGGTTTAGAGCATCCAGAAGCTAAAGTTGCAGCAAAGATTCTGACAGTGCCTCATCCTTTGACACTTCTTCATTTTAAGGCCACACCTGTCCCCATGTGTACATCCTCTCCCCATCCTGACCATGCCATGCATCTGAGAAGAGCCAGGACTAAGAAGACCCCTTGGACATAACTTGCATCCTACACATCCTGGCAAATGGCAGCAGCCCTCTGATCTTACTTGCTTTCTAGCACTGGCCCAACTTTGCCTTCTGCTGAAGCTGTTTGCCTGCTTACTGCCTCCTCTGCTAGAATAGGTATCCTTTAAAAGAGGGCAGGTATCTTATTTTCTTGCTGTCTCACACCTGGTAGGTACCTGATAAATGTTTTTTGGAAAGAATGAATTGGTGAAAAAAATCTGTCAAAACTTAGCCGAATGGAATGAAATAAGACATCATTGGGTTGGGAAGTATGGAGCAGCATCTTGCAACTTCGCTGAAGGAGAGGGGGCATATTCTTTGCCATCTGACAAAAAGTTCTCCAAGCCTGCCCTCCATCAGGTATGCCGACTCAGGCAGGAGTCTTCCAAATGGAATGCCCTCTCAAAGTTCATAGAAGTAAGCACAGAGCCAATTCCCCCAATAAATTAACCCATCAATGACGTATTTGAGTCTCTAAGGAGAATTCCGGGTATATTCTCAAATACAGAAACACACATGCAGAATAACTGTACCTGCTTCAATCAGATCAAGAGCACAGGGGTGCCATTTGCTGAGCACTTTACATGAATTAACTCATTAAATTCTCATAAATCCCTTTGCGGCAGGTCCCGCTAGACACACATTTTGCCCACAAGGTAATTGTGGTTCAAGGTGATTATGTACCTTGCCCAAGGTTGCAGATCATAAGAGCTTGCACTGGCAATCTTTCCCAGCTCTGCCCAACTCCCAACCCTTCCCCACCCTGCAGCCCGGCTCCCTTGGGGACCACAGTGAGAGACGTGTCCACACAGCCCATCTGCTTCCATAATCTCCTGCTGTCAGGAATGTGCTCTTTAACCCAGGAATTCTGAAACTATTTAGAATCCAAACATATGAGCATGTGCTCCAATTCAACAATAGCCTTAGTACTTTCTGATTTGAGGATTTATGTTTTTAAATGGATTAAAAACCAGCAGCCCAGCCTACTTCAAAGTTTTAGTTTGAATATTTATTTTATATTGAATCAGTAAGTCAGGAAAAAATGAGAGTTATCAATCCAGTAAGATTCAATTGCTAACTGTACAAATCAAGGACTCTATTTCCAAAACTCTATTTAAGTATCGGACTTCTGTTCCAGTTCTTTTCATTGCATTTAATAGATTAATCTAATAACTTGCAGGAACGGAGGCTCGATGGATGGAATAGAAATTCCATAAAATAAGAGTTTAGGCTTTTGATTCCCAGACAGACTCAGGAAAATGAACAAAGTAATAAAACAGTAAACAGCTCTAGGACAGCAGGCAAATATACCATTTGGGAAAACAATAGTTAGTCTCCTATCTCATATCTGAACTCTCTTTGAATGGTGCTTATGAATAATGAATGATCTGATGAGAGAGAAACTTCAGTTTTCATTCTAGTTTCCCATTTACTTGTCATGTGAACTGGAACTTTTAACTTCTTTCAACCTTGGCTTTCCTCATCTGCAAAACGTGGATGTCTCATAAAGTAGGCTTTTGTATAGATTAAGGAAAATAATGTTTGTAAGCGCCTTAGTATAGCATCAGGGTCTTCATAAGTCCTTGATGCTGGATAGCTAAGAAGGGAAAAAAAAAAAACAAAAAAATCTTATGTCCAAACAAATGCACAATCAATCAGATAGCAGAAGGAGAAAAAATAAAACAATATTTATAGACTATCAATATGGAAAAGGTTACATGAAGCACAATTGCCATCCACCGTGGCAGAAAACATAAGGAAAAGGCTGGTTATGCACATTAAAATGGGAAACTCTGTAAAACTGGAAGTTTACTACTTGGGAGCCAAGTGTAACCTAGTGGTTAAAAGCACAGATTCTAGAACCAGTGTGCTTAGGTTAAAATACAAGCTTCACAGCTTAACAGCATGTGATCTAGAACAAGTAATTTTACCTCTCTTTGTCTCATTTTCCCTAACTGCAAGTGGAAATACCAATAAAACCTACCACACAGGGTTGTTGTAATGATTAAAATGAATGAATACTTGTAATGAACTTGGAATGGTGCCTGGTGTACGGTGAGCAATCAATCAACAATATATAGTTTGCTAATACTGGCTATTAACATAAACAAATTTAAATGGCAAAAACTGGACTAGATAAAATATGTTATATACTCTTATTAAATAAAGATCTCTTAAGATCAGACAAAATGGAAACTATTCCAATTGAAAAATGGGCCAAGTACGTGATAGGCAATTTAATTAAATATTAAAAGAAAGTGGTCAGCAAAGAAATCAATCAGCAAAATAATCAAAGAATGGTGAGTTTTGATAATGAGCTATTATCAACTATCAAAATGGCCAAGATGTAAAAGAAAGATGGTGCCCAGTGTGAGCAGTGGGAAACTTTCTCATTGCTGATGGGTGGATACATTGGAAAAATCTTTCTGGAGAGCAATTTAGCAACAGTTGTCAAAGTTCCACCTACAAAATGCATTCCACCTGATATTGTAATTTTTTATTTAGTTTTTCTCCCTAAGAAAATAATTGGACAGGTCAGCAAATATTTGCTCTATGGCTCCTTTTTGTCCTCACCATGACTCTAGGACTGATTGGACCCCGTAGAGAGAAGATGAGAAGAATCCCAGGGCCAAGCTGCAGATGCCCACTGTCTTACTTCTTTCCTAATGAACTGGTTCTTTGGACAGCCACCAAGTTTACTCAGAATCCGTATTTTTAAAACAGATTTACTAAAATATGTTCGACAAACAATAACTGCATATATTTAAAGAGTACAATATTAAGTTTTGACATATGTGTACACCTGTAAAGCATCACCATAATCAAGAGAGTGAACATATCTATCATTGCCAAATACTTTCATGGTCTCTTTGGAATCCGTCCCTCCTGCCCTGTCTCACCCCCATCCTCAGACCGTCACTGATCTGCTCTCTGTCGTTAAACATCAGTTCTCATTTTGTAGAATTTTCTATGAGTGGAATCATTCCGTATGTACTCTTTTTTTGTCTAGCTTTTTTTTCACTCAGGATCAATATTGTGAGATTCTTCCATTTTGTAGCGTGTATCTATAGCTCATTCCTTTTTATTGTTGAGTAGTATTCTGTTGTACAGATATGCCACAGTTTGTTTATTAATTCACTTGTTGTTGGACATTTCACTGTTTGCTGTGTGGATCTATTACAGATAAAGCTGCAGCGAGCATTCATGTACCAATCTTTGTATGGATGCACACTTTCATTTACCTTGGGTAATCGCCTAGGAGCTGGACAGCTGGATCATATGGTAGGTGTGTCTTGCTTTTTAAGAAACTGCTTCCAGACAAGATGGAATAATGAGGATTTGTTTACCCTCCACCTGAAACAACTCCCCAAACCTCTTAATAAAGATAAAATATACAAAACAATGATTTTCGAGACTCTGGACATGAGGCAATGATCTCCAGTACTCCCTGAGAGAAGGGAAAGCCTTAAGATCAGCTAGTCTTACTGTGTGAGAGTTTCCAGGTTGTGGCACCGGGAAGAGTCACCCAGGCAAAGCCCAGCAGACTTGCAGACTTTAGAAGATGGAGATGAGAGTCTGGGAGCACCAGGCAGCTGGAGGGTGCAGAACAGAGTGCCAGAGAAGAGAGAGAGTCAGAGAGAGAAAACTGCACGTATCTGCATAGAGTCCCCTTGGAGTATTCATCAAAGCATTGACTGGCAAATGCATATGGAGAGACTACCCAAGGCTGAGAAAGAACAAGCCAAGAGGATGAGAACAGTGTCTGGTGCCCACATGGGCCAGGAATGGAAAACCTCGCAGACCATGAGGCATTACGTAGACTCTTCAGAAGGGTCTCACCTCTGTGGGAGTGAATGATTAGCCCTAGATTAAAGCTGCACTAGTTCTGATGGATAAATCTGAAAAACAAGAGTCAAATGGACCAAACTATTTCCATCACAGAACAAACCTCATCAATATTTATAGGAAAAAAAACATATCCAATACTCAACAAGGTAAAATCCACTAGTTTGTCATCTAATAAAAGAATTACCAGGCATGCAAACAAGCAGGGAAGTATTACCCATAATGAGGAGAAAAAGCAATCAAAACTCACCCAGAACTGGCACATATTAGCATTAGCAGGTCAGGAAATTAAACGAGTTATTATAACTCCATTTCAAATATTCACAAAATTAAGTTGAGACAGAGTATACATTAAAAAAAAAACAACAACCAAACTGCTAAAGATGAAAACTATAGTGTATGAGATGAAAAATACACTTGATAAGACTAAGGGCAGATTAGATATTGCAAAAGAAAAGATCAGTGAACTTGAAGGCATTAGCAATATACTATTCAAAATGAAAAATGAAGAGAAAAAAATATTCAATGAAAAGAACACCAGTAAGCAGTGGGACAACTTCTAGGGGCCTAATATATGTTTAATTGGAGAAAATGAAGGTGAAGAGAGGGGAAGGTGATCAGAAAAAGACACTTGAATAATGAGCAAAAATTTATGAAAACTATAAGCCCTCCGATCTTAAAAACATCAATAAAATACAAGCATTAGAAATATGAATAAAATCACACTAAGACACATCATACTTAGATTGCTTACAACCAGTGCTAAAGAGAAAATTCTTAAAATGAAGAAAGAAAAAGAGGAAACTTTGCTCACAGAGGAACAACAATAAGGGTGATGTGAGGGAAAAATTGATAGAACGGCAAGGAGAAATAGACAAACCCACAATTTTGTTAGGTGATTTCTCAGTGACTGACAGAAATAGACAGAAATTCCACAAGTATATAAAAGACTTGAAGAACACTATCAGCCCACTTGACCTAAATGAAAATTAAAGAACAATTCACCAGACAATAGCAGATTACATATTCTTTTCAAGTGCACACAAAACATTTTCAATGATAGACCATATTTTGGACCATAAAACAATTCTCAATAACTTTCAAAGGATTCAAGTCATACAAAGTATGTTATCTGACCACAGTGGAATTAAATGAGAAATTAGTTACAGAAGGAAATCTGGAAAATCTTCAAGTACATACAAACTAAATAGCATACCTATAAAAAACCCATGGATCAAAGAAATTCAAAGGGAAATTAGAAAGTATTTTGAACTGAAAGAAAATGAAAACACACCATATCAAAACCTGTGGGATGCTGCTAAAGTGGTACTTTGAGAGAAATTGGTAGCACTAAATGCCTATCTTAGAAAAGAAGCGAGGTGTTGGATCAATGACCTCAGCTTTTACCTGAAGAAACTAGAAAAAAAGAAGAATGAATTAAACCCTACATAAGCAGAAGAAAGGAAATAATGAAGATCAAAGTGGAAACAAGTGCAACAGACAACAGTAAAACGAGAGAAGATCAGTGAAACCAGAGGCAAGTTCTTTGAGAAGATCAATAAAATCGATAAACCAGGCTGATCAGGAAAAATTTGCTCCAGTCAGCACTTACAGTCAGGGGGAAGAAAAAGAGCGTGAAGGAGTAAGTGCTCAGTGAGTTAAGCCCAGGCCCAGAAGTGCAGCACACTGTTTCTCCTAGTAGTCACTGGGGAACTTCATCACGTGCTCAAGGTAGCTGCAAGGGAGCCTGGGAAATACAGACTCCAGCAGGGCGGCCAAGGGTCTGACTACAATTCCACCACCAAGGGAGAAAGAGAGATGGATTTTGTTGAACAGTTAGTCTCCACCATAGGGCATGATTTTTCCCATTCAGCCCACTCTCAGAGTATTGTTTTATCATTCTGGGGAGACACAAAATCTGTTCCAGTTTGCTAATGCTGCCAGAATGCAAAACACCAGAAATGGATCGGATTTTATAAAAGGGCATTTATTTGGTTACACAGTCGTAGTCTTAAGGCCATAAAGTGTCCATCAACAAAGGGTACCTTCACTGGAGAAAGGCCATTGGCATCTGGAAAACCTCTGTTAGCTGGGAAGGCATGTGGCTGGCATCTGCTTGCTCCCAGGTTCCGTTTCAAAATGGCGTTCTCCAAAATGTCTGCATCAGCTTCCAAAGGCCATTTTCAAAATGTCTGTCTCAGTTCCAGCTCCTTATATCCTCCTTCTGTCTGAGGCTATATAGTGCTCCAGTAAACTAAACAAGGCCCACGCTGAATAGGCGGGGCCACACCTCCATGGAAATTGTCCAGTCAGAGTTATCACCTACAGTTGGGTGGGTCACATCTCGATGGACACTGAACCAACAGGTTCCAACTCAATCCCCACTAATACATCTGCCCCCACAAGAATGCATTAGAGAATATGGCTTTTTCTGGGCGACATATACAAATTGGCACATTTCACCTCCTGGACACCAGATAAATATATTCTTTCCAAACACAAAATACATTAATCCCATCACAATATCACAAAAATTCAAATCAATGACATATGGGGATAGTGTGGGGTGGGGGTGGGGGTTTTTGCTGAGAATGCTTAGACTGGAAAGAAGATATCAGGGCTGGGAAGACAGGAGAGAAGAATTCAAGATTTCCTCAAATATCTTAAAAATGTCATGTAGAAAAGAGATTAAACTGATTAATTTTGACTCCAGGACAAAGAACTTCTGTCTGGTGCAACTGACAGGGCAGGTTATGGTTCAGCATCTGAGGGGAAAAAGGGGCTTATATCAGTTGAAGTTGCTCAAAATTAGAATAAAAAGGTAATAATGAGGAATGTTGATTAGATAATACACACCTGGTAGTTTGCTAAAAAAACCATTATAGTCTACATTTTGGAGAAGAGAAAGAAAATATTTCCTCTTATGAATAATAAAGCAACTCTGTTCTTTGCTCTGCTAACAGGTCATTTGACCTAAGATTTACCAACTGCCAATGTGTTTAAAACTGGAATAGAGGCAAGGACAGTCAAAAAGCAATTGTGGCAGCACTGATGCATAGGAGATTTATGATTTTTAAAAGTTTCACTTTTCATCCAAATGTTGCATGGATAGAAATCTGACTCTCACAAGAATTTGATTTTTAACACTGGCCTTTACCTTGTGACTGTTTACTCTGACATGAAATGCTTTGGAACAGACCTGAAAACAGACTTTCTAGTAACTTCAAATGTGATTCTAGTCTTGAATCAGACCTGCTTGAAATGAAAGGCAAGACTCTTCACTTTGGAAAGAGTTTTCCCATAGAATAAACACCAGTGACCATATCCTTCAGGAAATGAGACCTCGCTAACAAGTTGCTATATTAGTAACTAAATTAGGACTTTTTTTTTTTTATTCTGTGGAGAGAATCTCAACAGTCTTTGAAAATATATTCTTTCATAGCCTTAACTCATTAAGTAACTAACTAATCTGGTCTAAAGAACCCCCAAAATATACCCTCATTCCCTGTCCAACTCCACAAATGTTTCCATTTACTTTTTTAAGTGGCAAACATGGATCCCGAAGTAGAAGAAATTAAACACTGCTGACAGCAGATGCCTTGACAGTAAGTCAAAAGGCTATAAATTCAGTCAAGCAGGTCCTTATACCAGAGAGCAGAGATTAAATTATCAAGGTAGAACATGCGGTGGCTCAATTCTTTACAGCCACTGGCAGACTCGATTTCTTTTGTCAAGCTCAGTTCTGGGATATGCTGCTGTTCCAAATCTTGGTGAGTCTTTCACAGCTAAAACAGATGCTGAAATGTGTTGTTTTGTAAGGAGTGGGCTGTCAACTAGTTCAGCTACAATGTCAGAGACAGTGTGATAGTCTATAGGCAGGTCTTTAAAGTTTCAGTGACTTGGCCAGGTTCTCTCATTTTTCCTCTACCCACATTTCCTGCTGGTGTTTTCTGTGGAGCTATTTGGTTCAGTAACAAACATATGACTCTGATCCCAAATAACCCAGAATTTTTGAGCTTCCAAGAATGACGCCCCTTGTTCTAGTTTGCTAATGCTGCTGGAATGCAAAACACCAGAGATGGATTGGCTTTTATAAAAGGGGGTTTATTTGGTTACACAGTTATAGTCTTAAGGCCATAAAGTGTACAAGGTAACGCATCAACAGTCAGGTACCTTCACTGGAGGATGGCCAATGGCATCTGGAAAACCTTTGTTAGCTGGGAAGGCACGTGGCTGGCATCTGCTCCAAAGTTCTGGTTTCAAAATGGACATTTTCCCAGGATGTTCCTCTCTAGGCTGCAGTTCCTCAAAAATGTCACTCTTAGTTGCTCTTGGGGCATTTGTCCTCTCTTAGTTTCTCTGGAGCAAGAGTCTGCTTTCAACAGCCATCTTCAAACTGTCTCTCATCTGCAGCTACTCTCTCAGCTTCTGTGCATTCTTCAAAGTGTCCCTCTTGGCTGTAGCAAGCTCGCTCCTTCTATGTGAGCTTACATAGTGCTCTAGTAAACTAAACAAGGCCTACGCTGAATGGGCAGGGCCACACCTCCATGGACATTATCCAGTCAGAGTTATCACCCACAGTTGGGTGGGGCACATTTCCATGGAAACAACCTAATCCAAATGTTCCACCTTAATCCCCACAAATTTGTCTGCCCCACAAGATTGCATCAAAGAATATGGCTTTTTCTGGGGGACATAATACATTCAAACCAGCACACCCCTTTATAGAATCTAAAATGCTGGAGGGTCTGCCCTCCAGGGCCCCTCTGAGTCCTAGTACAATAGAAAGTTGCAACATGGGCTCTGTGGAGTCCACAGACGAGGTTAGAACCTTGTGAGGTAGACATCAGAGCTTTTCAGGATGTCCATCCACGAGACAATCTTGGATGACTTCAGGCCTTGGAACTTTCACCTAAAAAAGATAATGGGGGGAAATGATGACTGTGGGCCAGCGTGGGTAAAAGAAGCGGCCAGAAACCTGGGTCCAGAAACTGTTGCAAGGCATGTGTCTGACTGGGTCATTCTCTTGTCTGTTAGAAGAAGCATTCGAAGTGCTTAACTCAATTTTTAAATGATACTATTTTTAATATGCATTAATTTTGAATTAGATAACAACCTTAAATTTTTTTAATTAATTGTTTTACTCTGAGATCACTGTAGAGTCACATGCAGTTGTAAGAAATAATACAGAGAAATCCCATGTACCCACACTCAATAGCAACATCCTGCAAAACGACTGTACAATATCTCAGCCAGATTATAGACATTGGTAGACTCCAGGTCCAGAGCTGCTCCATCATCGAATTCCTCCTGGGGCCCTTCTATAGCCACACCCACACCCCTACCCCACCATCCCTGACCCCTGCCCACCATGAATCTGTTTACCATCTCTATAATTTTGTCATTTCAAGAATGTTATACGAATGGAATCATGCAGTATGTCACCTTTTGGAACTGACTGCCTTTTTGCACTCAGCGAAATTCGCTGGAAATTCTTCCACGTTGCTGCCTCCATCAGTGGGTGGTTCCTCCTTAATGTTGAGTAGTGTCCCTTGGTGTGGATGTAAACCATTTACTCAATTCGGGGGTATTACAAACACAGCTGCTATGAATATTCATACACAGGTTTTCTGTGGAATATCTGAGATTTCTTTTTTCCTAATCAACCTGCTCTTGGACAACTGGTTATTATTCTGGGGAGACACAAAACGTACAAATTGGGCCAGCAGAGAATCACCAGGTGTCACAAAGAAGGTGGGGTGATTCAAATTGATGATGGGGGTGTTGCTAAAGATGCTTGGAAAGAAGACAATAGGGCTGGGGAGGCAGGAGAGAGGAACATAAAATTTCCTCAACTACGTCAATGACTATCATGTAGAAAAGAGATTAAATTGATTAATGTTGACTCTAGGACAAAGAACTTCTGTTTGGTGTGATGCTCAATATCCAAAGAAAAAGAAAATATCTACAACGGTCAAAGGTGCTTAAAATTAGAATAAAGGAATAGTAATGAGGAACTGTGTGAATTAAATCTTCATTTAAGAGTACTATTGCTGGGTCAGAAGGTTTTATATTTCATTTTAGAAAAACTGCCAAATTGTTTTAGAGAGCAGCTGTACCATTTTACATTCCCACCAGCAATGGATTGATGTGTGATCCAGTTTCTCTGCATCCTCACCAGCATTCGGTGTTGTCACTACTCTTTATTTTAGCCAGTCTGATCGCTGTGCAGTGATATCTCATTGCAGTTTTCATTTGCATTTCTCTAATGGTGAATGACGTTAAACAGCTTGTCATGTTCTTGTGCTTATTTGTCACCTGTACATCATCTTCAGTGAAATATCTGTTCATGTCTTTTCCCCATTTTCTAATTGGATTGTTTGTTTTTTTACAGTTGAGTTTTAAAATTTCTTTATATATATTAGATACTAGTCCTTTGTCTGATATATTACTTTGCGAATATTTTCCCCCAGTCTGTAGATTGTCCTTTTATCCTCTTAACAGAGTATTTTGTAGAACTCAAAAGTTTTAATTTTGATGAGGTCCAATCTTTCATTTTTTTTCTTTTAAGGATCATCTTGATTTTCTTCTATGGTTTTCTTTTCAACAGTTTACACCTTGTCTTTAAGTCCATGATCCATTTTGAGTTTTTTGAGTTAATTTTTTCATGAGGTATGAGGTTTAGGTTAAAGTTCTTTTTTTTTTTTGTCCATGGATGTCCAATTGCTCCCACACCATTGTCAAAAAGACTATCCTTCCTTCACTGAATTGTTTTTGCACCTTTGTAAAAAATCTTTGGGTCTCTCTCTGGATTCTCTATTCTGTTCCATTGATCTATGTGTTTATCCCTCTGCTAATACCACACTATTTTGGTTATTATAGCTGTATAGCAGCTCTTAAAATTGGGTATTGATCCCTTCTACCTGATTCTTCCTTGTCCAGATCGTTTAGTTCATTCTAGAGTTCTGGATCCTATGCCTTTCCATCTAAATTTGAGAATATGCTTGTCTGTGTCAACAAAAAACCTTTCTGAGATTTTCATAGGAATTGCATTAATACTATAGATCCATTTGGGGAGAACTGACATTTTAACCATATTGAGTCTTCCAATCCAGAACATGTTATGTATCTCCATTTACTTAGGTCTTTTATTTCTTTAATCAGCATTTTATAATTTTTAGCATACAAGTCCTGTATAGTTTTTTTTTAGATTTACACTTGAGTATTTCATTTTTTGGAGTGATTATAAATGTATTGTGTGTTTTATATTTTGGTTTCTTCATGTTCATGGTTTGTATATAGAAATGCAATTGACACTTGTGTGTTGATATTCTATCCTGTAACTTTGCTAAACTCACTTATTAGTTCTAGGAGGTTTATTTATTTTTTAGATTTCCTTGGGATTTTCCACATAGACAATCATGCCATCTGCATATAGGAATAGTTTTATTTCTTTCATTCCAATGTGAATATCTTTTATTTTTTCTTGTCTAGACTCATTGTAGTGGCTAGAACTTTGAGAACTCTGCCGAATAAGAGATAAAGAATGAGACATTCTTGCCTGCTCCCAATTTTAGAAGGAAGGCAATCAATGTTTAAGCATTATGTATGATGTTAGTTGTAGATGGTGTTTTGTAGATGATCTCCAAACAGTTGAACTAGTTGCTCTTTATTCCTAACTTACTGAGAGTTTTTATCACGAATAAGTATTGGATTTTGTCAAATGCTTTTTCTGTATCAGTTGATATGATCATATGATTTTTCTTCTGTTGATGTGGTTGATTACATTGATTTTCAAAGGTTGAACCTGCCTTGCGTACTTGGAATAAATCCCACTTGGCCATGGCAAAAAAATTATTGTTATACATGGCTGCATCAGATTTGCTAATATTTCTTCGAAAAATTTTGTCTAAGTTCATGAAAGATTGGTTTGTAGCTTCTCTTTTTGTACTGTCTTTAGTTTTAGCACCTCTGGCTTTATAAAACTGAATTGGGACATGCTCTCTCCTCTTCTACAATCTTAAACTTTTAAAATTAAATGTTTCTGAATATAAAAGTAATACATTTTTATTATAGAAACTTTGGAAAATAAAGAAAAGCATAAAAAGAAAGTCAGAGATACATGTAAGTCCACCTTTAATGGTAAGCAGCTAAGGTACAAATCAGTCACATTCATTTAAGTATTTAAATTAAATTACCCCTTTCTGGGGTCCATCTTCCAGCAAAAATTACAAGAACCCTAGACATCCCTTCACATAGATATGGACGCACACACGCACACAAATTGTCCTCACATTTTGTGTGTATATTCTGCTTTCCCAACTAAAGTCCATGTCATTATCTATTCTTCAATGCATAAGACTGATAATCCACATGGTACTCCCTGATATGGATATATGTGAATTTGAATTGCATCAGCAATAAGCATCATTAGAAATCAATCTCTGATTGTATCTCCTATTATTTCCCTTTGATAGATTTGCAAAAAAAGGAATTACTGGGTCTAAGAACAAAAAATATTTTTAAAGTTCTTTATACATATTTCCAAATTTCCTGTCAGAAAGTCCAACAACTGTGTATGGAAGTGGTCTTTTGCATTTTCCCTTACAACAACAGCTTGTATCATCTTATGACATACTCAAAATGGTGCCACATTGGATTTTTCAATTAGCGTCTCTTACATTTGTGGTAAGATTAAACATTTTTCCATGTGTCTACTGGCCAAGGTTTCTATATTTGGAACTCTTTTCCAGATGAGGTGACTGCCATCTTATTATAGATTTTAAAGAGTGTTTTAAAGATAAAGAAAATAACTGTTTGCCATATAGGTTGTAAGTATTTTCTGTTTATCATTTTTTTTCACTTATTTCATTTATTACTTTAGGAACGTGTAAAATAAAACGCTTTTATGTAATTTGACATCAATTTTTCCTGTTTTATTCAATGCTCTTGTAGTTGGAAAGTTCTCTTCCTCTTCAATACCAGGTAGATATTTGCCTATATTTTCCTTTAATTTTTAAAAGTATTATTTTTTAAATAATGAACTCTTTGACACATCTGGATTTATTTTGGGTGTATGAAAAAAAATATGTTTCTGTTTTTATTTGACTCTTCCTAAATAGCAAGCAGTTGCCTTTCCCTCCATGACATGTATCACATATTAAACAGGAGGATCTATTGATGGGCTTACTGGTTTGTTCTACTGTGCCATTTGGCTATCCTTGAGGTGCCTCAGTGCTTTCATTACTGTGGCTGAATAATACATTTATAATTCTAAAACCACATTTACTTGACTATTCTTGCTAATTTAAATAACTTTTTTTTTCTTTTACCACATCATCAATGTTTCTTGACAGTCCCCAAGAATCTAAATCAAGTTCAAAGTGATTGCCTAACAAATATAGAATGGGCAAGGAGCTACAATTTATCTTTTGCCAACTGTGTGTCACTAGGACACTACTTTACATAGTCTATCATATTAGAGCTTTATAGAAACCTCTCAGATAAATAGGCAGCAAAAGAAGGGAAGGGCTATTATCACTGAAATGAACTTTAGTTAATGTACACACATACCATGCTTTTTATACACATTCACGAGGCAGCTACAAAGGAAACCAGAGTAAGCCCTAATTCTACCTTATTTTGTTGAAAACAATGACAGAAACAATAGAAATTAACCAAACTTTGATTCCACAGAATGCAGATCCAGAATGAATCTTTGCAAAGTGCCTGGGTCATGTCACCATGGCTGCAATTTAAAACTGACAATAGCATATCTTTTAGCCTCTAAAACATCTAACTTAGATGGGTACACTGCAGAGTCCCCAGTACAGGCATCAACTTCCTCCCCTTTCCACTCTGACTTAGCATCCAAGAAGCCAGCCACCTATGAGAATTATAAATTGTGTCATCAACAGCTTTAGAAACAGAGATGCTGACTCACTTCAGGGCTGGGTTAAAAAGCACAAATATTTTAAAGTTCTTTAGACATATTGCCATAATTCTTTTTCAGAAAGATTGTAATAATTTACATTCCTAAGAGCATTTTATAAATGTTCATCTAACCACATCATAACCAGATTTGAGTATTAGCAGTTCTAATAATTCTTACTAGTTTTATATGCGAAGCAAATTTAAATTTGCATTTATTTCATTGCTACATAATTGAATACTTTTTCCATATGCTTATCATCTATTTTTGTACCATTTTCTGTTAAATGTCTGTTGTGTCCTTTTCACATTTATATTTAGAAAATCCCTATTCACTTATGGGGAGAAATATCTATGATAAAATTACGGAAAAATGGACTTAACAAAGAAGCCACCCAAGAATCTCAGTAATCCAAATAAATAGGAAAAGTGAGCTGAAACAGATGCAAAATGAAGTATGAGAGGTCCTTTTATGAGACTGTCCATAAAAATAGAGCACGTGGATTATAGAGAGGAGAGTCCGAAGGACCCCAGGGTCAGGCCTTCCCCACTGCAGCTCGCCCTGAGTTTACAGGTAAGAAGACCCAGGTCTTGAGGAGTTAATACCAGAGGATAAAATGTCTAATACATACTTGTTACCAAGTTTATCAAATGGAAAGAAATCCAAAAACAGATTTATAATTCTAGAAAAACACAGCCTCTAGGAATGAAAAATAAAGCTAAAAGGCATTATCTTCCTGTTAAAGTAGTAAAATTCAGAATTTTTGTAAATCTTTTAAGCAAAATGAAATACTTTTCCCAAACAGTAACTGAGGGTTTATTGGTAGGTGTGCTGCTTTGAATCTATTATGTACCCTATAAAAGACTATGTTCTTTTTTTTTTTTTTTTAATCATCATTTTATTGAGATATATTCACATACCACGCAGTCATACAAAACAAATTGTACTTTCGATTCTTTACAGTACCATTACATAGTTGTACATTCATCACCTAAATCAATCCCTGACACCTTCATTAGCACACATACAAAAATAACAAGAATAATAATTAGAGTGAAAAAGAGCAATTGAAGTAAAAAAGAACACTGGGTACCTTTGTCTGTTTGTTTCCTTCCCCTATTTTTCTACTCATCCATCCATAAACTAGACAAAGTGGAGTTTGGTCCTTATAGCATTCCCAATCCCACTGTCACCCCTCATAAGCTACATTTTTATACAACTGTCTTCGAGATTCATGGGTTCTGGGTTGTAGTTTAATAGTTTCAGGTATCCACCACCAGCTACCCCAATTCTTTAGAACCTAAAAAAGGTTGTCTAAAGTGTGCGTAAGAGTGCCCACCAGAGTGATCTCTCGGCTCGTTTTGGAATCTCTCTGCCACTGAAGCTTATTTCATTTCCTTTCACATCCCCCTTTTGGTCAAGAAGATGTTCTCCATCCCACGATGCCGGGTCTACATTCCTCCCCGGGAGTCATATTCCATGTTGCCAGGGAGATTCACTCCCCTGGGTGTCTGATCCCACGTAGGGGGGAGGGCAGTGATTTCACCTTTCAAGTTGGCTTAGCCAGAGAGAGAGGGCCACATCTGAGCAACAAAGAGGCATTCAGGAGGAGACTCTTAGGCACAAATACAGGGAGGCCTAGCCTCTCCTTTGCAGCAACCGTCTTCCCAAGGGTAAAACTTATGGTAGAGGGCTCAACCCATCAAACCACCAGTCCCCTATGTCTGTGGTCATGTTAGCAACCATGGAGGTGGGGTAGGCGAATACCCCTGCATTCTCCACAGGCTCCTCAAGGGGGCACTACATCTTTTTTTTTTTTTTTCCTTGTTTGTCTTTTTTCTTTCTTTTTTTTTTTTTTAACTTTCCCTTCTTTTTTAAATCAACTGTATGAAAAAAAAGTTAAAAAGAAAACAAACATACAATAAAAGAACATTTCAAAGAGACCATAACAAGGGACTAAGAAAAAGACAACTAACCTAAGATAACTGCTTAACTTCCAACACGTTCCTACTTTACCCCAAGAAAGTTACATAATATAGCAACATTTCAGTGAACTTGTTCCTACTACATCCATCAGAAATTAACAGACCATAGTCATTTCTGGGCATCCCCAGAACGTTAAATAGCTTATCTGTTCTTCTTGGATTATTGTTCCCCCTTCCTTAATTGCTCTCTACTGCTAGTTCCCCTACATTCTACATTATAAACCATTTGTTTTACATTTTTCAAAGTTCACATTAGTGGTAGCATATAATATTTCTCTTTTTGTGCCTGGCTTATTTCGCTCAGCATTATGTCTTCAAGGTTCATCCATGTTGTCATATGTTTCACCAGATCGTTCCTTCTTACTGCTGCATAGTATTCCATCGTATGTATATACCACATTTTATTTATCCACTCATCTGTTGAAGGACATTTGGGTTGTTTCCATCTCTTGGCAATTGTGAATAATGCTGCTATGAACATTGGCGTGCAGATATCTGTTCGTGTCACTGCTTTCCGATTTCCGGGTATATACCGAGAAGTGCAATCGCTGGATCGAATGGTAGCTCTATATCTAGTTTTCTAAGGAACTGCAAGACTGACTTCCAGAGTGGCTGAACCATTATACAGTCCCACCAACAATGAATAAGAGTTCCAATTTCTCCACATCCCCTCCAGCATTTGTAGTTTCCTGTTTGTTTAATGGCAGCCATTCTAACCGGTGTTAGATGGTATCTCATTGTGGTCTTAATTTGCATCTCTCTAATAGCTAGTGAAGCTGAACATTTTTTCATGTGTTTCTTGGCCATTTGTATTTCCTCTTCAGAGAACTGTCTTTTCATATCTTTTGCCCATTTTATAATTGGGCTGTCTGTACTATTGTCATTGAGTTGTATGATTTCTTTTTATATGCAAGATATCAGTCTTTTGTCAGATACATGGTTTCCAAAAATTTTTTCCCATTGAGTTGGCTGCCTCTTTACCTTTTTGAGAAATTCCTTTGAGGTGCAGAAACTTCTAAGCTTGAGGAGTTCCCATTTATCTATTTTCTCTTTTGTTGCTTGTGCTTTGGGTGTAAAGTCTAGGAAGTGGCCTCCTAATACAAGGTCTTGAAGATGTTTTCCTACATTATCTTCTAGGAGTTTTATGGTACTTTCTTTTATATTGAGATCTTTGGTCCATTTTGAGTTAATTTTTGTGTAGGGGGTGAGGTAGGGGTCCTCTTTCATTCTTTTGGATATGGATATCCAACTCTCCCAGCCCCATTTGTTGAAAAGACCATTATGGCTCAGTTCGGTGACTTTGGGGGCCTTATCAAAGATCAGTCAGCCATAGATCTGAGGGTCTATCTCTGAATTCTCAATTCGATTCCATTGATCTATATGTCTATCTTTGTGCCAGTACCATGCTGTTTTGGCAACTGTGGCTTTATAATAAGCTTCAAAGTCAGGGAGTGTAAGTCCTCCCACTTCGTTTTTCTTTTTTAGAGTGTCTTTAGCAATTCGAGGCATCTTCCCTTTCCAAATAAATTTGATAACTAGCTTTTCCAAGTCTGCAAAGTAGGTTGTTGGAATTTTGATTGGGATTGCATTGAATCTGTAGATGAGTTTGGGTAGAATTGACATCTTAATGACATTTAGCCTTCCTATCCATGAACATGGAATATTTTTCCATCTTTTAAGGTCCCCTTCTATTTCTTTTAGTAGAGTTATGTAGTTTTCTTTGTATAGGTCTTTTACATCTTTGGTTAAGTTGATTCCTAGGTACTTGATTTTTTTAGTTGCTATTGAAAATGGTATCTTTTTCTTGAGTGTCTCTTCAGTTTGTTCATTTCTAGCATATAGAAACATTACTGACTTATGTGCATTAATCTTGTATCCCGCTACTTTGCTAAATTTGTTTATTAGCTCTAGTAGGTGTATCGTTGATTTCTCAGGGTTTTCTAGATATAAGATCATATCATCTGCAAACAATGACAGTTTTACTTCTTCTTTTCCAATTTGGATGCCTTTTATTTCTTTGTCTTGCCGGATTGCCCTGGCTAGCACTTCCAGCACAATGTTGAATAACAGTGGTGACAGCGGGCATCCTTGTCTTTGTGGAGAGCCGTCTCCCGGGACGGGCGTAGCGCATGCGCTGTAAACCTGCTCCAAAGTCCCCCCGCCCATCGAATGAGCCAAGATGGCGCCCATATCCTGCTTCCGCTTATGACGTGCACACTCACTATTCCTATCTGCCAATTGAGTGCATATGCGCGGCGCTAGATCATTGGTTATGAGTAGAGTACTTAAGAGTTTGCCCAAGCGAACCTCGGGGAGACAGCCCACTAGGAGCCGTACCTGACGGCCACATCGAGGCTGCTCTCCCGCGAGGCACTCTGCCCCGCGTGGAAACCTGTAACAGAGAATGCTTATCTAGCTTCAGTAAAAGACTTGCTCTCGCAACCGCCGTGTGGCTCGAGTCGTGACTTCCAGCCAGGTCAGTTTGCGTGGTCTGCATCTCTCTCTCTCTCTCATCCCTTGTTTCTCCCCTCGCCGGCCGGGGAACAGGGGTCGAGCGGGGCGGCGCCGGACAAGTGGTGGCCCGTACGGGGAACGCTCCTCCTCCTGCCTCGCTCTCGACGGTCCCTCTGTGAGGAGAGCAGCGCTGCGCATCGAGCTTACGGCGGACTTCCCGCGCCTGATCAACGCGAGAAGGTGAGTGCGTCTTATTACATGATAGTTAGGGCCCGTGGGTTTTCAGGTGACCCCGGGGGACTTGGAAGAGCTCTCCGAGTGACTGAAGTATAGTGCCGACTGCAATCATGGGGCAGTCCGGAAGTTCACCTCTCTTAGCTCCCTTAAAGAACCTTTTGAAACAACGGGGTATCTCGGTCAGGAAAAGCTCCCTTCAGCGTTTTCTTGATGATGTTGATACTTTTGCCCCTTGGTTTGCCTGCACCGGCAGCCTTAGCCTACCCTCTTGGATGAAGCTCGGTCGCGACATAGACCGAGCGCGCCAGACGGGCGTGTGTATGGACCCGATTCTAGTACCCATATGGGAGACCGTCCGTGCGGTCCTTGAACTAGAATCGGCTGCCGGCCTAAGCCCGTCCTCTGCCTTGCAAGAAGCACGGTGCGCGCTCCAAGAAACCCAGTCAGTTTCGTCAGCGGACGGCTCCTATAAGGGCAAACCGCCGGAGTCCAGTGACTCTGACTCAGAGTCAGATAGCGATACTGGCGAGGAGGCGGAAGCATCCCCGCTAATTGAGTGGGAGGAGCCTCCCGCCACACCCGTGCGGCCTTCCGCCCCGCCAATGTCTACCGCTGCACCCCCAGGGACACCCCAGCTCCCAACTGACGCCTTGGGCGGTCCCACCAAAGGACCTCGCCGAGAGCTCCCTCTAGTGGCCATGCCCAGTAAATGTAATTATCCTTTGCTGCCAGACCCGGAAACCCCGATGGGCCGGTCAGGGGAGGGGCAACCTTTGCCGTACCCCCCGCCCGAGTACACAGGCCCTCAGGACCCTTTGCCATTAGGTAGTGGTGGGAGACATTTCTGGAGATGGAACCCTTTCACAACATTTAGACCTTTTGGCATGCTGGGTGGCTACCAGCCACTTGAGCCACAGCCAGTCTCAGAAATGTACCCGGTTATTATCAATCCCCAAGGTGGCAATCAGCACGAATCATATGATTACAAACTATTGAGGGAATTGAGGCAGGCCGTCCATCAGTATGGCCCCAATGCCCCTTATACCTTGAACATGATCGAGAACCTCTCTGCTCTAAATCATACACCCGCAGATATTTTTCAGCTAGCCCGTGCTTGCTTGCCGTCAGGCCGATTCATAGATTGGAAAGCATGGTTTGAGGAGTTAGCTGAAGAGCAGGCCGCAAGGAATGCGGCAGGGAGACGTGGCGGGTGGAATGCTGACATGCTGTTGGGGAGAGGCGCCCATGCCCAGAACCAAACGGGTTTCCCACAAGAGGTCTACGCCCAGATCTTCCGCTGTTTTGTGGGTGCCTGGAAAAAGCTAACAGGTAAGGGAGAGGCTCAGGCCTCACTCAGCAATATACACCAAGGCCCCACAGAACCATTTGCGGATTTTGTAGCCAGGATGCAAACCGCAGCTGAGAGAATCTTCTCAGATCCAGGAGTAGCAGAGACTGTGGTTAAGCAAATGATTTTTGAGCAGTGCAACAAGGAGTGCAAAGTTATCCTGGCACAAAACAGAGCAAAAAATTTGACAGAGTGGGTCAGGCTCTGTAGAGATACTGGCAGCCCTTTAACTAATGCAGGTCTAGCTGCCATGCTAGCTAGCTCCCTACAGGTGGCTACAAAAGGCCCGAGAACCTTAGGGGCAAAGTCTAACGGGTGCTATGGCTGTGGCCAATCAGGGCACTTTAAGAGAGATTGTCCCAATAGACGTCAGCCCCCTGCCACTCAACGGTTTGGCGAACCAGGTGCAGTAACCAGGCCGTGTGGCCGTTGCCACAAAGGCCCCCACCGCGCAGAAGATTGTAAATCGGTTTTCGATGCGCAGGGTAGACGCCTCTCTGGCCGCCCTGAGCAGATTCCAAAAAACGGGAAGAGGGGGTCCGCCCTTTCGACGGACCCCCTTGCATGCCATTCGACAACACAGGATCCGATCAAATTCGTGCGTCCCCCGGCTCAGCAGGACTGGACCTCTGTGCCACCTCCAGACTCGTACTAACCCCCTCCATGGGTGTCCAGTTAGTAGGGACCTCCTTCAAGGGGCCCTTACCGGCTGGTACTGTAGGGCTCATATTGGGGAGAGCATCCACGGCCCTGAGAGGATTAACAGTTATACCAGGACTTGTAGATTCAGATTTCACAGGCCGTGCCCAAGTTATGGTTCAATCTCAGCGGGGCACCTTAGTCATTGCAGAAGGTGATAAGCTGGCGCAGCTCCTGCTCTTACCCAGCTTACATGCAGTCTTTCCAAGCAGAATCAGACGGAGAGGGGAAAAAGGGTTCGGATCCAGTGGAGCGATTTTTGAGGGACTCCATATGTCCCTGGAGTCTCGACCTATGCTAACCATTAAGGTGCAAGGCAGATCTTTCTTGGGCCTGCTCGATACAGGGGCCGATCGGTCTATCATAAGACAACTAGAATGGCCCCCCACCTGGCCAACGAGCAGGGCGGAAGAGCCCATTAGAGGAATAGGCCAAATTTCAGCGCCCATGCTCAGTGCAGCTGCCCTTCATTGGGCCGATGAAGAAGGACACCAAGGCAGTTTCCAGCCTTATGTATTAGCCCTGCCTGTGTCTTTGTGGGGAAGAGACATTCTGACCCAAATGGACGTTACTTTAATTAGCGGCTACTCCCCAACCTCTAAGCGACTGCTAAAAGAAATGGGGTATACCCCCGGCAAGGGTTTAGGAGCTTCACTGCACGGACGTGCGGAGCCTATACAAGCTGCCCCCAAGTCTGACAGACGAGGCTTGGGTTTTTCATAGGGGCCACTGAGGAGAGATTCCCACCCACACCTATAAAACTAAAATGGAAAACCGAGGCTCCGGTGTGGGTGCCTCAGTGGCCCTTGCCACAGGAAAAACTTGCAGCGTTGCACGCCCTAGTATCAGAACAACTAGAAAAGGGCCATATCGCTCCCTCCACGTCACAGTGGAAAGGCCCTGACCCGGTGCTCAGCTGGGCCAGAGGCTCTGTTTGTGTTTTTCCCCAGGAACCAGGACGTCAACCAGTGTGGGTTCCGGAAAGACTGGTGAGAACCGTGACATCACCTGAAGAAGCCAAGGAACAGCTGTCAGAAACGCCAACGAATATACAACCTGAACCATTAGACCAAGCCTCCGACCCTGCTGATGATGGCGACGACCGACAAGACGATAATAGCGTCCAAGAGGCATACCTTACCCGAGACGTGCTACGCCGCCACAATCAGATGCTGAACTTAAATTTCCAGGCCATTCAGAAACTCCTAGCGGAGATAGATGAACTTGGACTAGAAATAGATGGACTCTGGAGAGTTCTCCAGCAGACGTGTGATACCCGATGGTTATTCGGGAGGCTTTGTGTCACCCCGGTTAGGGTGAACTTGACAGAGGAGCAGCAAGATGTCGCCGAGTGGCTCAAGGACACTTATCTCCCCAACTTCACCAATCTCTCCGACCAAGTGAAATCCGACCTTCAGGGACTTGAGAACATTAGGAAATTGAAGCCTGTTAGTTTCGACCTTTCCACACTGGGCGAGACTGTAAAAAATCTGTGGGACCAAGTCACCTCTTGGTTCTCTTGGCCCAATTTGACTAATTGGATTCTCTTGATGGTGGGACCATTGGTGGGATTAGTCATTGTTAAATCTTTGCTAGAACGCCTGTTTCAAGCGCGGCAGTATCGTGTTACCACTATGATGGCTATGTCCTCCACCTTTGATACCCCCAACAGCGACCATTCTGATGGCCATACCCCATCCTGGCCGCCTCGGGCGGGGCACTCGGGAGCGAGGTTTGTAGCTAAGCGCGCAGCTGTGTCCCGGGTATAACGGGCGACGCCAGCAGTCATAATTTTTGTCTCAGGTAGGTCCCTAAGGCAGAGTCATAGTTGTGGCCAGACTTGACTCTAGCCAATGCATAGGGACGCCTAGTGACGCCTCCGACTCTGGTTAATGCTATCCCTGCCCCCGCCTTTGTCCCCCAGTTGCAAGGCAAAGCACTGCAGGGAGAGTCATGTTGTTTCCAGCTCACGGACTCTCCTGTCTCCATATGAGGTGAGCATTCTGGTCGGTGCTAGAGGCTCCGCCGCTAAATGGCTGAGACCTAGTCCAGACTCCCCAAAGCACCGGAACAAATTGTGAGCCATCTGGGTTCACGGGAGCACACTCATCACTGGGGACACTGGGTCGATATAAATAATAAAGGGGGAGATGTGGAGAGCCGTCTCCCGGGACGGGCGTAGCGCATGCGCTGTAAACCTGCTCCAAAGTCCCCCCGCCCATCGAATGAGCCAAGATGGCGCCCATATCCTGCTTCCGCTTATGACGTGCACACTCACTATTCCTATCTGCCAATTGAGTGCATATGCGCGGCGCTAGATCATTGGTTATGAGTAGAGTACTTAAGAGTTTGCCCAAGCGAACCTCGGGGAGACAGCCCACTAGGAGCCGTACCTGACGGCCACATCGAGGCTGCTCTCCCGCGAGGCACTCTGCCCCGCGTGGAAACCTGTAACAGAGAATGCTTATCTAGCTTCAGTAAAAGACTTGCTCTCGCAACCGCCGTGTGGCTCGAGTCGTGACTTCCAGCCAGGTCAGTTTGCGTGGTCTGCATCTCTCTCTCTCTCTCATCCCTTGTTTCTCCCCTCGCCGGCCGGGGAACAGGGGTCGAGCGGGGCGGCGCCGGACATGTCTTGTTCCTGATCTTAGAGGGAAGGCTTTCAGTCTCTTACCATTGAGTACTATGCTGGCTGTGGGTTTTTCATATATGCTCTTTATGATGTTGAGGAAGTTTCCTTCAATTCCTACCTTTTGAAGTGTTTGTATCAAAAAGGGATGTTGGATTTTGTCAAATGCTTTTTCAGCATCTATTGAGATGATCAATTGATTTTTCCCTTTCGAGTTTTTAATGTGTTGTAATACATTGATAGTTTTTCTTATGTTGAACCATCCTTGCATGCCTGGAATGAACCCCACTTGGTCATGGTGTATGATTTTTTTAATGTGTCTTTGGATTCGATTTGCAAGTATTTTGTTGAGGATTTTTGCATCTATATTCATTAGGGAGATTGGCCGGTAGTTTTCCTTTTTTGTAGCATCTTTGCCTGGTTTTGGTATTAGATTGATGTTAGCTTCATAAAATGAGTTAGGTAGTGTTCCATTTTTTTCAATGTTTTGAAAGAGTTTGAGTAAGATTGGTGTCAGTTCTTTCTGGAAAGTTTGGTAGAATTCCCCTGTGAAGCCATCTGGCCCTGGGCATTTATTTGTGGGAAGATTTTTGATGACTGATTGGATCTCTTTGCTTGTGATGGGTTGGTTGAGGTCTTCTATTTCTTCTCTGGTCAGTCTAGGGTGTTCATATGTTTCCAGGAAATTGTCCATTTCTTCTACATTATCCAGTTTGTTGCCATACAGTTGTTCATAATATCCTCTTATAATTTTTTTAATTTCTTCAGGATCTGCAGTTATGTCACCTTTTTCATTCATTATTTTGTTTATATGGGTCTTCTCTCTTTTTGATTTTGTCAGTCTAGCTAGGGGCTTGTCAATCTTGTTGATCTTCTCAAAGAACCAACTTTTGGTGATATTTATCCTCTGTATTGTTTTTTTGTTCTCTATGTCATTTATTTCTGCTTTAATCCTTGTTATTTCTTTTCTTGTACTTGGTTTAGGATTGGTTTGCTGTTCATTTTCTAGCTTCTTCAGTTGATCCATTAGTTCTTTGATTTTGGCTCTTTCTTCCTTTTTAATATATGTGTTTAGTGCTATAAATTTCCCCCTTAGCACTGCTTTTGCTGCATCCCATAGGTTTTGGTATGTTGTGTTCTCATTTTCATTCGTCTCTATATATTTAGCAATTTCTCTTGCTATTTCTTCGTTAACCCACTGATTGTTTAGGAGTGTGTTGTTTAACCTCCAGGTATTTGTGAATTTTCTAAGTCTCTGATGGTTATTGACTTCTAATTGTATTCCATTGTGGTCAGAGAATGTGCTTTGAATAATTTCAATCTTTTTAAATTTATTGAGGCTTGTTTTATGTCCCAGCATATGATCTATTCTGGAGAAAGTTCCGTGAGCACTAGAAAAGTATGTGTATCCTGGTGATTTGGGATGTAATGTCCTGTAGATGTTTGTTAAATCTAATTCATTTATCAGATTGTTTAGGTTTTCAATTTCCTTATTGGTCTTCTGTCTGGTTGATCTATCTATAGGAGAGAGTGATGTGTTGAAGTCTCCCACAATTATTGTGGAAACATCCATTGCTTCCTTTAGTTTTGCCAGTGTTTCTCTCATGTATTTTGTGGCACCTTGATTGGGTGCATAGACATTTACGATTGTTATTTCTTCTTGCTGAATTGCCCCTTTTATTAGTATGTAGTGGCCTTCTTTGTCTCTCAAAACATCCCTGCATTTGAAGTCTATTTTATCTGAGATCAATATTGCTACAGCTGCTTTCTTTTGGCTGTAGCTTGCATGAAATATTTTTTTCCATCCTTTCACTTTCAGTTTCTTTGTGTCCCTGTGTCTAAGATGAGTCTCTTGTATGCAACATATTGATGGTTCATTTTTTTTGATCCATTCTGCAAATCTATATCTTTTAATTGGGGAGTTTAATCCATTTACATTCAACGTTAAAACCGTGAAGGCATTTCTTGAATCGGCCATCTTATCCTTTGGTTTATGTTTGCCATATTTTTCCCTCTCTCTAGTAATATCTTTTATTGTACCCATACCGAATCTCTTTAGTACTGAACCTTTCTCCAAGTCTCTCTGTCCTGTCTTTGTTTCTCTGTCTGTAGGGCTCCCTTTAGTATCTCCAGTAGGGCAGGTCTCTTGTTAGCAAATTCTCTCAGCATTTCTTTGTCTGTGAAAAATTTAAGCTCTCCCTCAAATTTGAAGGAGAGCTTTGCTGGATAAAGTATTCTTGGCTGGAAATTCCTCTCACTCAGAATTTTAAATATATCGTGCCACTGCCTTCTTGCCTCCATGGTGGCTGCTGAGTAGTCACTACTTAGTCTTATGCTGTTTCCTTTGTATGTGGTGAACCGCTTTTCTCTTGCTGCTTTCAGAACTTGCTCCTTCTCTTCTATGTTTGACAGTGTGATCAGTATATGTCTCGGAGTGGGTTTTTTCGGATTTATTCTATTTGGAGTTCGCTGAGCATTTATGATTTGTGTATTTATGTTGTTTAGAAGATTTGGGAAGTTTTCCCCAACAATTTCTTTGAATACTCTTCCTAGACCTTCACCCTTTTCTTCCCCTTCTGGGACACCAATGAGTCTTATATTTGGACGTTTCATATTATCTATCATATCCCTGAGGTCCATTTCGAGTTTTTCAATTTTTTTCCCCATTTTTTCTTTTATGCTTTCATTTTCCATTCTGTCATCTTCCAGGTCACTGATTCGTTGTTCAACTTCCTCTAGTCTTGTACTATGAGTGTCCAGAATCTTTTTAATTTGGTCAACAGTTTCTTTAATTTCCATAAGATCATCCATTTTTTTATTTAGTCTTGCAATGTCTTCTTTATGCTCTTCTAGGGTCTTCTTGATTTCCTTCATATCCCGTACTATGGTCTCATTGTTCATCTTTAGTTCTTTGAGTAGCTGCTCTAGGTGCTGTGTCTTTTCTGGTCTTTTGATTTGGGTGCTTGGGCTTGGGTTATCCATATCGTCTGGTTTTTTCATATGCTTTATAATTTTCTGTTGTTTTTGGCCTCGTGGCATTTGCTGAACTTGATAGGGTTCTTTTAGGATTTGTAGACCTATTGAAGTCCTTATCTCTAATTTATCAGATCTACAGCTTCGTGGAGTACACTTTCTCTAACTAACCAGCAGGTGGCGTCCACGAGCCACCTGTTCTCCACAAGCCAGTTCTCCCCTGCTTAGCCTTTTTGGTGAGTGGGGGAGTGAGTCTTGTGGGATCCAATTGGTGTACCAAGCTTGCATGTGTAGTTGGTGTTGCCTGCCCTGTATGTGGGGTGTGTTTCTGGGCAGTCGGGGAGGGGGGGTGGCCCTAACAATCAAATCTCCCTGATGATCCTAGAGTTTTAAAGCTGCTGCAATAGTCTAATCCTTCAGTTCAGTCCTGCCACAGTTTGTCTCTGCCACTGACCCACAAGTCTTTGGTATTGGCGTATGGCTCCTGAGACTTGCAAGTGGGCCCCTCTTCCAGGCTGTGCACCCCGGGTCCTCTGTTGAGGGATGACTGTGCTATGTCACAGGTGAGTGCCGTCCCCCCAGGGCAGTTCTGGGCTGCTGGGCTGTGTAGGGAGGCTCCCAGTCTGCTGAAATGATGGCTGAATGGGGCTTTGTTAATTCATACAGCTCCACCTTCCCAGCTCTGGGACATTCAGCTGAGGTTGCAGGGAAGGCTAATGTCCACGCCCAGTTTTGTGGTGTGTGCCTGTTATTTGAAGCACTTCCGTCACACTGGGTTGTCTGGGGCAGCTCTGGGCTATGGGGCTGGTGATGGGCAGGAGTGTTTCCTGTCCACCAGGATGGTGGCTGTGAGCGGACACCCCCCTTTTCTTGGGAAGTTGTGTTGTTTAGTGAATTTTCTCATCCACTGGATTATTGCCTTTTGTCTCAGAGCTCTCTTAGTTCTGCTCTTGACTTGACGTGCCCAAATTGCAATTCTTTGAAGCTTTCTGTATTGGGCTTCTTAGAGTAATTGTTTTAGAAAAAGAAAAAAAGGATTTAAAAAAAAAAAAAAAAAAAAAAAACGGCCCTCCTCAGAGATCTAATGGGTTATTGAAATGCTAATAGACAAAGCAACCAGGGCCATTAAGGAAAGGTCCACAGGGCAGAGAGATCAGCTTTGCTTCGGGATTTGCATATGCGCTTCAAGGCCTGAGCTCCGCCCTTCCCCTTTCTGTGTTCACCAGAACTCCAAAAATCCTCTGCTTTTATTTTGGAGTTTTTCGTATTGTTTTTTTTCTATGCCTGTCTCCTCTCTGCTGGGCTGGCTGCTCTCAGAGTCTCTGGTGTCTGGTCTCAGTCTATCTATGGTTGGAGTTTGAATCAGTAGAATGAGTTTCCGATAAGAGCAGCCACTGCAGTTCTCCCTTCTCCTTCCCGGAGCTGACAGCCCCTCCTCCCCCGGGACTGAGCCTGGCAGGGAGGCGCGCGGGTTCCCTGGCCGCAAAAACTTACAGATTTCGCTGATCTCAGCAGTTCCACGTTTTCATGAGTGTTGTATGAAGTATGCCCAAAGACAGATTGCTCTGTGGTGTCCAGTCCACGCAGTTCCTGGCTTTTTACCTACTTTCCTGGAGGAGTAACTAAAACTTACAGCTCACCAGTCTGCCATCTTGCCCCGCCTCTTCCAGACTATGTTCTTTTAATCCACTCTTGTGGGGACAGACCTATTGTGACTAGGATCTTTTGATTAGATGTGACCCATCCAACTGTGGGTGGGACCTTTTGATTAGATTATTTCCATGGAGATGTGATCCCACCCATTCAAGGTGGGTCTTAATTAGTTTACTGGAGTCTTTAAGAGAGCTCAGGGAGGGACAGAGAGCTCAGAGCTGACACAGACACAGACACTGGGACATGGAGACAGAAAGATGTTTGGAGATGCTAAGCTAAGAGATGAAGCCCAGAGTTTGCCCAAAGGACCAGCAGATGACAGCCATGTGCCTTCCCAGCTGACAGAGGTGTTCTGGTTGTCATCGGCCTTTCTTCCATGAAGGTATCCTTTTGTTGATGTCTTAATTGGGACATTTTCATGGCCTTAGAACTGTAAATTTGTGAACTAATAAACCCCCATCGTAAGAGCCAATCCATTTCTGATATATTACATTTTGGCAGCTTTAGCAAACCAGAACAGTGGGAATGTGGATGATATCTAGAGCGTTATACTTGCTCCACCTTCAGTCTAGCTCTTTATTTTCTGAAAGAAGCCTGTTTCCTCCTCAGGGATTTGAGTCTAAAGCATTCAGATATTTTGCATTGCCAGTTAGGTGATAGTTTGAGTCACTGCAGATTTAGTGAGCTGGGACTACAGAACCCTTGAATTACAAAACTGCGTGAGCCGAGGAAAAGGTTCAATTAATTTCTTTGACAGGTTTCTTTGATCTAGTCTTTCCGACTGCTAATATAAGCCAGCCATTCAAAATCTCCCTCAAAATATCCCATAAACTGGCAATTTAAGGGAAGAAGCTGAAAGAAAAACCTACCCTCTTGACCACTCCCTGCATAGTTAATGAGACTGGCCCCCAGGGTTCATGAGATAGATCTTTCTGGAAATGGAGGCCACGGGTGGGCACACAGCCTTCTCTTCAACCCCAAATGGACTGCCATTGGGACCCCAAATGTAGAAAGTGAACTCAGATTTTCCACAGTTAGACAAAACTTCTCAAATTCCTTTCTGGCACGGGGCTGCTATGGAATTACATAAAAAAAAAAAGGATAAAAGGCATAAAACCGCTCATGCAGACTGCGCACCGCACCCTGAGGTCTGGTGCTTGCATGTTCCAGTCTTACTCAATTGTATTCATAAAAGCAAATTGAGAGGAAAATATGCTGGGAGAAAAACCCTTCTCACATCTCTAAATTGCATCCACAGATTCCGTGGTCTGTTGCGGCTTCTGCAAAGCCGGTGGGTCACCGACACTTGCCAAGAGACTTGGGCATCAGTGAGAGTGGAGCTTGGAAAAGTGCCCCCAGGTTTCCAAGCTCTTCTGCTCCAGCAGCAGCCGCCCTCTGGCCAGGAGCTTTTTTCCTGGTCCAAATCAGCATCACTGAGAGGCTAAACAGAGCCAAGAACTGTTAAGGGAGCCAAACTGGCAAAGCGGGAGAGAAGTGGGGACTGGCCGCCCCACAGCATTTTGTTGCAATGAGTCACTTAAAAGCACAAAGCACAATATGATTTGTAGGTGGTTATTGATAGCTCCGGGCATCCAAGCCTCCTATTTTATAAAGATACAAATCTTAATTATTAATGGCTAAGATGAAGAAACAACTGCCCTGAAGGTAGGAAATTCAAACTGATTGTTTCCTCAGATCACCTCATACAAAAGAAAGTCTGTTCTGAAAGTCCAGCTTCCTTGGCACATTCAAATACCAATTATGGTTCTAGCTCTATCCCAGTGGAAGCCAGCTAAATTCATGTTGCAGAAATTTGAGTTCTACAGGCATAGACGCACCTGGGGGCCAGGTGAGAAGGCTCACTCCCGGCAGCACAAGCTTTCTGTGAACTGCACTTTTGATAAATGCCTCAAAAAGTGATAGCCCAGGAAAGAATTGTGTTTCCCCGTGGGAAAAAATAAAATTGGAGATTGCATTGCTGCTGAAAACTTCCCACATAATAAGCAAGAGCAGTATGTCTTGAGAACAGAGAAACAACTATAGGCCTCCATAATAATCCGAGTGAAATTATTTTCTAAGCCTTAGGAAATTAGCATAAATGACTATAAATTACGATTTTGCAAGGACTCACAGTAGCCTGTATTGTATACATAAAATACTACTCAACCATATTATAAATTTAAAATTCCCTCTGGCTATAGGAATTACTAAATATATGAGCAAGATTGATAATCTTTCCTTAGCCTTATGCCCAATAGGAATATTTCTGATATTGCACCATTACACAGTACTGGCTTTGATCTGAGATATATTCTATTTTGTTTAAAAAATTATATCAATTCCTTTTATATTGAGTATATTTTAACAATTATGAATGGATATTGAATTTTATCAAATACTACTATGGAGAAAATCAAATGATCATTTCCTCCCTTTTTTGATGAAGGTCCTGAATATTTTAAGTCAATATTTTCTTAATATTAAAACATTTCTGTTCCTGATTTAAAACTCATATGACCATGGCATATTATTCTTTTAGTCTTCTTCTGGATTCTAGCTGGATTCTATTTGCTAATGTTTTATTTAGATTTTTTTTTTTGGTATGAATGTCAGTAAGACTGGCATGAAATTGTTTTGTTTTAAAATTGGGGTTATCTTTGTCTACGTTTGATATCAGCGTCACTTATGGAAGACTTTCCCCTGTCTCTATGCTCTGTAACAGTTTGAAGAGCGTTTTGGACTCATATATATATTTCTGAATATTTTGGCATATTTTTCCTGTGAAATCATACAGGCCACGTACTGTTAGAAGGATAGCTCTTTAACTACTATTTAGGTTTTCCATTCCTACTAGAGTCAGTTTTGGTGCATAAGTTGAGCACTGATAGCAGTTTTCTCCTCATAAATTTTTAACAATTTATTTAATTTACTGAAATTTAATTTTTCTTTCTCATTTTAATTTTGTTTATTATACTTACTCTTTTTATCATATTGAGCTATATGTTAGAAAGCTATTGTTCTATTTAATTGTTTTGGTAAAAGAATTACCTCTTGGATTGATTACTCCATTTTTGCCATGAAATATATCATTATGCTTTTATCTTTACAAATTCTTTCCTTCTGCTTTGCTTAGTTGCGCATGTGCATGTTGGGGGAAGGATTTTTTCCTAACTCACTGAGATGAATACACACTGAGTTTAATTTTTTTGTTGCTCAATAGTATATGCAATAGATTTTCCTCTAAGCATTAATTTAGCAGTATACATAGTTTTTTCTTTGTTTTAATCTTATCATCCAGAAATAAAAGTGTTAACATTATAGTATAAATATAAATATATATAGTCATCTTCTGAAGAATTTTATTAAATATGTTTCTTCCTTCTTCAGATTGTAAAGGTAAAGGTAATAAATACTATCTTAGCTTTTTTCTCTACATATATTCTTTTCTGATTTTTTTTTTCATAAACTTGGGAATATACTATTAACATACATTTATAATCTGCTTTTAATTTTTAACTTTTTGTGGTTTCCTTAAAGCATATTTTTATCTCGAATTTTAAAATAGCAATATAGAAAAATGGATGTGGAAAAAAAATGGACAGTATCTTACTGGTGGCTATTTTGCTGTTAAAACAGTGCTATAAAGGGCTACTTCTGCAAGGGCAGCATGAGGGGCTCCAGGGAATCTCTCCCCAGTGAAACAACAGGCCAGTCTTACCCTAATACTGAAGCCAGACCAAAAAATCACAAGAAAAGTAAACTATGCACCACTATTTCCTCTGAGTTTATATGCAAAAATCTTTAACAAAATATTAACAGATCAAATACAGCAACATATAAAAATATTTTGCATGCTCATGTGAGATTTATCCCTGGAATTCATGGTTGATTTAACATTTGAATACCAATTAACACAACACACTCTTATCAATATAATAAAGAACAAAGTCACATGATCACCTCAAATGATGCAGACAAAGCACTTGTCAAAATCCACTCACCCTTCCATGATAAAAAACACTCAACAAAGTAGACTGGAACTTCCTGAACCTGACAAAGGGCATGTATGGAAAATTCACATCATATTTAATTCTGAAAGACTAATAGCTTCCCCCTAAAATCAGGAACAAGCCATGAGGGTCTGCTCTCACCACTTCTATGCAACATGGTTGGCAGTTCTCACCATGGCAAGTAGGCAAGAAAATGAACGAAAAGGCATCAAGATTGGAAAAGAAGTAAAACAACTCTATTTGCATAATCTTGTACATAGAAAATCCTAGGGGATCCTATCAAAAACACTTTAGAAATAATAAACAAGTTTAACAAACTTGCCAACTACAAAAAGAAGAAACAAATATAAACAGTATTTCTATACACTGGAAATGAAATTCCCAAAATGATCTTAAGACTTCCATTTATAATAGGGTAAAAAGCATACAAATAGCACAGTGTTTTCCCATGTGGCCCCTTTGTGCCTACTATCCTGTATGCAGCCCCAGGCGATGGCCCAAGAGGGTCAGGGCATCCTGGCAACCATCAGGTCCCCAGGGGGACAGAAGGGGTGAGCTGTGAGAGCCAAGGGCTCCGGGTCACTTGCAGTTTGATCCAGTTTTAAAGCAGCAAAACCCTGGACATTCACCTACATAGCAGGATGTCTGATGTGTTTTCTCACTTCAAAATGAATCTGATTGCTATCTTTTAGTTTAACTTTTGTCTAAGTGATCCTGCCGTTGCTCTCATTAACGTTTTATAAGATTATAATTCCTAAAGTAGTGTTTCCAGAATAAAGATGGTTTTAATATAATTCTTAAGAATATATTATTTATTTTTCATTGGGCCCTTTTAGATAATATAAGTACTGTATTTTATTTACTTAATTGGTCCACTATTAGGTAAAACATAATTGAAGTTTGACCTGAACACACAGACAATTTGAAATTTCAAAGGTGGTTTCTATATGCTATGAGATGTGATAAGAAAGCTGCAAAAGTAACTTAATATCTACCTCTGGAGGTTTGGAGCTATGCACCCCAGAAAAACATGTTCTTATACTTAATCCCTTCCTGAGGTTGTGGAGCCATTGTAAGTAAGATCTCTTCAAGATGTTACTTCAGGTAAGGTGTGGCCCAAATGAATCAGATTGGGCTTTAACCCAGATTACTGAAGTCCTTTATAAGCACAGTGAAAGTCAGACACAAGAGCCAGAGGAAGCAGCCAGAAGCTGGAAGTCAGTGAAACTTGGAAGGGAAGGGAGTGGCCAGGAGAACCTGCCATGTGCAGTGCCATGTGACAGAGGAGACAAGTCTTTGGGAAGAAAGCATCATCTGGATTTTGGACTTCTAGCCTCAAAACCATGAGCCAATAAATTCCCATGGTTTAAGTCAACCCATTGCATGGTGTTTGCTTTAGCGACAAGGAAACTGAAACATTACCTTAATAAATTTTCATTGTTTTTTTCAACAACACAAGAAAACAAAACAAAACAAAATCAACCACAAACACTCCTCTCCCTGAACTTATTAGTATTTTTGTTAGTTTAGCCCTAAATTCATAGGTTGATTTGGGGCAGCTGACAATTGACAACCATTTGTTTCTTACTTTGCTTATTCTTTGTATCTCTGTTACGTTGTTTTTTTAATATTCATTTCTAAATTTTATGTAGCCAAAATGAAATAGACTTGTACAGCTTCTGGGTTACATTTTCAAATTGAAAACAATTTCCTCAATCTAAGATTTAAAAAAATTTTTCTGATACTCTCTATTTCCACTGCTTTATAAACAGTGAGCATAGGGGTTCTAAAAAGTCATAGTGATAGTATTTTCTCCATTCTTTCAAATATTTCTCATTCCTAATTTTTTTTGATGTTTAATCTTGCAGATAAATCTAGTAGAATTTGGCCAAGTTCTCTCTCCACCCCCAAGAACACAACATTTATATATTATTTTAGGAAAGTTGACATTTTCTAATGTCTTTATATCAAAGAAAGATATACTTTTATACCTATTTACACCCTCATTCATATATTAATTTGAATGTTTTTATCCATGTACTGCACATTTATTTGTAGGTTTGTTGGTTGGCATTTAATCTTGTTAATAATTATGAGCACATATATTTTTAGTTATGAATCCTTGTTTCCTTCATCCTGTATTTTCTTCGGGCTTTCCTTCCTTTAATTACACCTGAGTATAATGCCTTAGGAAAGGCTACGGCAGAGGGATAAACCAAAAATGTGCAGAATCATCTTGTCTTTTTTTCTGAGAATCTGAAATCCCAGAGGAGAGACAGAGGATTTGGTGAGTGAAGAAAATATCTTGGCAAGAAAGATGAGAGTTGCATGGTCCCCTCCATTTGCCTTTGCACAGAAACTCAAAAACACATGCACAAACCCTACTAAGATTCTCTACAATAAGAGAACAAGAGGGAAGAAAGCAAAATGAGACTGCATCTTCTAGAATTTGTGCTGCTTCCAAACATACTGGGGGTACCAGAAGTTTTCTGCACAGTTTGAGGAACCTAATGATCCATGACAACTAAAACAATGTCTATAAATAGCGGATAAGCAGAAGATCAGAACGTCACAGCCTGCCAAAGCCTTAAGCACCACGTAACCATGCCACAATAAGCACTCAGTGCTGTCTTAAATTGAAAAAAAAAAAAAAAAAAATCCCTACCCCTCTCTTCCTCTACACCACAAAAGTCAGTTTCCTATAACTATGATGTTTCCTCATTTGGTCCCATTCCCGTCTTTTGGTGGAGTTATTTGAAATCAGGGATGCTACCATATTGCTTGATTTTTGTCCTTTCATGTAAGAAATAATAAGGTGATACCTCATTTGCTGTTATTTTTACAGAATTCTTTATGCTGCTCAAAATCTATAGGAATATGCACTTTCTTTTAACTCTTCTCTTGAATTACTCCTTATTTCACTAAATTTAAGATGTAATTTTTGTAGTATGGGACTTAGGATTGCGGTTCGTTCCAGGTTTGATTTGTATTTTCCTCTTATGAGCATTTAATGTCAAATATAACACACATACATAAAAGTAAATAAGCCCTGAGGATACAGTCACTAAATAATTACAGAGTGATCTCAGTCACAGCACCGTGGCCAGCAGAAATAAATAATATCAGCAGTACTCACAAACTCCACACTCCCGTGCCTTGCAGGGCCAGTGTGTTTAATCACAGGAGATTTTGCTTTCATGAGTATGAATCATCAGTGGGGCTGTCCTATTCTTCTTTTTTTTCTCTTCATATTTTAAATTAACATATAGCTTATATGCAATAAAATGTACCCTTTCAGTGCATAATTCTGTGAGTGTTGACAAACGTATGCATCTGTGCACTCACACCACGATCAAGATATAGAACCCGTCAGAAATAATTCCATCCCCTTTGAAGTCAACCCCTCCTCCAGTTGCAGCACTAAAAATCCATGCATCTGTTACCCGTTCCCATAGTATCACCACTGCAAGAATGTCATACAAATGGAGTCAAAGAGTATGTAGACCTTTGAGTCTGACTTGGTATAATGCACTAAGATTGATCCATTTTGTTGCATAAGGACTTGATCCTTTTTATTACCGAGCAGTACTCCGTTGTATGGGTGCACCACTGTTTGTTAATCTCTTCACCAGCTGAAGGACACAAGCTGAAGGACAAATAAACACATGCCTACAGGTTTTTGCGTGAACACAGGTTCTCACTTCTCTGGGGTAATTCCAAGTAGGATTCCTGGGTCCATAAGGAAAGTGAGTGATTATCTTTAATAGGTAAACACTGTTTTACCAAGCTGTTTTCCAAAGCAGCTGTACCATTTTGCATTTCTTCTATCAATGTATGAACACTCTATTTGTTCTGCATCCTTGTCAGTACTTGGCATTGTTCCTTTTTAAAAAGCTATTCTAATAGGTTATACAGTGCTGTATCCTTGTAGCTTTAATTTGCCAAATGACTAATGATGTTGACTCTTTTCATGTGCTGATTTTCCATCTGTATTTTCTTTGGTGAAGTGTTTGCTCAATTTTTTTTTTGCCCAATTTGTTTTATTTTGTTGTTGTGGTTTGTTTCCTTATGAATATTGTGAGGTTTTCGTATACTCTGGGTACAAGTCCTTTATCAGATACGTGATTTGCAAACATTTTCTCCTATGGGTGGGGTTTTCAATCTCTTAATCTCAGTTTATAATTTTGATGAAGTCCAATTTATCAAATATATTCATACAGTATCTAAGAAATCCTTGCATAATTGAAATTTACAAGGCTTTAAAAATATGCTCACTTCTAGAAGATTTACAGACAGGTTTTTAAATTTTGGTCTACGGTACAAATTGAGTTAATTTTTGCATGTGCTGCAAAATACGGCTTGAGGATTTTTTTTTCCCTATAGACATCCAATGATTCCAACTCTATTTATTGAAAAGACTAGCCTTCTGCATTGGTTTGTCTTTTTTTAACTTTGGTGAATTCAGTGGGGTTTAGAAGGCATATTCTAAACAACATATTCAAAGTGCTTAAATAAAAAAAAAAACCCCAACCAAGAATCATATATCTTTCAGAAACGAAGGCAAGAGATTTGTTTATTCACAGATAGATAAAAGCTGAGAGAATTTGTTGCCAGGGGGCTTGATTTATAAGAAATACTAAAGAAAGTTCTTTGGGCTGAGGTTGACACCAGACAATAATTCAAATGTGCATGAAAATACAAAGAGCCCCAGTAAAGTTATTATGTAGAGGCATGGTAAAAGACAGACAGAAAGTATAATTACATATTTCTTTTTCTTTCTTCTCCTGAAGTATTTAAAAAGCAATTACATAAAACAATATAAAATTGTACTGTGATCCTATAACACATAGAATTATAATATATTTGACAATAATAACACAAAGAAGGGGCATGGGAATGAAACTATATTGGAGTTAGGAAATTACACCAAATGGTAACTTGAACCCACAGAAAGGAATGAAAAGAATAAAAATAGTTAATAAAAAGATTAATAAATAATAAAACTTTCTAAAATATATTTATGCTCTTTTCTTCTCTTACTTGCTTTAAAGGATAAGATTATAGAAAATATTAATTACAACATTGTACTCTTGGGTTTGCCACAGATACAGATACAATATATACAATATATACACTAAGAAAACAGTGAAATATGTACTTAGAAATCATTAAAGAATTAAAATGATATACTACAAAATACTCATGACAAAAGGAGGTAGTAAAGGAAGAACAGAGAAAAAGGTAATCATGAGACATAGAAAACAAAAACAAAATTACAGGCATAAATGTAATCCTATCAATAATAGTATTGAATGTGAATGAATTACACAATCCAATTAAAAGGCAGAGATTGTAAAAGGATAAAAAGTAACACAGAAGATCCTACTATATGCTGTCTACAGGAGACATACTTTAGATTCAGGAACACAAATTGATGGAAGGTAAAAAGATGGAAAAAGCTATACATGCAAACAGTAACCATGAGAGCCTTGGAATGGCTATACTAATATCAGACAAAATAAATGGTATAGAGTCAAATATAGAGACACTAAACAAATTTTAGAGACAAAATAGACAAAAGAAAGTACTATGAACAACTGTATGTCAACAAATTAAATAACTTAGATGAAATGGACAAATTCCTACACAAACCCAAACTACCAACACTGACTCAAAAAGAAATAGAAAATATGAGTATTTCTATAATAAATAAAGGGATTAATGAAGTAATTTTAAAACTTCACACAAAAATCCCAGGCCAAGGTGGCTTCACTGGTGAATTCCACCAAACATTTAAAGAAGAATTAATATCAAGTCTGTAATAAACTTTTCCAAAAAATAGAAGAGGAGGGAACACTTCCTAACTCATTCTATGAGGCCAACATTACCATGATACCAAAACCAGGCAAATATGGTGCAAGAAAAGGAAAATTACAGTCTGATGTTTCTTATGAATACTGGCACAAAAACCTTCAAGAAAATACTAAAAAACGGATCCAGCAATTTGCATAAAGGACTATACACAATGACCAAATGGGATTTATTCCAAGAATGCCAGATAGTTTTAACATCCAAAATTCAATTATTGTAATACACCATATCAAGAGAATAAAGGAGAAAAACTACATGAGCATCTCAAAAGCCACAGAAAAAGGATTAAGAAAAATCTAACATCCTTTCATGATAAAAACATTGAACAAACTAGGAATGGAAAGGAACTTCCTCAACCCAGTAAAAAGCATGTATGAAAAACCCACAGCTGATGTCATAATTGATGGTGAAACATTGAATACTTTCCCCTAAGTACAGGGACATGGCAAGGTTGTCCACTCTTTCCACTTCTATTCAACATTGTACTCTAAGTTCTAAGTATTTAAAAAGCAATTTAAATACACACAGGTTCTCACTGGCCATTAGGCAAGAAAATGAACTAAAAGGCATCCAGATTGGAAAGCAAGGAGTAAAACTATTTGCAGATGACTGTGGATATAGAAAATTCTATTTGTACTAATATACGTGTTCTGTAAGGTTGCAGGGCACAAGATCAATGCAATAGAAAATAGTGCTTAATGAATATCCTAGTATTAGCATACTCAGGTTTTTTAAAAAGTTCCCTATATGAAAGAGTTCTAGAAATGAGATTTCTGTATCAAATATTATGTATATTGAAATGTTTGCTAATTCCAAATTACTTCCCCAAAAGGTTGTAGCAGTTTTCATTCCCATCAATGCTACATGTAAGGACCTCTTCTCCAACCCCTGTCCAGCCCTGGATGTTATCAACCATTAATAGCTTTTGCCAATATAATGGTTGAAAACGAAAACAACTTTGATAAGGTTGGTCATTTTTTATATATTTATTGGTCATTTATAATTCCAATTCTAAAAATTTCCCATATCTTTGGCCCAATTTTCTACTGATATGTACATTTTAAATACTTTTTAATCACTTGACTATGGCTTGGTTTGGGGGGAAGGAGGGTTGGGTAGGGGTCTGAATGTCACTAGGATTTTCTTTATTTTTGAAGTCCAGTAACTTGACTAGGATTTGCTCTGGTTTTAATAGGTTTGAATCCATTTTTTTTTCTCTAGGACATAGCTCCCCTTTATATATATAGAGCTACATCTTTATTTCTGGAAAGTTTTCTTGAATTATGGCTTTAAACATTTTTAAATTCAGATTTCTGGGCTTTTGGGGGGGGGGTGGATGAGACTAACTCTACATACTTTTTCTCTGGCTTATGCCTATTCTTATTTGTCTGATTCCCATGCATATTATTCTCCCTAAAATCCACTGTAATTTTTGTCCTTTTTCATTTCATTTTGCTCAGTATTTTACACCCATCTCCATATCCTTTACTTGCTTTACTGTGAAACTTCTAGTTTTCATTTCCAGCATTTTTGTTGTTGTTGTTGTTTCCATTTCTTTCCTCAACTCTATCAATTTATTTTTTTATCTTTGAAAACTTTCATCTTTGCTTTGTACTCTTTTTTCAGAGAGGCAGTTTTTTCATTATTTTATTGTGCAGAGAACATTTGGGTTAAAATTTTTACCCGTCTATGGCAAGTATTTTTAAAGGTGTGAACTCCATCCCTCCCCGCCCCTTTTTTGGTCATTTTTAGCTTCTATTTTTTCCTGCAGCATGTTTGCAGAAATCCAATAATAATGTGCTTTTATTATTACTAATCATCTCTGCCTGAAGGAAATTCATCTTTGCAGGAGGAATTAGGGCCGGGAAGGGGCTGGGGGAGTGAGCTGGAGTAGCAGGCACCCCAGATTCTCACCTGTGTTCTGGAGACACTCTCACGGATGCTCTCACCTGTGCATGTGACTGCTCTTGGCCAGCAGAGCATCTCCTTGATCCCCAGGGAAGTCATCGCTAGAATATGCTTATCACTGGAGCACAGACCTCATCTTTTTCTCACTATCACATAGTGTGTGGCTTGGCGTTCATTTCTTTAGCTGGCAAGTGCTACAGCTCTAGGTCTACAAGCCACCAACACTTCCTCCTGTAGGCTCCCACACCAACAAACTGCATCTTATACACATGGCTTTTTTTTTTGCATGTTTTCTCTTTCAGTCCTATGTTCCCTAAAACTCAGTGGTGGTAGCTAGGATTCAGGGAGGTTGCGAGAGACTGTCTTTGCTTTATTATCTTTTGTCCCCCACCAGGACCTTTGGTTGGCCCCTCTGGGGCTGCTAACTTGGAGAACTCCGGGCTCTGTTGGAGGTGGTGGCATCCTTTCTCACTTTGATCTCATTTTCATTGAACTTGGCGGCCATTCTTGGGATTATTGGCCAAGGTTCTGAGTCATAGATATTTCCCAGCTTCAGGGTGGGTGAAGGTTCCATTTCTCTTTCTCAGTTTCTTTGTTGATGTCAGTTGTAATCAGTTGTAAGGGTGCAGACACATCATTATGCAACCATGTAAAATTAGAAGTCGTTATAATTTGTTCTTCATGATTAAACAGTTCTTCAGTACCAGCCGGAGCACATCTCAATACCAGTATTACCATCAGAGGATATTTATGCAAATGAGCCTCAGGATTAGTAATGACGACTCTCTCAAGCCTCTTTTAGAACTTAAATAAACATTTTGCTGTGAAGAA
This sequence comes from Choloepus didactylus, assembly GCF_015220235.1. Lineage (NCBI taxonomy): Eukaryota > Metazoa > Chordata > Mammalia > Pilosa > Megalonychidae > Choloepus > Choloepus didactylus. The sequence continues at coordinate 160,850,191 of NC_051311.1, read as the reverse complement.
AATTGACAAAAATAATTTTGTGTATGCTTACCCCAGTAGCGTGGTAATCAGAGGTAACCACTGAAGGATTATCTCCTGTCCTGGCCTCCGCTGTACTGATGGGTGGTTTTTCTAGAGAAGGGAGTTGTAGGCTGTTGGACAAACCATTAATCTTCAAGAGCAGCTCATCTAACAGATTTGAAAATTCTTCCAGGTAATATTTCTGAAGGGAAGAAAGTTAGATTACTAAGTGCATTCAAGAACCTAATTTTCCTTCTTTCCTCACTATCTGAAGCATTTAGTAGTATCTATTTTAGATGACAAAGTGCTATGTTAAAACATACTGGGCCCTGGATACCTCCTCACACCAGTCAAGAATTATAGGCTAACAGGCGTCACCTGCTGGGCAGAAAAGCACAGTGACCCGAGGCATCAAAGGGTGGAGCGATTTTCTAAGACACACCCGCAGGGAAACCGGATACTGAATATTTCTTCCCTCTGGGACCTGAGCCTGTTCTGGTCTGGGAAAACCTGATTTGGATAAACAAGGAAACCATGCCTAGACAACAGAAAATTACAACCTACACTAAGAAAAACAAAGTTATGGCCCAGTCAAAGGAACAAACGTACACTTCAACTGAGATACAGGAATTTAAACAACTAATGCTAAATCAATTCAAAAAGTTTAGAGAAGATATTGCAAAAGAGATAGAGGCTGTAAAGGAAGCACTGGACATGTATACGGCAGAAATCAAAAGTTCAAAAAACCTACTGGTAGAATCTATGGAAATGAAAGGCACAACACAAGAGATGAAAGACACAATGGAAACATACAACAACAGATCTCAAGAGGCAGAAGAAAACACTCAGGAACTGGAGAACAAAACACCTGAAAGCCTACACACAAAGGAGCAGATGGAGAAAAGAATGAAAAAATATGAGCAACATCTCCGGGAACTCAAAGATGAAACAAAGTACAATAATGTACATATCATTGGTGTCCCAGAAGGAGAAGAGAGGGGAAAGGGGGCAGAAGCAATAATAGAGGAAATAATTCATGAAAATTTCCCATCTCTTAAGAAAGACATAAAATTACAGATCCAAGAAGCGCAGCGTACTCCAAACAGAAGAGATATGAATAGGCCTACGCCAAGACACTTAATAATCAGATTATCAAATGTCAAAGACAAAGAGAGAATCCTGAAAGCAGCAAGAGAAAAGCAATCCATTACATACAAAGGAAGCTTAATAAGACTATGTGCGGATCTCTCAGCAGAAACCATGGAGGCAAGAAGGAAGTGGTGTGATATGTTTAAGATACTGAAAGAGAAAAACCACCAACCAAGAATCCTGTATCCAGCAAAGCTGTCCTTCAAATATGAGGGAGAGCTCAAAATATTTTCTGACAAACAGACAATGAGAGACTTTGTGAACAAGATACCTGCCCTACAGGAAATACTAAAGGGAGCACTACAGGGTGATAGAAGACAGGAGTGTGTGGTTTGGAACACAATTTTGGGAGATGGTAGCACAACAATGTAAGTACACTGAACAAAGGTAACTATGAATACGGTTGAGAGAGGAAGATGGGGAGCATGTGAGACACCACAAGAAAGGAGGAAAGATAATGACTGGGACTGTGTAACTTGGTGAAATCTAGAGTATTCAACAATTGTGATAAAATGTACAAATATGTTCTTTTACGAGGGAGAACAAGCAAATGTCAACCTTGCAAGGTGTTAAAAATGGGGAGGCATTGGGGGAGGGATGCAATCAGCATAAACTAGAGACTGTAACTAATAAAAAAAAAAAAAAAAAAAAAAAAAAAACATACTGGGCCCTGGACTCAGAAGATCTGGGTTCCGGGCCTGTCTCTTCACATCTCATTTATAATATACAGGTATGTATATAAATATTATGGATAATAATGCCTACATAAAGGTCTACTGAGTGGATTCAAATGCAATAATATATGGGAAGGTATGTGATAAACAATAAAGCCCTTTAAAATGCAGACTATCATGATGACAGATGACCAGATCCAGAGTTGCACTGGGCAATGCCTAAATATTAGCAATGGGAAATAATTGGGTACTTGATATGCAAATACCTGCTTTGATTTCTTTGCATTCAGGTCTGGGATGACTAAGCTCAAACACTGTGCCTAAGGCTCCATATTTTGAGTAAAAATCTTATTCTGGTAGCAGATACCAAAAGCAAATGACTAACTTTAAAAGGGAGGGAGCAGGGTATGTGTGTGTATGTGTATGTGTGTATGTTAGGAGGAAGATTATAAACTATCTTTCCAACCTTATGATGTCATTACAAGGATATGAGCTGAAAGAAGAGAATTTGCTTGGGAAACTGTAAAGTGCTTTACAATTTGTAAGAAAACTTCCATGAGTTCCTCTATGGTTAAGAACTAATTTTGTGGCTTTGCGATGATGTCTGACACAGAATCACAATTATGCTTTAATAACTGAAAGCAGAATTCTGCAATCAGATCATCATCTTGAATGTGCTACTGGTTTCACTAATACAAGAATCTCATGGCTTACATGATTCTCAACCATTTTAGTGTCTTCCAACGTTGGCCTTTCCAGTCCTAGAAAGGTGAGGGTCTTCTCCCATACATAAGTAGTAATATCTTTAAGACTCACAAGGTCTTTACTTCGAGAAGATTTTCTTTTTCTGGCAAAAGTCAGGAGGGAACCTTTCAGCTGGAGAAAAGAGAAAAGTAAAGACAAATTTAGTGTTAGCAGGAAAAAAAATTCCTTTGTTAATTTAAAAATCTATGAAATGGAGATTGTATCTGATGATGCTATTTTATGACCCTTGATAAGAAGACAATTCCTTGGTAAAAATCAGGAAACCATCATTCATGAATTGAGCTAAACTGTAGTAAGATAAACTCAGTGACAGAAACTAATCTTATCAAAAGGGTATTTCCATTATCTAGCAGCTGAAGATTAGGATTATTAAGACAATGTCTTAACTGACATAGCTGAGATGGCTACTAGTGAGGTGCATGTGACAGCACACGACTGTACCCAGGAAACAGAAAGGGACACACAGACATGGTGGGTCTTGTGTGCCTTCAGGTGTCAGACCTGTACAGGGATGCTCAGGTACTGGAGAGTAAACTGGTCTATAAACTGTCCCCAGTTGTGTGCAGGTGGGAGGCCTTGATGGTTTTACCAACGAAAAGATTCCCTGAGACAGTGGGAGCTGTGGGCATTGACCTGACTCATATGCAGAGAAATTAATACATTAGTGCCACCTTGTTTTGAGTGGTGAAGTTCAAATGCCTTAGCATGACTTTCCAGGTCCTCCATCCCAGGCTTCCACCATCCTTTGCAACATTAGGTCTGTTCCACCCAAAACCTCGGCCTGACCCTCCCTTACTGCCTTGCTCTTGCTCTGGGCCCTGCCTACAAATACTCTTCCCAGTTGTCTCCACGAGCTGACCTCCTGCTCATCCACCACGACTGAATTCTAATTTCACGTCTGCTGTGCGAAGGGTTCCCAGTCTTCTTGGGAAGAACAAACTAGCCTCTTATCTACGTTCCTTGCTTTTTGAGGAAACTTCTATCTAGGCTTTAGAATTGCATATAATTGGGCAAGATCTGTATGCTGAAAACTCTAAAGCACTGATGAAAGAAACCAAAGAAGATCTAAATAATGGATGGATGTACAGAATTCTGGGACTGAAAGACAGTCTTATTAAGATGTCAATTCTCCCCAAAATTGATTTATAGATTCGAGGCAATCCCAATTGAATTCCCAGAATACTCTTTTGATAGATAATGACAAGCTGAATCTAAATTTTATATGGAAAGGCAAAATAACTGGAATAGCCCAAACTGAAGAAGACCAAAGTTGGACAATTCTCCTACCCTATTTCAAGACTTACTACAGACTTCATCAAGACAGCGTGGTATTGGTGAAAGGATAGATCAATGGAGCAGAAGATCAATAGAGCCACACAGATGTAGTCAACTGATTTTTGACAAAGGTGCAAATACTATTCAATGAAGAAAGGATAATCTTTTCAAAAATGGTGCTGGAGAAATTGGATATCCGTATAAGAAAACATTAATTCCAACCCATACCTCACACCTTATCCTAAAATTAACTCAAAATGGATCATTGAGCTAAGTATAAAACATAAAACTATAAATCTTCTAGAAGAAAATATAGGAGAAAATGAACATGACATTGTTTTTGACAATGAATTTTTATATGATGACCAAAAGCAAAATCCATAAAAGAGAAAAATAATAAATCAGCCTTTTTCAGAATTAACAGCTTTTGCCCTACAAAAGACACTGCTAAGAGAATGAAAGGACAAGCCACAGACTCGGAGAAAACATTTGCATATTACATACTGAATAAAGGATTTTTATCCCAAATATGCGAAAATTGCTATAATTACTTTTTTATACTCATGTCTTCCCCTAGGGGCTGTGAGCTCCTTAGGGCAGGAATCATATATCTTTGTTTCACTATTGTCTGCATATAATAGGCATTCTTTAAATAATTGTTGCGTGAATACATGAGTAAACTAATGAGTGAGTAGATAATGGATGAGCAGTGAGTAGTTCCTAGGAGAGTTGAAGAAGCAAAGGACTTGGGCCTGTGTTAAAAAGTGTGAACCTGTGCAGTCACTACCTATTTCACTCCATTTACTAAACTAGGGTACTAGTAGACTTTTACAGACTGAAAAGAATTTTACCCACTTAGAAGTTCAATTCATTCGACTTTCATTGAGCTGTACAATGTGTCAGGAACTTCCACATGAGTCTGTCATAGCATACATATCTGCTATGAAACGGCCAGATTTCAAAGGAAAGATAGAAAATGGCCATAATTCAGTAGGCACAAAGGTGAGCCATGGGCAGGAGTCAAAAGGAGGATTGGCTAGCTGGGAATGGGGTGGAGGGGAAGATTGTGCCAGGGAAACCTCCTAGAGGTGACCCCAAATGGAACACTGTCTTATAAGAATGAGTAGGATTTTGGCTAAGTGTCACCCTAGAGGCAAAGTGTGAGCAAGTTGAAGGAGCAGCGCATACAGGGGCTCCAAAGTGCAATTGGGGCTGGGCGGGAGTGCTGCACATAGTCTGTCATAGAGCACAGGTTTCCCTTTCTGCGTGTACAACAGGATCATCTGAAGGGCTTCTGAGAATGGTGGTGCCTGGGCCCCATCCCCTGAAATTCTGATGCAGCAAATCTGGTGTGGGACCCAAAGAACAGCTGGGCTGCCAGAGGTAGCTGAGAGGGGTCGGGCTGCCAGATAAAATACAGGATATGCAGTTGAATTTCAGTTTCAAATAAAAAAAGATTAATTTTTTAGTATAAGTATGTCTGAACTATTGCAGGGGACATATGTATGCTAAAAAGTTATTTGTTGTTTACCTGGAATTTAAAGTTATTTTTATTTACTGAATCTGGCAACTCTCTGTAGGGGTGACAGAACAAGGCCATGGGGGATCTCTTCTCCCATAGAAAGATTTTAAACTGGGGGTGACTTGACCAGACTTGCAACTGGTGAATGGATTGGATGGAGGGAAGCAGAAAGTTCTATACCGAATTCAGCCCCCAGCCCAGAGTACTTGTTCAATAAATGTTGGCTGATTGAATGAAATGTTTTTAATAAAGCAAGATTTAGATAACAAGGCAAGAGGTGCCCCCGTGACACTGTATAACTGGGGGAAACAAAGGTAAGGGAAAGAAGAGATGTAATTCAGGACAGAGTAAGGGAAATCCAGGAAGACTTCCTGGGGAAGGGGTGACATTTAGGAATCAAATTGATTGCCATGCCTGGAGCAGGTTTTGGTTGGGAAGGCTACATGGAAAGAAGTAAATCATTACACATTCAGCATCTCCTGTTTAAGCAGACAGAAGCTCCACTATCCACTAGGAAAGAGAACAGTTGACTAAATTTACAATTTAGAAAGTATTTGTTTGTTACTCCCACTAATCACAGACTGCATACACTCTTTCCTCCCCCCCACCCCCTGCCGGAAGCCGGGAATGGGCACCCTAACCTTGTAAGGACCCTCTTGGTACACCACTCAATCTACCTTCCCCATTTTGCAGGTGAAAAGACTGAGCCCCAGAGGGCAGAAGTAAACAGTCAAGGTCACAAAAGCAATAGGGTAAAAATGACCAGAACTTGAGGATCTCATAACAACCATAAGAGTTGCACCAAATAGTCCTCGTAGTATCGGAGGTAAGGTAAGTGGGCCCACAGTGAATAAGAAGATAACACATTTCATATTGGAGTTCTTTGCAACAAAAACCTCGGTATAATAAAGAGATTCAGACACCAGACAATGGCCTCTGTAGTATCAGAAAATAAATTAAGTAACTGAATTCTAGTTCCCAATACATGTTGGCTGACTGGAGTGACACATTTTTAAGACAGAGAGATTGAGAGAGCGAGGTAAGAGATATCCCTGCAGCAGCATGAGATTGTAAACTAAAGTTCAGAGAAAGAATGGATGTGGTTCACAGCAGGGTAAGGGAAGCCAGGAAGACTTCCTGGAGGAGGCAGGCTTCCTGCAGTGATGGTGGTCTGCTGGAATGTTCCAGGCTAAGGGAGAGTCAAACTGTGTTCAGTACTTCCCTGGGCAAGTCAGAATGGGCTTCAGGGATTTGTTATCATAAGATCTGGCCTGGGCAGAATGAAAATACACAGTATGAACCAAAGAGAATTTCACCCAAACAATCAGTGACATTTTAAAAAACTTTCACTTCAAACTCTGGACACAGGTACTTACCATTCCAAACCACAAAATGGCCGTTACCGTACAAAAGGCCCCGTAGTAACAAGCCATGGCACGCTGGCTAGACTCGTAAAGGCCAAAGAATGCTTCTCCTGGGCTCCTTCCCAGACGAGGAGACAGCAGCCTGGGGACGGAGTCCACAAAGGAGCTGGTTGGTAGAGGCTGGGTGAAGAAAAGCAGAAGTCTGTGCAGGTGCGAGAGGGCGGTCAGCACCAGGACGCCAGCCAGCTGCAGGGGGAGAAAAACCCACCACCGTTCACCTTCTTGGCACCACACCTCACAGAGCAGAATGCTCATTTGTGGATGCTAAATGCTTATCAATAATGCAAAGCTTGGAGCCTGGGTTTTTGGAACCATCTCAGTCAGGCTTTCCCTGCTTCTTGCCTCACCCTCTGGGAACACCTGGGCCAGCTCGCCAAGCTCAGGCTCCCTCCTCTACGGGAAGTGCTGTTCCTGCCCAGTTCCACGGGTCGGTCGGACTCCAGCCTCTCCTCATCGCCTCTGAAGAGTCTTCCCTCTGTCTTGGACAATCAGCTGCCACCACCTTCTCCCTGCCCGTTGGGATTCTGTGCTTGCTTTGCTGGACTTTCTGCTCTGGGGGACCACAATTGCCACAAGGGCAGCAGCTTTGTCATCTGCTCTCTGTCCGTAGCCCCTAGCAAGGGCTCAGTAAAATAAACCACTTAATAAATGGCAGGAAGGCCAATTTTGAGTTAAATTTAGTTCAGATAAGTTTCATTGTCTTCCTGGTCATTGTAACAGACTGAGAACCAGACTTGGGATCTGAGAGGTTGTATTTCAGACCCTGTGTATTTTGCTCACGCAATTCACTCAAACAAGTACCGATGACAAAGAGTATTTTCTCCACTCGGATGGCAGACCATTGTCAGTCGTTCCAGGTCTATGCGTGTCAGCGTAGGGCCAACCATCAGGATGCCCTCCTGGGCCCCCAACCAAGGTGCCACAGCCACCCAACCCTTTCCCATACAGGTCCCAGCTGATCTCCCATTTGCATTTTCTGCACCCAAAGATTTTCCTACCAAATATACTGGAACTCATTTTAGTATTACTTACTGTACAGGTGGAATCATGGCATTAGTGGAAATCACAAGAAAGAAAACACAATCCATAAGTCCATTATCTGAACAAATCAAGCTGTTTTGTTTCTCTCTCCATATGCATTCATGATATTTGAACAGTTAGAACTCTGCTACTTAATTTGGACATCATTTATATTCTGGGGTTTCTTTCTTAACAGGAAAGCATATTTACACATTGCTAAGTGGTCTTAATAACAGCCAGTTTAAGAGTTAGATATTCCATATATACATAATCTCTAAGCTCACCAATACCAGGCACATGTTACCAATGTAGTCTATGGTTTGGTAACTGGCCCATGGTTGGTGGGTTGGCAAGGGCAGAGCCAGGATTTGGGTCCAGGTTTCTCTGACTCCAAAGCCTGCTCTTTCTCCCCAGGTTTGCTGAGACTGTTCCTCCAAGGCCAAGGTGAGCAGGGTTTGGGGAACACGTTCCCTGGAGCAGGCGAGCTGGGCCTGGTGTCCTCTGTCCTATGGACTCCGAGAGCGAGACCCTCTCCTAACTCAGGCCTTTCTCCAAGCTGGGACCAGATCAGAATAAGTGATACTCCAGTTGACTTTGTCAGGGCCACAAGCTGACCTCTGGCCTCTTGTGTTTTGATCCTGAGACCGGCCTTTGGGGCCAGCCCCAGATGGAGCAATGCTCTGCAGCATAAGGCCAGCATGCCTTGGAGGCAGTGAGCTATAGACGAGAGGACATGGACTTCAGAGGCAGGTGTTCCTGCGAACCCATGCCCACAGGTAAGCGTCTGCTCCCTAATAGTTACGTCACTAACCTCTTTAAAAGAACAATAGCAGCCCACAGATTGGTTGTGACAATTGAGCAATATATAAGAGACTCCATGGACAATTCCTAGCACTTAAAGAAGCTCAGTAGATGGAAATTATTATTCAAAACAATAATACTAGCTATGGGGAAGTACAACACAGAGCAAGTGTTTAGTAAATTATGGTTATTGTTATTATGACCATAATTTATTATATAAATATTAATATCAATGATCTAAAACCACTCTGTAATGGGTTGGGAGGCTGGAGTTCTAGACGGTTGCTTCACCTTGAGAGAAGTGTGTTTTCCCCTTGAGAAAGGGATAGTTACAGAAATTATACTAATTTATGGTTTATTAGGGAAGTAACTGGATGAAGAGGAGATTTCTTACCCCTGGTGCAATAATGCTGGAGATTAAACGGTGAATTGTCAAAGAGCAAGAAGCCATTGTTTTTCGAAGGCCAAGAAGATAAATGCATTTGAACATCCAGAGGAATAAAAGGATTCCTTGGAGCCACCGTGTCCTCTGAGACAGAAGAACATAACAATTTAGTGGGTCACTCAATGACAAGAAGGCACATGGACATATTTGCACCTGTAAGCCATGCAGAAGGCAGAGTCTGCAATGACTACTGACTGGACTAGACTGTCATACAAACCAGGACTCTCCAAGCTACAGAAGGTGGGAGCTATCTTTAGAGGAGAATGGGTCACCAGTAGGACTAATTATAAATTATAATGCATTTTTAGAAAGACCAGGTCTGAATTCTAGCCTCGCCATTTTTATAAAGAACAGGATTGGATTCAGGCTGAGGCATTTCCCCTCTCTGAGCCTGAGCTCGTGGTACCAGCATAGAGGCTGGGACTTGGAGGAAATCTTCAGTGCACTGTGAGTCCCTCCCTTCCCTTTACAGTTACAGAATATTTTGCAGGTTGAAAATACTTTCCATGTATTTGTATGTATTTAATCCTCATAAAATGTAGAAGTACTCCCATTTGATAGCTATGGATTCTAGAGCTCGGATAAACAAGATGACCAGATGGATGTTGCACGGCTCGTTACGTGGTGGGCCCGAGGTTCAAACCTAGGCCTTGTGGACACCATATTTGGCACGTTCATCCTCTCTGCAACAAGGGCTCAATAAGGCCTCTCATGTTCCTACAAGGGGTTTCATTGGGAAAGGATGTTTGGGCGTTGATCTCATCTATTCTTGTCAAGATCCTATGTTAAAGAGAAAGAATAAAAGCTGAACATCTTAAAATCCACATGGCCAAAGGATCAAGGATTTTTTTTTCTGTTTGATTGATACGTGTTTTTTTTCTTAATTAATTGGTACAAGGTCAACAATGACCTCTGACAACCGAAAACCAGTTTGAAGCCGTGAGTGGCTCCCACTCTTCTGGTTCCATTTAAATAGCAGAGAACTGGGCTCTAACCCATGCCATCCAGGAGAAACGGATGCCAGCCTCAGGTGTCATTTTAACTTATCTAGTAGCTACATTAAAAAGTTTTATTTTATAATATATTTTATTTGACTTTGTCTATAATATCATTTCAACATGTACGTGATAGAAAAACTATTGAGATATTTTACATTCTTAATTTCCCTACTAGGTTAATGAAATGCAGCAAGTATGTTACACTTATGGCACATCTCAATTTGGACTTGTGGCATTTCGAGTGCTCAGTGGCCAAAGGTGGCTTGTGGTCCCTGTACTGGACAGCACAGCTGTAAACTCTCTGAATACAGAGTGGAAAGGAACCCTTTTCCTATCTACACTGATTTGGGAGGTGAAATAAAGGCCTCTTAATTATTATTATTATAACTGCTCTTTATAGAACTTCTATCGTGTGGCAAGCTCAAGTATACACACACACGCACATATGCAATCAAATCCTAACAAAACCCTGCAAGTTATGTATTATGGTCTTGGCTTATTAAGACTTGACCAAAGGCACATGGCTGATGAGGAGTTGGGATTGAATCTTAGATCTGCTGACCCCAAAGCCTGTGCCTTTCTACTTCAACATGCTCCCAGGCCTTGCTCAAATGTATAGCTCTCTAACCCCATCTGCTAAATTCCATCTTTAGAGAAGCATTCATTTTAGGCTTGAAGATGTCTCCTTCTTCCAGGACCTGGAATGCAGCTTAAGAGTAAGTTAAAGCCAATTCCCTCTAACTCTCTCTTCATGGGACTTGCTTGACAAATTGCATGGGAGGTTCCCACAGAAGCAGGAGTCAGGAGGGAAAGCTGCAGTGTGGGCAGAGTGACCTACAAGGATGTATGAAGGTGCTCAGGGGACAGTGTTGTGTAGTCTGCACATCTGGGGTCTGCTCCTGAACATATGATAGTGCAGCACAGAAAGAGACGGGGTCAGGTTCTGTCCAGAGTCCTCCGGGGCCACAGTGTGGCCATCTCCTCTGAGGTATTCCCACTGGCTTATAGTCAGCGCTCAGGGATGTGGCTTCCTAGTCCCCAGAGACAGGGGCCAGATTCTAACTGCTCCTGATTAGATGTGTTGCAGGACCTTAGGCACACTGCTTAATCTTTCTGGGCATCATTCTCCTCAATTGTAAAATGGGTGGAATCCTTGCACCTGTTTCTTTAGTAGGTTGTGTAGCTTAACATACCCATATATATATAAAATTTACAGCAGTGCCTGCCACTGGGCCTGGCATACAATACTTGTTAGCTCTTACTCAGAAGCTAATTAACGAAACAGAAATTAGTGCCTGGGCTAGAAGAAGGGAGAAGAGGGAATCTCCCCAGACAAGTTTTTCTGGCAGTGTCGAGAACATGTTGTGAGAGACAGACATCAGTGGAAAAAAAGGATAATAAAAGGCAAATTCATTTCCCGAGGCCAGTCATCAGGAGGGGGCTGGAAATTTGTCAGGTGGGCATATTGATTGGATGAGGTTCACTTTTGCTTTGATCGGGATCCTACCAGAAAACATGCCCACAGCCCCTGAAAGGAACTGGGCTGTGAAGCTTTTCACCCTGCACATGCCATCCCCTTTCCAGAGGTCATGCAACCACTTTATCCATGACCCGTCATATTTCTCTTGTAAGAATGTGCACAGAGGAGAAAGCTGACCAGCAGCTGGTGTGGTCCGCTGAGTTAGAGCTAATGTTGGCATTGTCGCAGGCCAAGCCATGCACCAGCCACAACTATGTGGCAGTGGAAACCGTGGATGAGCTGAGAGATCTAGCTGGCACAAAGAGGGTTGACTATTGCAGACATGCTAATCAGGCTAGGAGAGTTGATGTTCCAGAGAGAAACATAAAAAAAATAAATAAATAAATAAATTATTAAACACCTACTCCTGGTGCTTGCAGGCTTGTGGGGGAAGACAGACAATAAGCATAAATAAAACATGGATTGTAGAAGCTTCTAGTAAGTATGATGGGGAGAGGGGATAGGAGGTAAGGGAGATGGGGCTTGTGCTGGTTTGGATGTTATGTCCCCCAAAATGCCATGTTCTTTAATACAGTCTCGTGGGGACAGACGTATAATGTTGATTAGGTTGGAACCTATTGAATGTTTCCATGGAGATGTGACTCAATCAACTGTGGGTGAGACCTTTGATCAGATAACTTTCATTTGATTAGATAACAAAATAAACCCCCTTTTATAAAAGCTAATCCATTTCTGGTGTTTTGCATAATGGCAGCATTAGCAAACCAGAACAGGGGGCCTCAAGGAGAAGGTGATAGTCTGTGGAGATGTGAGGACAGCAGAAAGGATAAGCAGATAGATGCCTGCCTGATTTTGTGCCCAGTTCTTGGATCCCTGAAACCCTGCTGTGCTTCTTTACATGAGCTCAGAGGAAAGCTGACCATGCAGTTTATCTTCAGAGCTCTGTGCTTGTACAGGCCCCTACCAACCCTGGGATGCCTCTAGCAATATGCTCTAAGGTTGCAGTTTTAGTAAGATTTGCCTAAGTAAGATCTATGTGTATTCTTTTTCTTAAAGAGTGCCTTCCTGTTTGAAAGGCTTTAGGTCCCACAAACCGGAAGCCCTGTTTGGGTTCCCTCTGAGCTCTTGTTTCTTCCCCCTTGGGCTAGTGGGTTTCTGTTGCTTGCAGTGAAATGATCTTAGCCAAGAAGAAGGGACATGCATACAAATGCTGAACCAAGTTATGGTGATTCAGCTTTGGCGGAGGAAGCAAAGGAGTACGGTGGACCAAGGGCTTCACCCCACTTGGGTCTCCCCAGAGGGCAGTGGAGAGAGCTGGGTCATGAGTGGAGATTGCAGAACAAAGTGAGAGGGAGGCTGAGGGGAGGTGAGGATGGAGGCAGCAGGGTAAGGAGGAAGCAGGGACGTCATCCAGGAGCAAGCTGGAGCTAGGTGAGAAAGGCCTGAAGCTGGAGGAGAATTTGTTTCCATGCATCCTTCAGGTGAGCTTTTTCTAGGTGCTTCTGGGACCCAACCCAGCCCAGGAGGTATGTGAGGTCATATACTGGGCTTATGGGGTGGCCCTGGGGCTCTGACACCTTCCCACTGTGTAGAAAAGGGAGAACCCAAGGGATGAGATGGGCAGCACAGCAAGGAAGCTGAGTAAGTGGGCTCAACCTCCATACATCAACTCAAAGGCAGATGTATGGGCAGCCCGGCCCACTATTTGGTCCAAGCATCCTCCCAAATTTGGAACCCTCTCCTTACCATGGGATCCCTCAGCAGGGCTCGCCCGGTCCCGGTCTGTGCTTTTGCACTGCTCCTAACAGCAGAGACCTCCTTGTCTTTCCTCGCCCACTCCATGCATGAATTCCCATCTGAATCATGGAGCATGAACTTGGAACTTCTCCCCATGGTGGGACCTAGACCTTTGCCAGATCCCCCATCTAATCATTTGTAAAGTCCTACCTCCAGGACTGCTCTCAGAATGCAGCGAGAAAACAGACATGAGATGCCTACACAAGTGAATGCCAGTCTCCTTCCTTCATGCTGAATTAAAATCTGCTTCCCTATAACCTCCGGTTTTTAGCAATGCCATGTTCTTGAGTTCTATGCCATACAGACTATACGTCCTTCTAGCTTCCAAGCATGTCCTAAGGCTCCAAGGCCCTTTGTTGCCTGGTGACCGTTATCTGAGAGCACAGAGCATCAGTGCTCAATGTAAAACGAATCCATCACCTCACACTTCTATAACTTGCATGACGTTTCCCTTTGGCCAGGAGCACAGTATAATGGCTCCTGTTTTTGTGGTGCTGATCACCTTGCCATACCTGATTCCATGACGCAATAAGACTGAGGTCCATAAATACTCGAAAAAGTCCTTTACGGATCTGGTCCATGGCTTCCCCAGAAAGAACAACGAGATAACTGGAGGCTGTGCAGTAAGCAAGGCCCATTCCAACCACAGAGAGCTGAAACATTAAATAGAAAAGGGTCCATTCAGATAAGCCCCTACCTTGGCAACCCACATGACTTGGTTTGCAAATTAATGGCACAGATGCTAAAGAGACTCTTTCTTTAGAAGGCTGCTCTGGAATTAACACTACAGAAGGAGAAAGCTGCAAGAGCATAGGAATTAGCTAGTGTATAATCAATTCCCCACCAAAATTATTTTTTTCTTTTCAAATAAAAGTAAATTATCGCTATTACTTCCCTTGAAAAAATGACCTTAAGAGAGGCTACCTCCAGCCAGTTGCTGGGTTTTCGCCAGTAGTTGAGGATGCCCTCCTCAGTCATAAGGTAGAGATGAAACCAGACGTGGATCAGGTTGAGTGCCAGGAAAACCAGCTGATGGAGAGAAGATAAACAAACAAAAATACTGATAAATTATCTTTTTGAGGTCTAAACTTCGGGCTAGCTCTCGTGCCACTCAGCTTTTGAATGGCAAATATACAAGTTAATTTCTTGCTTGCTACTTGGAGTTTGATAATGAACATGCTGTTCAGGAGGCACTTGGGCAACCTGGTACCTCTTCATGCACCAAGCATTCCCAGATCCCCACTCTGTGTCTGGTGTGAGGGAGACAAATGGACTCACGCTGGTCCATGCACTCATGGAAACCAAGGGGTGGGGACATCATACACTGCCCATGGGCTCCTGACCATGCCCGTCCCTTCCAGTCCTTCCTCTGCATTGCTCAAAAGAATAAGTGTGTGAGTGTGTGTATGTGGAGTGTGTGTGTGTGCATGATTGCATATGTGTGTGTACTTATGTGTGTGCACAAACATGTGTGCCTGTGTGTGCATGCACGTGTGCATACGAATATTATCAGTTTCCCTGCCAAATGAGACCTTTAAAGGCTCCTATACAAGGAATTTCTTAAAGTCCTGTTTGTGTAGTTCTGTCACTATTGATGAGTTACCAATTCATTCCTTCATTCATTACTTCATTCAAAACAACAACAACAAAAAAGCAATAATGCCTCATAAAAGTAGGAACTAAAATACATCGGAGGTCAAGGCAGCCCTGTAGAGCTCTTGTTGACCCTCTGAGTTAACATTTTCAAGCTAGACACACCTCTTTAGGGATCACACTCTCGTTGGGGAGATTAGTGTTAGTAAAAATTGACATTGATTTCAAAACAAAGAAAGGAAAAGCAATTAATGAGTGCCAATTATGTATCAGGCACTTCCCCCGAGCCTCACTTTCCTTATGAATACAAGAATGGTAATAACTGCTTCACAGAAGAACTTAAATGAGACAATGTACATGGAAAGTGCTTTGTAAACCACACAACGCTGTAGTCTATCACAAACAAACTCACCTGCACGTGACATTCTGACCTCTCTCCTGCAACTCCTACCCTGTACTAAAGCATTCGGGGGCTCTTTGATGATCACTAAACCCAAAGTGGAATTTTATTCTGGCTTTATGAGCAATTGCACTAAATCAGCAGGGAGTGCTATACTTTGCTTTCCATTTTCTTGGGGGTTATGCATACTGTCCCCCACAGGCCCACAATATGAAGAAGCAACATAAAAAGGGGAGAACTCATTTTTCAGTGGAAAATGCAAAGGTGTTAAAAAGCATTGCCTGTGCCCAGCCAGACTGGAGCCTGAGGAAAAGGGAAAATCGGTCATTCTCTTCCTACCTTTATTGAAAATGTGGGTATTTTGTTCTTGTGGATTTTCCTCATTAATTTAGATTTGTAAAAATATTGCATTCAAATATTATTTACTCTACTACTGAGTTCTGTGGTGCCTCCTACAGTTTGCGCCTGAGGCGACTAACACACTCACCTCTCTCTAACCCAGACCCTGCCAAAGAACTCATTCTCCCAGCTTCTCCTTCCTTCCCCAACCTACCCCACAGCACTGAGCCTACATGCACAGCCTTGACTTTCACTATCACTGAGCAAGCCACGGAGTCTGAAATCCCAGCAGTTTTGCTCTTTTCACTCTTAAGGCAAAGTGTTTCCCACCTCCTTCTTCTATGTATCTGAGCTAAACTGGCATCAAGTTTTTGCGCTTCAGATGCAGGAAAAAGAAAATCAGAAAATAAAAACCCAAGAAAAAGTTTAGAATGGTTTCCGGTGCTCCTGATGTTCCAGTGAAGCTATGTGAGCATTTTCCATCTTACCAAGACGCGTGGGAAGGAGCGAGAGCTCATCATTCCCGTCCTCCTGAGATGAAGTCTACACATCAGAATAGCTCTGTCGTGGCACTTGCCGTGGATATGGCGATTGATCCCCCCACTTGGGGTCTTTCTCATCTTGTGCCCCAAGACCTCACAAAACCCCTGCCCCTGACGGGAACACGACGGGTAGGGTGCTAGCCCTATGTGGTGGGGGGCTCCCAGCCCCTGGACTGAACCCTGATGGCCCTGTGCCCCGCAAGGATCCCAAGGAGCTGGCCTGTACTCACCTCAGGGAACACGTGGGGGTACCTCAGGGCCGAGTCACTGTGGAAGACGCCGAATGTCTCCACCACAGAGGAGGGGAGGAGACCCCCGGTGGGCAGGATCTCCGCCCTCAGGCACACGCTGCTGAAGCTTCGGGTTGGAGGGTTATAGAGGGCAAAGTGCACTGCCACGGCCCCGGTGCCTCTGTCCACCCATCTGCTGGCCCTTAGGTGGGCCAGGGCCATGCGGGCTTGGGACCTGCAGAGCAGCAGGGGTCAGAGGAGTCAAAGGGGCCAGGCTTTGAAATCCTCAAAAGTATCCCACCGGCAGGCCCCACACTGGGAATGCCTAATGCAGGCATTCTTAAGGAAAAACAACCGCTGGGCTTCAAAGGGCTGGACAGATGGGCCTTTCTGTACCTTACTGACTCCACTCAATGGCCCCTTGTCTCTCTTTCCGTGCCGTCTCTCAGGGTGGGACACACTAGGCAGGAGGGGGCACTGGAGGTGGGGGAGGGGACTCCCATTTTATCACTGGTGAAACGTGAGGGAGAGATTCCTAATCTGTCACCGCCAAGGACACCAAGAAACGATTTTTAACAATCTGTATTTAGTAACAATGATATAATTTCCTTTTAAAAAATATTACCCAAAGGCAGACATTACTATAACAGCCATCAGCGTTCCCTGTCAATCTAAGACAATCCATATTGCATGGTATTAGTATGTATTGGTGAATGATCCTGATCAATTGCAAAGGCGTGTGTGCCCACAGTAAGCCAGGGAGGCAGGAAATGGGAAATTGTGTGATTTTCACTGGCTAGGGAGCAGGCTGCCTGGCTTCAAATCGTAGCTGCAACTTTGGGGCACTTTCACTCCCTGAGTGTCAATTTCTGCATCTGAACAATGTGGTACAAAAGTCATACTTGACCACACCATAGAACCATGTGGGGAGCTCACGAGGTAATATGAAGGCAAGGCTTACCACAAAGCCAGCACACAGTAAATGTCCACTATGTTCCACGACCTCTGGACGTTCTAGCATGAAATTAATCATTTTTGAAAGAATGTTCTGCTTTGTCCTTTCCTATGCACTTTGAGTCTGAAGACCTGAGTTTGAATTTTACCACACCGGAGCTGTTGGATCTTGAGCAAGCTACTTTCCTACTCTTTAAGGATAATGACAAGGCTTGCTGTAGCTCCCTGGAGCCTCTGCTTCCATCACCTTGGATGGGATGCCTGCCTCCTGGGTCTGCTCGGTGTTGCACGTGGCTGCAGAGATGACCAGTAGGTCCAGCCAGCTCCCCTGTGACGACAGAGATGAGCCCACCCTGATGAACGCCGAAATCTCTGAAAACACTGACCTTGTTCTGCCCAGAATCAGCGCACCATCCTCCCTCTCCCTGCAGCCCCCACCATCTCCCGGGGTCACATTTTGGTTCTCTGGGTCTATCCTGGAGACTTGGGGGCTACATGCAGAAAGAAAGTCTTCAGTAAGAGCTGATGATGGGCTGGGAAGCTGGAAAAGAAACCATCAGTCAGAGGAAGAAACAGATCCAAATTTCAAAAGTGCACCCTGCATGCTGGGTTTCCAAACCCTGGCTGCACATGGGCCCATGCAGTATGCCAAAGCATAGCACCCTAGTTCCCTTGAAGGTCCTGCTCCGAGGACCCTCCCACAGTTTTGGCTAGAAAAAGGCTCCACCCACTCAGTGGCTAGATCCTGAGGTGTCCAACAGCCCGTGGCTCAGAAAATCTAGAGATTTTCTCACTTTGGGAGAGAATATGGGAAAATACCCATCTTAGGGCAGCCCCCACCCCTCAGAAATTGTTATGTGACTATTCTACTTTTAGCATTTAAAAATATTCTGGGTTTGTATAGAAGGCTCAGTCTCTAAAAGACCAGAGAATGAACTCCCTAAATTTGAAGCAGAATGTCAAAGATGGGAAGAGGCTTTGGGAAAGGGAAAAGGAAAACAAGGCAAAAGCTCTGGGCTGTCCTCAATCCCAGCACGGGCACATTACATCAGCCAAATTCTCAGAGAAGATTAAAAAGATCTACTGGTTTCCTGCTCAAATGTCTCCTAAACTTTTCCAATTCAGTTTATTTTTAGAGGAACAAAAGACAGTATCTTACCTTGAGTACACTATTAGGAGAAGCTTTTTGCTGTTTAACTACTGAAGTGCCTATTAGATAGAATTTCCCTCCAAGAGCTAGAGACTAAAAGAAGAAAAAAAAAATTAATGGTTGAATGTATTGTAAACTTGAAACATCATCATCTTAAAGTTTCCTTGAGAACTTGGGAGAAGCCTTGCCTCTTTCCGGAAGTTTCTGTGACGCCCTGGTCTTAGCCGTCTGCTGCCCCTCCATTCCATGGGACTCCATGTGCTCTCCTTCTCCCAGAATTTTGCAAACTGACCTAGAGCCTTCTGTTTACTTGCCTTTTTTCCCCGTTAGCCTGAGGAGCTCCTGTGGACCTCCCATAGTGCCTTGTAGCTTGGGCTTGGCAAGTACATGAACCTGGAGGTCTGGTACAGCTAAGGCGAGTGTAGTGGGACTGGGCAAGAGGGCTGTGGATAGCGTAAGGGCAAGGATGCCCTGCTGGCCACAGGTGCCTACGGCGGAGAGCCCTGTCCTAGGATCTACATACTGTTGCACTTAATGCAGTTTTGACTATTTCACCCCAATCGCAATATTGCCTTGCTGAGAGGATACTATCGCAAAGAGGAAAGTGGGAAACCTACCTGAGACCCCCGCATGTCGGCTTGAGAAGGATTCTCCCAGTACAGGCTGTCCAGCAACGTGGTCAGACTCCAGTCCCACCAATCATCCACGCTGCTCAGGCCACTGAAGGAGTTTCTGGCATTTCTCAAGGCAAGAACAAAAACCAAAAACCAATCTTCATAAAAGGTCAGAAACAAAAGCACTGACAAGAACAATTAAAAGCATGAATAATCATGCTTTCTTCCTGTCAATTTTTCTCTAATTCTAATTAAACAAGACGCTTCTCAGGGACTATGTAGGAATGCAAGGCAATGCCATCTGTGGTCTGAGGTACAAAACCCCACCACTCATTTTGCTCCTTGGTAGCAGAGTGGATAAAGCACTCATTCAGTCACTCACTCACCCATTTACTCAACAAACATGATTGTGCTAGGCACAACTCTAAGCACCAGGAAACAGAAAAATCAAATCCCTGCCTTTGTGTGGGGAGATGAGCAATCAATAAGATAGATAAGTAAAAAATAATATATGTATTGTGTTAGCAATAAATGTCAAGGGGGAAGTATAAGCAGGAAAGACAGACAGGAAAGTGGTGGGATGGACAGGTTGAAATTTTAGTTGAAGGAGCCAGGGAATGCTTCAACAGATGGCGATGTTTCAGCAAAGACCTGTGGGCAATGAGGGGGCTAGGCTTAAGGACATCTGGGGGAGGGCATTCCAGGCCCAGAGGACAGCCAGGAAAGTGGTAGAAGGAGGCGGCTCTGGGTCAAAACATTCAAAATACAAATCCTTTCTCTGTCACTTACTGCCTACTGAGCATGACAATAGCATTTTTAACCTCTCTTTCCTTGGCACCACTGCAAAAAAAAAGGACAATAACAACAACAAACAACAAAATCCTGCTGCCCAAGATGGCCGTGAGCACTAGATAGAAGGCAGAGATAAAATGCTATATTCGCATACAGTAGAAGTCAACAAAGTTAGTCTATTTGCTTTCCAATTAACTTATGTAATACACTTATTAGATTTCTGTTTCACTTTTCCACCAAGGAACTAATTTAAGGAAGCACTGAAGTAATTGCAAGCTAACAAACTTTATTATTTTAGCTTACTCTAACAATGCAATAAGTCCTTACGCACAGGCCAATGCTACATATACTTCGCTCCGAGCTGCAGCCGAAGGTAAAAAAGGAAATGTAGTATAAGGCCTGGAATTAAGGTCCTATATTCTATGCTGACTCACTATCTAGTACAACTGGGAGGGCCTCAAGTTCCCCTCCCCCTCTGCTCCAGTAGACAGGGTCCCCAGCCGAACAACCCTCTCTATCACACAGACCAAGCACAAAGCCTCTTATCCTTGAGTAGTGGGCTTCAGGGCAGAATTATTCCAAGAAACCAACCCCATGGGAGCCAGGGGCTACCTCGTCCTCTTGTTCCTACAAAGTCTGCAGCCCACAACCCCTGGCCGTTCACTCCTTCCTGCATGGAGTGTGCTGTCTTCCTCCCCGGGGCTGTGGGTCTGTGTGACTGATAACCTGCATCCACCCCAGCTGCCCAGTGTTGGTGTCACATGTTTGATCAGTTCCTATCCCTCCCTCACCAACAGGGAGACTAGGAGGTGATCAAAACAGGACCAATGAACGATTCCTCAGTGCAAAGTATCTCTCAGTTAAATCTCCTTGGACATCCTCACAGCCATTGGACAACTGGTGCGGTGTGACTATTCACCCCAGACTCCCTCCATGCAAAGGGGGGACGGAAATGCCTCTCAGGGAGAGTCTTATTGATGAGGGTGATAAGTTAGAAAAGGACATAAACTGAAGTCACCCAAGGACATACAATTTTAACTGGCCTGCTTGTTCCCACAAAGAATGGACCGACTACAGCAAGTTCTTCAAATTATGGCCGTCAATTTGCTCTAGACTTGAGAGCAAGGTTGGGTATAGGAAGTAGGGCCATCGTTCGGTTTTATCCAGCTTTTGGGAGTCAACTGCGCTCACCTCCTCGCAACTCTAAGCTCAGTGATGTTGCAATAAGCAGACAGGACTCTGCAAATATTCATACATCCAGTCAGAGGAAGGCAAAGGATGAGCAGAGAGAAACAACACAAAGGAAGAGCCAGAGCAAGAGGAGGAGAGAGAATGTGGGAATGGAGGGCGGGGAAGGGAGAAGAGAGAGGTTAAAGGAAGATGGTGAATTTTTCACAGAAAAGAATCATCTGTTCTGAAAATCATCTGCTCTGAAAATGTCTGTCCCATTTGACAGACAAACTGATTTCAGATTTGTAGACCAATATGCTCTGTATTCTGTGTGTTTTTTTGAAAAATAGTATTATAGACATTTAAAGTCATGTTGAGTTCTCACAGCTTTTTGGGGAAAAAAAATTATCATTTCTTGACACTTGCTCCCCAGGTGAGATAAGATTAAAGAAACTAAGTCAAAAACACAATGAGCTCCAGAGACAAAAAAATCCACACCCAGACTGTATCCATTTCACACCTCATTCTCAACAAACTTGAAGTGCATGGTGGGAGCCAAACAATTCAAGAAGATTCTGGTCTTGTCTGGCCTAATTAGAGTAATTAAATAAATTGGCCCCACAAAACTACCTAAGCAAGCAAATGACCAAATCAACAGTTACTGTTCATTTATGGTACTTGGATAGAGCACCTCCATCATTTATTGATGCTTTATCTGGTGTTTTATTTTTGGAGGCTTTTTTTGTTTGTTTGACTTGGACTTTCATGAAGACTTTATTGACTTTAGAACCACGTAAATAAAAAAAACTTGAATACGAAGGAATCCAATAACATGATACTTTTTTTTTTTAGTAAGACATAAGAAATCAAGTAGCCCAACTCCCCTGCTTTAAAGATCAGGATACAAAAGGCTCAGAGTCAAAGGACCTGCCCTAAGTCACTTGGCAACCAAATGAGAGCTAGAACCCCAGTCCCTGACTTCTGTTTCATCTGTTTACCCACTGCTGTGCTTTGGCTCTTCTCTCTGGGGTACCAGCAAATGCTAAACTCTCAAACTCTGCTGATGTTTCAGGATTATATACTGGGGAGGGGATGGAAAGGGAGGGGGAGGATCCAATTAAAATATTCCGTTACAGATCAGAATATATAAACATCTCTCAGAGCAGCCAGAGGTTGTGAGGTCCTTGCATTGTTGTGGAAAGCTTGAGGTCCAGACACCCCAACGCAAGTCAACCTTTGAGTCATTAAACTGAACACACTGGCTGTAGATGAACACGAGATTGCTCACAGATATTCTCTCAGCTGTAATATTTCTGATTTTAATATCGAAAGGAAAAAAATCAGATGAGAAATATATCAAATAATGCTGAGTTATGAAATGTGAGAGAGAAAATAAACCAACAAGAACTGGGAATTTTTCATGTTTTAGATTCCCATTTCCAGACACTACCAAAATTGTCACTTTGTTTTGCTTACAGCACCACCTACTGGCACAGGTGCTGCACAGACGGGACAGGAGAGTTAGTCATCGATAACAAATAACTGGAATTTCTACAAATGGGGAGGCAGAAATCAACTAATTTCACTACTACAACATTCGTCAATAAGAAGTTGGATGACTGACTTATGGAGAGCAAAATTCATTTAGCTGGGACATCCAGGCTAAAAAGTTAATATGCCTTTAATAATAGATAAAATTGACTGGATTTGCCAGCCATCCACAAAAAATAATTTACATCAATTTGAATCACTCAAAGGCAATACATTCATAGAAAAGCTTCAGGAATGTGTTCTCAAATATTCTTCAGAGATAGAGAACATAAACTGTGGTGAGTACTGAACTCTTATTTTCCTCCACTGAAACCACAGTAAAGAACCAGTATTAATTCATATCATGGTCTCCAGAATTCAAAGCCAAACCTCCTTGAAAGAACTATAAGACTGAGTATTTTTGGCAGGTACAAAGAAAAGTCTGACCACTGATTTAATAACAACTTTTCAATAAAACAAGGAATGCTAACCTAAATGCAAACACCAATTATAACATATATCCCAATTTCAGAAATGTTGCAACATGGAAAAGACACATTTTAGAACTGAAGAAATAGGTCACCTCTGGGTGGTAGTGTTATGGAGATTTTTCTGCTTTATGTTTTTCAGTTCTTTCTACGTTTACCTACAATGAACATCTACTATTTTAAAAAGTAGCAAGAAACAAATGAATAATTGAGAAAATGTGAGAAGTTGAGAAGGTATATTAGTTTGAAGCTAACTAATCAGTTACGTATCCTGAAAAGGCCATGCTCTTTTAATCCATTCCTGTGGGTGCAGACCTATTATGGGTAGGTTATTTTGATTAGGTTGTTTGACTTGAGATGTGACCTGCCTCATTCAAGGTGGGTCTTAATTCCCTTACTGGAGTCCTTTTTGAGAGGATAAAATGCAGAAAAAGATATAGAAGCTGAGAGATGAAAGTAAGAGAAGCTGAGAGTCAAGGACACACCCATGGAAGCTGAGAGAGGCAGCCACTGAAGCAACGAAACCCAGGAGAGAAGGACAATCAGACACTGCCACGTGCCTTCCCTTGTGACAGAGGAGTCCGAGATGCCAGCAGCCTGTCTTCAGAGAAGGTATTGTCCTGTTGATGCCTTAATCTGGACATTTTCACAGACTTAGAACTGTAAACTTGTAAGCTAATAAATCCCCATTGTAAAAGCCAACCCATTTCTGGTATATTGCATTCCAGCAGGTTTAGCAAACCATAACAGAAGGTATTACAAATTGTAGAAATTTGGATGTCATCATGAATTGCAACAATATCCTTTGATTGAAGAACTCAAATGTCTTCAGCACAAAAGAAATTGCAATACCCTGTTTTGGCCTGTCATCTAGGTACCCAGACCTTAAAGTGCCTTAAAATTTCATTGTTTCACTATTTACCAGGTTAAGATGCTATGAACGTGTCCCAAGCACCCATGTCTAAGAATTGATTTGATGACCTTTCCTGTATTTCTTATCAGAGGAGAAGAAGAGGCTCCAGCTATTGCAACTTGCTGTGGGATCTGAATGAAGAACTTCCTCTGGGCCCCAAAGGTGCAAAAGCAAAATGGACAGAGGGCATGGATTAGATGGTTTCCAGTGTCCCTTTGTCTCTGACACTCTCTATATTAAAGACAAATTTGGCTTGCTCAAAGAAACAAAGTCAAGTCAACCTTTTCCTGGAACCCTGGCTGTGGGACTTCCCGGTGGGCATACTCTGTCATGATTAAGGTCACTCACCTGCAATGGCCCAGACCTAGAACAGCCCATCAAATCTTCCTACCTTGTAAATTCATTCCTGATAGCTTGATTGACAGAGTGCTCATCCTGGGAGAACTTCCCATATATTATAAACAGTAGCAGAAGCAGCATAAGGATGCTCCATAAAATGTCTCTATAAGAAAGAAATTTAAAAAATTACATCCTTGTAGACCCATGTGATTACAGTTGTTTCACTCAACAAATCATATTTAATGGAAGTGGACTTTTAAATCCCTGGGAGGAAAGACATTCTGAAAGAATTTATGTAAGCTGTGAATTATGTGTTGAGGTTTATTTTTTTGCATATCAACAGCCAATTTTCCCAGCACCGTTTGTTGAAAAGTCTATCCTTTCTGCCTTGAATTGTCTTCGTGCCTTTGCCAAAGATCAGTTGACTATTCAAAATAAAGAAGTTTAAGAAAAAAATCAGTGGACTATATTTGTGTGGGTCTATATTCTTTTCCATTGATCTAAGTGTTTATCCATTCACCAATACCATATTCTCTTGATTACTCTAACTTAATAGTAAATCTTGAGCCTGAGTCCTCCAAATTTCTTCTTTTTCAGAATTTGTTTTGGTCATTAAAACTTTAGAATCATCTTGTTGATTCTATTTTTAAAAGCTTGCTGGGTTTTTTATGAGATTGCACTGAATCAATAGATCAAATTAGAAAGAACTAATGTAACAATATCAGGTCTTCCAATTCATGAACACAATATAGTGCTCCAGTATTTAGATCTTCTTGCATTAATGTTTTGCAGTATTAAGCTAATAGATCCTGTGCATATTTTCTGAGATTTATATCTAAGAACTATTTTCAAAGGTATTAAGTCTTTTAATTCCATTAGTTCATTTCTAGTACATAGCAACACAAATGACTTTTATATATAGATCTTGTATCCTGTAAACTTGCTAAATTCACTTACTAGTTGTAGGAGATTTTTGTGGATTCATTGAGATTTTCTGCATAAACGAATAATGTCATCTGCCAAAAAATACTATTTAATTTCTTTCTTTTAAATCCTCTTGTCTTTTATTATTTTTTCTTGTCTATTATGCTAGCTAGGACTTCTAGTATGATGTGGAATAGAAATGGTGAGCAAGGGCATCCTTGCCTTGTTCCCTATCTAAAAAGCATTCAGTGTCTTGCCATTAAATATGATGTTAAGTGTAGTGTTTTCATTGACACCCTTTATTAGGGTAAGAAAGCACCCTTCTATTTCTAGCTTGCTGAAAGTTTTTTTTCTTTTAATGAATGGATGTCGAATTTTATCAAATGTTTTTTCTGCATCTGTTTAGATGATATGATTTTTCTTATTTAGTCTTTTAAGATGATTAATAATTAGTTTTCTTCTTACATTCTTTTAATCTACAGGTAGCATCTCCATCTCTTTTTGGCTTCCTTGCAATTTATTTGTTGAGGAAACTGGTTCTTTGTGTTATAGAGTTTCACACAGACTGGATTTTGCCGATTGCTTCCCAATAGAGTTATTTAATGTATTCCTACCGTAAACTAGAATTTGGTACACACACACACAAAACTTGATCAGATTGGACTTTTTTGGCTACATTGCCTCATAGGAAGTAGAGTAGTTTTCCATCTGGAGACACAAAATGTCTGGTTTTTTTTCTCTCTCTCTCTCTTTTTATGATGGCAGCTATTAAAGATCAATTTCTATATTCATTCATTCATTAAAGGTTACAGTCAATTACATTTTTTAGTGTGTTCATAAACTCATGGCTTTAAATATACTTGATGTGCTTCAATCCATTACAGTTAATAGTTTTGATTTGATGTCAAATTACCCCATCTTTGACAAATGTAGCCTCTTCCAACTGGCTTCGGAGTCCTTTAGCCATGACTCTAGGTTGTATTTAATTGCTTCCTTGCTTAAGAAATGTTCCAGGCTTATCTTGAACATTTTCTGCCCCAGACCTCCAGTCAGGAATTCTAAGGATTTCTGGTTCTTTTTCATGGAAGATGGTATTTGCAGACCAGTATCTGGGTTCTAGGGGTGTTCATAGCTCCAGTGTTGAATCCAGACCTTTTTTGGAGGTGGGTAAAACTAGAAAAAAATATACTTTTTCCTTAATAAACAAACACAATTTCGTTCTTCCATTTTCAATTCAAATACAGGACACAGGTTTTTAACTTAACTTGTTTTGAACTCAAATCTGTCCCTCCTTTTTCCACACCAAGAATTTCAGTTTTTAAGGACAGCAGGAATAACACAATAAAAAATCACATAATTCCTCATTTGCTTTATCCCACAATGACTCAACAATCAGAATAAAGATACTCCACCAACAGTATGATTAGTGAGAACAGTTTTGGTATCTTTTTTTTTTTTTTTTTTTTGCATTCTTTTCTGCCTCCAGAGACTAGGCTTGTAAGTCAAATTTTTAATTTTAATATAAATCTTTTAAAATACTATTTCCTTTTTTCCCCCTAAAAGTTACTGCTGGGGAAGTCAAGGGACATGACCAGAGGATCATCCCCCAGGCCTGGCCGACCCCACCTCCTTTTTTGTCATGTGCAGATGTTTCCATTCTGCAGACCAGGGCAGATGAAAGGTCTAATGGAAAGGCCTGCCTTTACCTTAAACCCCAAATGAGGAACAAGCAGCCCCAGCTGTTTAACAGGGCGGGAACTCTCAGTGGCAGGGGGCCATCCCCTGGGTTGTACAGATACCCAGCCCTCTGGCCACACAGATTTGTCTCTCCTCTCCCATGGGAAGAGGGGCATGAGGAGCTGCCATCCACCAACCCTGACCCGAGCAGTTGGCATCCCTGGGAAATAGCCATGATGGGCTCTCTGCCCGTGCTCTTTTGGACCCTTTGTGCTGTGCAAGTAAGAAAGCACTCATTTGCTCAAAGTCTGTCGTGCCTGAGCCTGAGTTCCCATGATGCGCCATTCAGCAGCTCCCTTCACAGTTAACTATTTTCTAAAATTGTATGGTTTATCTTTCCTTTGTTAAATTTACTATAAGCAGTTACTATACATTTATGTTCATATCCTCCTTTGTTAATTGGCAGTACACAGAGCACATTTCTCTCACTTAAGTCCTGAAGCGCTCTCCCTAGTAATCTGTACAGACGGTTCTCATTCTTTGTTATAGGTGGACCCTACTCCGCTGTGTTCCAGTCTCCTCCTGAAAGACATCTGGGTTGTTTCCAGGCTTTTCCTATTAGAAAGGATCTTGCGGTGAATGAATTGCCTTGTGTATGTGTCTTCTCCTGTTTTTGTGAATGTGTCTTGGAAGAGATTCTGACAAGTGGGAATGCTGGACAAAAAGATAAATGCATCTATCATTGTGTGAGAGATTTCCAAATACCCCCCAGGGGGTTCCTACCATTTTATTTTATACTAGCATTGTATCACAGGTTCTCTTTTCCATAGCCTCACCAACAGAGCATGAGATCAAATTTTTGGATTTTGGCAGTTTTATAGTGATTCTCTTATTACAAGTGGGAGTGTTATTTGCATTTTTTTTCTTTTTCTTTCTGTAAACTGTCTGTTCATTTCTCTAGCCCTCATTCTAGAGATTTGTTGTCCTTTGCCCCTCCTGCATTTTGGTGGTCTATATATTTGGAACACTAAACTCTTTATATATTAGGAACATTAAACTTGTCTTTTTACTTAACTTATGGTATCTTTGCCCCACAAGTTTGCTTTTGATTTTTCCCCCAAAGTTTTATAAAATCAAACTTATTTTGTTTGCCCTTTTTGTTCTGAGATTTTACATTATAGAAAAGTTTTCCTCACTCACAGGTTATAGAGGGATTTACTCATGTTTTCTTCTAGAGCTTATATGGTTTTGCTTTTTACATTTAAATCTTTATTCATTTCAAATTTATATATGGTGCTATGAAAACATCCAATTTATTATTTTTTACATATGTCTATTCAATGATCCCAATACCACCCACTAAGAACTCCATCTTTCCCCCAAGGATTAGAGATGACACCTTACCCATACACTAATTTTGGCATTTGAATTTGGGTCTATTTCTGGATTTTCTATTCTGCTTCATGGGTCTGTCTATTATCCATGTGCCAAAAACCATACTCTTTTAATAGAGGCTTTTCAGTCTATTTTAATATCTAGTAGGGCTAGTCCCATCTTCTTGCTCTACTTTTTCAGGGGCCTCCTGTCTATTCTTGTTTGTTCTTCCTAACTAACTTTATAATTGACTAGTACAAGCAAAAAAAAAAAAAAAAAAAAATCTGGTAGCATTTTATTGGGATTACATCAAATTTATAAATTGATTTTAGAGAATACTTTAGGAAAACACGATGCAGTGTCTTCCTATTCAAGAATATGGTATGTGTTTTCATTTGCTTATGGCCACATTTATGTTTTCTGGAAGTGTTTTATAGTTTTTCTGTGTAAGTTTTATGCATTTCTTCTTAAGATTATGCCTAGGTATTTTATTGTATTTTACTTATTTGCTGTGTTGAATCATCTTCTCTTTTATCAGAGCTACTATCTGGCTTTCCCTTGTATTCATGAAGGACATTGGCTTTTGTATTTTAATTTTACAGCCTGCTACTTTATTAAATTCTCTTATCTTTTGTGGTTTTGTTTTTTCATTTTTGTGGGGTTTTCCAGATATTTAGTCATGGCATATACAAAAAGAGCTGATTTACCTCTTTCCTACCTCTTTCCTAATTTACCTTTTCCTAACTGCCCCGGTCCTGCTCAGTTTGAACTCTCTTCCCAGTGGTTTCTTCTTGGTAGAAGGCTGTGTACTGAGTGCCTAGGGCTTATTAGCTCTTAGGGTTTGCTGGCCCAGCGGCTCCTGGCTTCCGGACCCTGCAGCCATCTCTGAACTAGGGTGTGCGAAGCTCTTCCCAGGCCCCCGTGCTGTTCTCAGATGGACGGCCCCACATTCCAGTGGACAATTTGCTGGTGACTTGTGTCCTCCTGCTCTCAGCCCGTCAGAGACCACACCACTTCCCTCTACTTTGTTCTGCAGAGAGGCTGAACCATGGGTCTCAGAGTCCTCAGAAGTCCATTCCCACCCTCTTGCATTGGGGCTTGTGGGAGATGCCTTGTCCATCTAGTGTTGCTCTGTGGGTTTTGGCTTTGCTCCCTTAATCATTCTATTTTTATGGGGAGACCTGGCAAGATGAAAAATTATGCCAGTCATCTATGGGATGGCTGCTATTTAAACAGAACAGAAAACAGCAAGCATTAGTGCGGATGTGGAGACATAGGAATCCTTGTCTGTTGTTTGTGGGATGTAAAATGGTGCAGCAGCTGTGGAAGACAATTTGGCAGTTACTCAAAGAGTTAAACATGGAATAACTATATGACCCAGCAATTCCACTCCTAGGTATATACCCAAAGGAACTCAAACAGATATTTGTACATTAATGTTCACAGCAGCATTATTCATAATAGCCAAAAGGTAGAAACAATGCAAGTGTCCATCAACAGATGAATGAATAAGCAAAATGTAGTCTACCCATACAATGGAATATTAATCAACCATAAAGAAAAAAAGGATTAAAGTACTGATACGTACTACAACATGGATAAACTCTGAAAATATTACACTGAGTGAAATAAGCCAGGTACAAAAGGACCACTATTATATGATTCCACTTATGCAAACTCATAGAGACAGAAGGTAGATTAGAGGTTATGAAGGGCTGGGGGGAGGGGGAATTGGGGAGTTACAGCTTAAGAGGTACAGAGTTTCTATTTGGAGTGAAGAAAAAGCTTTGGTCAGGATGTTGGTGATGGTGACACAACATCGTAAATGGAGACAATGTCACTGAATTATATACTTAAAAATCATTAAAATGATAAATCTTATATTTATGCTATCACAATAAAAATTTTAAAAAATCTATGCCATAGTGCTCCATCTTCCTGGATTTCCTCTCAAATTCTCCTTTAAACTTGATATTCTAACATAAGCATAGCTTTTCTGATTGGGAAAGAATATCTCTTAGGATGTGTTCTAGATTAAAGGGGAGCTAGTAGTGCTCCACACTGTAACTAAGGGATTTTTAAGAAAAATGGTTGGAGGTGGTTCCATTACACACTTTAGCAACACTAGTTTGGAAAAATACCAGGAATTTCCAGGTCATTGACAAACCGCATCAGAAAGACTGGAAAGAGACCAAAACTACATGCAGATCTAGAGAAAACTAGTATTTGTGGAAGGTTTCTTACAGTAGTTCTAATCAACACCCACCATGGAGACATGGGAGGAGGTACGATGGCTAGCATTGAGAGAAAGGTATAAATTGGAGAGATTTTCCAGGAGCATGATGATTTCTTTAGTTTTGTGTTTTATTTTAAAAATTCACACAGATTTTGCATCAAGCACCACAATATCTGTGCATATTTTAATATTAAAACACATTTAATTTTAAATACTCATCGAGTTAAATCAATACTCTAGGAAGAGGTGTCATATTCGATTTATGGTTTCTCACACCCGTGGACCATAGGTGGGGAAGCACAAGTCCCAGGACACCTGCTAAATGCACAAGTGTGAGGGTTCAATCCGATCCTGAGTATGAAATATATTTCTGTGATGGCAGAAGCTGAGGTCTAGAGTGGTAAAGCAATTTCACATCACTAGAACATTGCAGACACACATTTGGTGCCTCTGATACATTTTCTCTGCATCCCCTGCACTTGAGACCATGGTTTGTCACGTTGAAAAGGATGGTTTGGAGGTAAGCAAAGTTCCCCCACCTCCACCTCCTCACTCCCAGATGGGAACATTCTTCCAGAACAATTGACTGCAGTCCTTCCTAACCCAGAGGACCCTCCCTCTGGAAGGGGAGCTGGGCCAGAGCAAACCCAAGGAAGGCACTTGCACCCACCTCAGTGCAGCCTGTGTCCGATTCTCTTTTCTTGTCCTCTCCTTGGCTACCCTGAGCTGGGCCGCAGAGGGTGGACGGACCCAGCGAAGGTGTCGGGCTCGTTGTCGGGCAGCGAAGATCTGTCAGAGACAAGAGCCCCGTGAGCCACCAGGGTGGCCTGATGGAAGGAGAGGACTCCTTGGCATTCCTTCTACGCCAAGAACAGCACCACTACCATGCTATGCATTTCATTTGGTATTTTAAGAATAAAGAGCATGCCTGGTATTTTGGGAATAAAGAGTTATTTTGTACTGGTAACATATACAAGGTTGTTGGGGGAGGGGAAGGGCTAAGATCCACTTTTAAAACTCTGCGCATGTCCCAGGCAAGCTGCTTTGGCAGGGAATGCAGCTGGGCTATTAAAAAGATTTGTTTTGCATAAGAGGCAGGTCTAATACTGCCAAATTAGGGGAGCTATTATTTTTGGTATTTGCACACTATTTTTCTCTTCGAGACCTCAAAACATGGAAAAGCCATTTTAAAGAACAGTTTTTAGCAAGAAAAGACCTTCGTTTGCCTTTCTTTAAAAAAAGCATCATTGCTTTCATAGTATATCTCTTTATAGTCAGGGCATAATGGTAGGCAGATAAATCAGTCCATTGAACGTATTCATTCATTTCTTTCTCATCCTCTCATTTGAATAAATATTTGACATCCATTCCCAGAGCCAGGCACTGGGTCAGGTGCGTGGGAGATCATAAGAAATCAGAAGCAGTCCTTTTTCTCAGAGAGCTCCTAGTTTTTAAGAAATATATACCAGGGACACAACAGGAACAGAAAGCAGAAAATTGTATATGCTAGAGGTGCACACAGCCCTTTGGGGAATCAAATACTACTCCAAGTCCACGTGCCAAGAGCTCTGAAGGGGCCTGGCAGTGCCGCTGGGATCACTGGGGAGGATTTCTGCTCAATGGAGGGGCTCATGCATGTGGGGCGGACAGACTTTAAGGTGCTAATGGGATGTACACAAGAGGTGGCAATAGGAGATTGTGGACCCGGCCTGTAGGAAGAGGTGAGGCACTGACACTGAGATCACGGCTGAATTCATGGGAAGGAATCTAACCCCTGAGTTGAGATAATGAAAAGGATAAAGAACAGGTCAGGCAGCCCTTTGGGCTGAGCTGCACGTGACAGACAAGGAAAAGGAGGCTTTGAAGAAGAAAGTTGAGATCCAACCAGTGTAAGGAAAACCAGAGCCATGCTGCTTCTCAAATGCTAATGTGATGGAGCTGGAAGGAATGCAGAAGAAAGGGGTTGCCCGAGGGGTGGCTCCCAGACCTGTCACCTATGTCCTCTTTCTCAAATTACTTCACCTCCTTATGCCTCCATTTGCCTCATCTTTAAAATGGGGTATAATGATGCTGCCTACTTCATGAGGTGTGTAAGGGGCAGGTGATATAATAAACGTAAACAGATTGCTTAGCACAATGGTGAATGCAGAGTATCTATTCAACATATATTTATCGTCATCATCATCAGGAGTTCCAGGTGGGGCCAAGAGTTTGCAGAGTAGGAAGCCACTGGCAGGACATTAGACGTAGCATTTGGCCACAAGTAGCTCATTGCTCTCCTTTGAGAGGAGGGGAGTAGAGCTGAGGAGAGGTAGAGATGGGCGCCTGGGGTTATTTCCTTGGTGATAATTGGCTCTAGCTATCTCACATGAGTATAAAGCTGCACACTGTATTTCATGTGTGTTTACATTAACATGCCGGTTAATGTCTTTATGGCAACTGGTAACCCTTTCTCTTCTTTCATGTCATCTATACTGCCCCAGAGGATGCTGTGGGCACAATAGACAAAACTAAACATGGAAGGAGGGAGGGAGGAAGGAAAAGAAGAACAAAGAAAAGAAAGCATAAGTTTTCTGTGTGTCCATTGAAATGCAAATGGTCTAAAAGTTCTCCAAACTCATGGTCAAGAAATACATTTCTCATTTGCATCAATATTTTAAAATATGCTCATTTTCGTGATACTCTGATTTCTTTGGAACTGGGGATAAAGGTAAGGAAATAAATCCTTACTTGTGTGTGTACATCACGAAGCATCCCATGGCTCTTCTAAAACTCAAATATGAATTTAAAGAATGATTTCAGATATGCATAAGAACAGAAATTCGATCTCTAAAGCTCTATTAAATCTGCACAGGTAACTTTCTCACTTTTTCAAATTCACTTGCATAGTCAGGAATGCAACAGTTTGAAGAAAGTTGCTCCAATTCAGATTCCAGATTCTTGGTGGCATCTTGCAAAGACTCATTAAAAAAGTCATTGTCGTCTTTCCTTTTCCAAGCAAAACTCAGAGCCATAAAACATATCTAGAAGCAAAATTTGATACATATCGGGACAGTCAGTGGCACAAAGTTTGTTCATGTTTCACACCAAGCTCTCTTTCTGTATCCAATCACAAACAAGACTCCATTTCTAGTGTAACACAGAAGACACTGGTAGACAATGTCCTCGATTTCTGGCCCATTCACTAGATGTGGCCATGGGTGAGACCTCAGTTCTATAAGTCTCAGTTTTCTCAAATGTAAAATGAGGGTCAAAGTAGTCCATTCCATGTCAGATTCTTATGAGGATTAAATAACACAGCACAGGTCCTAGCTCCCAGTTATTTCTCATCACCTCTGTAATTAAGTCATAAAGAAAGATGATACGTTACCAAAACCCTTTTTGCCTTTTCAGGTCTCCTGTTAGTGGAAAGCATCCATAACGTGGAAGAAGTTTCTTACCATCAGTGGCTGGGTGAGGAAAACACAGCACACCACGGAGAGGCCCAGCAAGTGCAGCCACTGTCCACACTGCTCCGGGTCAAACCTGCTCCCGGAGAAAGGGCCATGGTCACCAACCCTCAGGAAAGCCAGCAGCCTCCAGCTGGGGCCATCCAAGCCAGAGATACAAGATGGCAACAGGCGGACCCTCGTGCTGGGGGCGGCACATGGGAAGGGGCTTGAGGGCCTTGGGCACTGGGCTTTCTGCCCTTTGGAGGGGAGTTGCTCTTGCTGCCAAAAAAAGGAGAATGTCTACCTCCCTGAACCTGCTCAATGGGAAGGTGAAAGGAGAATCCAGTGCACAGACACAGAGCAGAGTGCAGAGAGAGGAACAGGGAGGAGAGGAGGGGGGGCAATAATAACAATTAAGGATAATGATGATGATGATGATGAACTAACATCTAGCAAGAACTGATAGGTGCCAGTCACATGCAAACAGGATCACATTCAGTATTTCATTCATTCCTCATGAAACCCTATGAACTAAGCACTATTAGTGTCCCCTTTTCTACAAATGGGCAAACTGAGGCACAGAGAAGTTTTAAGCAACCTGCCCATCATCATAGAATTAGCACATGCAATTAGGACAAAGAAAAGAGTAGGAAACAGAGTGTTTCAGTTCTGTGGTGACTCTTCAAGTCTGATGATGACATGGGGCCCAAGGGAGCCATGCTGAACTGGACCCAGGGTCAGCCTGCGACTCTATGATAATGACCCCTATGGGGTCAGCTTACAGTGGGCAGGAGCTACTCCAGGATCCAGATCGAGGGACAGCGCATGCAGGGAGGTGGAATCTGAATCAATGAAACAGGAATCCTAACACCTGTGTTCAGGTGCAGGCTTTTTAAAATAATGTGGGACGATTAATGATAATTTTTATACCCATGCATCAACTCAGGGCTGGCATCTTTAGGACCTCAAGAACTGTAGCTGCTTCTCTCCTTCCCTCCATCCTTCCTCCCCTCCCTCCCTCCCTCCCACCTCCCAGCCTTCCTTCCTTGGGTCCTGCAGCTCCTTGTATGACCCGGGAGTCCAGGCCTGACAGGGCTGCAGCCCCAGAACTGGGTGGGCCCCTGGCATTTCGGCCTTGCCTGGGAGTTGATTCAACCCCCACGATGAATGGGGGAGAAACTAGCAATAGTGACTCTGGTGCCTGCATTTTCTGAGTTCCAGAAATGCACAGGTTTCCTCATAAACGCTTGACTTCCAATCAAAGGGCTGGAGGATATTTGAAAAATCTCACGGCTCACCTGTATCCTAGAAATCCTGTTCCCAAACCACAGGCAATGGACACCATCCCACAAACGGCCCAGGCCACTGAGCCGGGCCAAGGCGGAAACAGCCTGTGCAGCAGGGGAGCAGGTCCTTCAAACCTGCTGCTGGGTGCTGAGGAAGAACGGAACAAAAGGTGACACGTATGAGTCAACCTCTCCATTTTCACTGATGCTGGGATTCCAAATTTCACGTAGGTGGGGTTTTACCCTCTGTTCCCTTTTTTTTGTCTTGGCTGTTTGGAAGCCCAAAGTTTCATTATCCCTCTGCCTTCCCCACAGATGCCCTGGTCTTGGGTTTCTACCATGGTTTCCATGGTTTTACAGTTCTGTTGAACTTGTAGTTTCCTGCAGAGGGAGCGGAGTCTAGCCTGGGTGCATGGAGGCCTGTCTCCTATTGTCATTCTTACAGGAAAGTTGCTGTTTAAGTCAGTATTTTCCATCCAAATGGTGCCACGGTCTGGGGTGCAACATCTGGCAAATGTTTTGTGTTTTTCACTACATGTGCCAAGTGAGGAAGAGAGAAGGAGCAGAAAGGACGACAGTGTGTTGTGGGGGCTAGGGGTAGGGGTGGGGTTGGGACCCTGCCTGAGGTGGAATAAAGAAGCATATGGGGGTCTGCTTGCCTCTGGGGGTGGGGCAGGTGAGTGGCAGCACCTGCTACCATGTGGTGCCGTCAGAGGGCTCTCGGGATTCTTTCCTCCTGAATCTGCCAAGAGCTTCCTGCATCACAGGCCATGAACCACTCTTTACTCCCACCCCCTGAACAACTACACAGGGAAGCCTGAATCAGTGGGTTCTGCTGAGATTTGGACCAAGTACCTATATGTCAACAGGGCCCTGCATTCCTTTCAGAAACTGCTCCTGACCTGTTCAGAGATTTCTCTAGTGCCAGGTACATAATCAGAAGGTCACTCCCACTCAGTGTTTTAGGTCTCTGAGGGGGGTAGCCTGGAGTTGTATTTTCTCCTGTGACAGCTCTTATAAGTGAGTCTCCCACTATGGGGCACATCTAAAGTCTCCACTGTAATTTGAGCCAAATTCCATGCTATTCTAGAGCAACTAAATGTAAATTTCAGGAGACTTTGAAGCCTACTATAAAGCTACAGTGGTCAAAACAGCATGGTATTAGCATAAAGATAGACATACTGATCAATGGAATCGAATTGAGAGTTTGGAAATAGACACCCAGATACAAAGTTGACTGATTTTTGATAAGGCCCCCAAATCCACTGAACTGGGACAGAAAAGTCTCTTCAACAAATGGGGCTGGGAGAACTGGATAGCCATAACAAAAAGAATGAAAGAGGACCCCTATCTCACACCCTACACAAAAATTAACTCAAAGTGGATCAAAGGCCTCAATATGAGAACAGTACCATAAAACTCCTAAAAGATTATGTAGGGAAACATCTTCAAGATCTAGTATTAGGAGCTCACTTCTTAGATCTGACACCCAAAGCACAAGCAATGAAAGAAAAAATAGATAAACAGGAACTCTCCAAAACCAAAACCTTCTGTACCTCCAAGGAATTTGTCAAAAAGGTGAAGAGGCAGCCAATGCAATGGGAGAAAATATTTGGAAACCATGTATCTGATAAGAGACTAATATCTAGCATATATAAAGAAATCCTACAACTCAACAACCTTAGTACAAACAGCCCAATTATAAAATGGGCAAAAGATATGAAAAGACATTTCTCTGAAGAGGAAATACAAACTGCTAAAAAAGACATGAAAAAATGTTCATCTTTACTAGCTATTAGGGAGATGCAAATCAAGACCACAATGAAATATCGCACACCAATAAGAGTGGCTGCCATCAATCAAACAGGAAACAACAAATGCTGAAGAGGATGTAGAGAAATGGGAATTCTTATTCACTGTTGGTGGGACTGTATAATGGTACAGCCACTCTGGAAGACAGTCTGGCAGTTTCTCAGAAAACTAGATATCGAATTACCATGTGATCCAGCAATTCCACTTCTCAGTATATACCCAGAAGACTTGAAAGCAGTGACATGAACAGACATTTGCACACTGATGTTCATAGCAGCACTGTTCACAGTTGCCAAGAGATGGAAACAATCCAAGTGTCTTTCAACAGATGAGTGGGTAAACAAAATGTGGTATATACACATGATGGAATACTATGCAGCAGTAAGAAGGAACAAATTCTTGAAACATATGGCAACATAGATGAAACTTGAATATAATTCTGAGTGAAATAAGTCAGACACAAAAGGAGAGATAGTGTACGTTACCACTTCTATGAACCATCTGAACAATGTAAAATCAATGTCTTATAATATGCAAATACTGGGGACACAGTGATAGACAGTAGCTAGTGAGGAGGAATGATAATCTAATATGTTCAGATATGCTATTGTTGGTGAATTCCAAAGTATGGTAATGGATAGGGGTGATGATTGTTTGTAATGGGATTATAAGTATCAGAGCTGTATTGAAGCTGAATAGGAATGAAAGGGGTTGTTAAAAGGCATGTTTCCCACAGATTCTCCTATGCCAGCTAAGCCCCAAAACCCAGAGGAAATAGCTTCTTCAAGAACCTCAACTAGATGAGTTCCCTTTGCTCATAAAGTTGACACCCCTTTTCAACATGAACAGGTTAGGGTGGTCACTGCCTAGACATCCCTGAAGATCGGGAAAGTAATTAAACTAGAGGAAGGTGTAGCCGCAGACAAGATGGAACTTAACAAAGGATTATGAATACTGAATCTTTATATAATTTTCTTTTTCTTAGTAGCTAGGGTATTAGAATAGCTAGAAGAAAAGAATTTAAATGGCAGAACTGTGACCCATAGTATCCTTTGAAATTTGTTCTGTATCTATTTTCTAAATTGTAATTTGAAAGCTATACCTTTTTTGTATAAATATTATATTTCACAATAAGGAAATAACTGGAACTATGGTACCATAGCTCATAATAACTTTGGAAATTTCCTACGTATCTTTTTGTTAAATCATACTTTGAAAGATATTAACTTTTTGCATATATGTTATATTTTATAATAAGGAAATAACTTAAACTGTGGAATTGTAACCAACAATATTCTTTGAAGTTTGCTCTCTATTTGTTAAATTGCACTTGGAAAGCTATCATTTTAATGTATATATGTTATATTCTACACTAAAAAAATATGATTAAAAAAATCAGGAACATTTGAAAAAATCAGGTCAGGGAGCACGGGATGATCCCTTTAGCCCTCTGTGGGCCAGTGCCACCTGGATCCATGGCACCAGCCTCCCCTCACACAGGTACCTTGGCAGCAGCGGGCTCCCTGCTGGAGTCCTTGGTCTATTGCACTTCAGTGTGACAGGGACTGCCAGTGTCAACCCAACATTCTTTTTCCTTTTTTTTTTTCTCCATGTAATAGAACATGCATTTTAATCAGATTAGCAATGCCCATGTCCTCACTCAGAGCTAGATGCATTCTGTGAATGAGTTTTGGCTGACACGGTATTAGTGGAAGGCTCTTAAAAGGAAGGGGTATACCCTTCTCCCCCTTCTTCCTTACTGCAGCCTGGACTATAGACCTGACGGCTGGATCTCAAGTCACCATTTGGGGCTATGAGGTGATATGGGGAGGACAGTGGAGCAGCAAGATATAAGTGGGCTGGGTCCCTGATAAGGATGGAGCCTCCATTCAGGCCTGGGTTTCCTTCCTTCAGACTCTTCCATGAGAGAGAAACAAATATCTATCACACTTAAACCACTGGTATTAACCCTCATATGCCTTCATTTTCCTCTTACATGTGGCTAAATTATTTACCCTTCTCTACGTGCTCCCATCGCTCTCAGGGCACAGAGGCCTATGTTGTGATGGCCACTCCCCAAACTAGAGCACTCAGTAAGCCACAGAGACCTCAGGCTCTGCCTCTACCACTGCTTCAAGGTCCCAAGACAGCTTCCCTTTCTCCAGGATGGTCTGCTCCCAGAGAGGGAAGAGCCATTGCATGTCTTCCTGGAGCTGGGGCTCCACGGCAGCATTGCTCAGGCCCCTGGCCCCAAATCTGTGCTGGACCACAAGCCTGACCTGGGTAGAAGTTTGAGAGACACATAAAGCCAAGACTCTGCCCAACCATCCTTGTCCCCACTGGCCAGTGCCAGGACTCAGAAATCCGAGGTTGAATCGTAGGAACGCGCCGATAGTCAGCGACTGTTACCCCATAGGGTGTATATGTCCTGAGAGGACAAAATCAAAATGGATGCACATATTCCTATAACCAGCTGTCAATAAGAAATGGTGAATTGGCTTTGTATCAAGAGCAGAGAAAGTTAGAGAGCCCTGGTTTATAGAACATTTCCGGCCTCAGCCTCCCCCCGCCCAACCAACAATGTGTCCTGGTTGCTGGGCACTTGTTTGTGTTGGAGATGGCACCCTCCAAGGATTCCAGAGAGTCAGATGTGCCTACCAGGATACTGGCACTCAGAGGCAGAGCTGTGGTGAGCTCTGGAGCCATGGGGGGCCTGCTGATGGTTACCCACGTGTTTCTCCAGGTGGTGCTGGAGCAGCTTTGGGGTCCTATGATGATGATGCTGAAAGCCTGAGAAAACTCCTAGATGCAACTGGTTTTCCCTAGGAGATCCTGATATGTATGGTTGTGGTGGTTCATACAGTAAAGTGCCGGAATGCTATAAGGAAGCAACACAAGCTAGCTGACATTATTTCATAAACTCTGTGAGAAGACTGGCCTGATGACACCAGCCCATGAAGCCCTCGAGTCCTCCCTGGTGGAGGCCAGTCCTCTGACTTTACAGACTGCGTGCTTGGCAGCACTCAACAGAAATCTCAATGGCTCTTCATCTGAGGATACAAGACACTTTCTGGAAAAAGAACTGAAGAGCGAGTCCCTCAAACTCCCACCTCATGGAATGGCAATGGCTCACCTTCAAGATAAGACTCGGTCACTCCACAGGGCAGTAGAATCCCTCCAATCCCACATGACTGATGCAAAAGAGACCTTAAAAACATCCCAGATGAATGGAGAAAAACTTCAGAAGAAAAGAATGGAGGCTGTGAAGGAAATACTCATTTCAAGAATCTATAAGTGATTGCCTGAGAAACTGTGGGATGGAAGCAAAGGGTGCGAGAAGCAAAGGAACAGCTAAAAGTGAGTGAATACTCCAATGCAAGAATGGAAGAGGCTGTGCCAGTTTGTACATTTATGCCCGCCAGAAAAAGCCATATTCTCTAATGCATTCTTTTTTTTTTTTCTTTTTTTTTTTTAATTGAGATATATTCACATACTCTAATGCATTCTTGTGGGGGCAGACGTATTAGTGTGGATTGGGTTGGAACCTATTGGTTCAGTGTCCATGGAGATGTGACCCACCCAACTGTAGGTGATAACTCTGATTATCATGGAGGCGTGGCCCCGCCCATTCAGCATGGCCCTTATTTAGTTTACTGGAGCCCTATACAAGCTCAGACAGAAGGAGCTCATAGCTAGCTGCAGCTGAGACAGACATTTTGAAGATGGCCATTGGAAGGTGATGCAGACATTTCAGAGATCACCATTTTGAAACTTAACCTGGAAGCAAGCAGACGCCAGCCACATGCCTTCCCAGCTAACAGAGGTTTTCCAGATGCCATTGGCCATCCTCCAGTGAATGTACCCTTTGTTGATGGACACTTTATGGCCTTAAGACTGTAACTGTGTAACCAAATAAACCCACTTTATAAAAGCATTTTGCATTCTGGCAGCATTAGCAAACTAGAACAGAGGCTGTGGAGGGTAAAGAGAGCCAGATAAAATCTCTCACTGGCACTGTGCTGAAGATCATACACTGCCTGACCACATTCGAGACATGGGTGATGGCAAATTGGAATCAGACAAAAAGAGGGAATCCAAAGTTGGAGATCACCTAGCCTATCAGTCAGCAATTGGTCTGAATTAAACTCACTCATACTGTGAACTTAAATGTTTCCTGTAAAAGGCTGGAAGAGGAAAAACAAGAAATATTCAAGAATCTGAGTGAAGAAGAAAAAGATGAATGAAGAGATTACAAGGCAAACAAAAAGTCTGCAGAATGAGCAAACATCTTTGCAGTCTGAAAATTCGCTGATGGAAAATGAGATAGAGAAGTTTCAGATGAAACTTCAAATACTTCCTGAGGTCTACCAAAAACACATCCTGCAGCTTAAGAGAAGTTCAATTGAAGAGGAATCTTACTGCTCAGCTATGCAGAGGAAACTTCACCGAGAATATAGAAAAATCAACTTTGTCTATTGGAAGCACAACCTCTATAAGAAGATGGCTGAGGACCTGGACAAAGAATTGGAAAGAACCACTTCCTTCAATGATGACTTTATGTACTATGTGTGGAAAGCTCAACAAATGGAGCTGGAGGCTCTTGCCACTGAGAGGAAGCTCAACATGCTAAGAAGGGACAATGATTACAAGAAGGGAATATTGCAAAAGTAGAGATGGAGTCCCAGTTTTTCCCAACTGGCCTTTTGCTACAGATGTTCCAACTTCAACCTTTGGGAACCTGAAAGTTTGATTCAGTTTTCATGGCCACTGAAACCCCACTATCTTCAATGACAGCAAAACATCTGCCGGGTCTTTGGTCTTTAAAAGTAATATTGATTAATCTCATTTTAGTTCAACTTCTGTCATTTCATTGACACTACAATTACTATAATTTCTAGGATAGTATTTTACAAATAAACATTTGTTTAATAACAAAAAAAAGTAAAAAGAGCCTTAAAAGAAAATATCAACAAATTTGTTTACATAAAATTTTTTTCAACTAATAATTCAGTTTAAATGGCAGTAGCAACTAGGACAAATACTACCCAGTTGACAAAGGCCTAATTTCCTCAATGCATGACAAGGATTTACATATCAATAAGGAAAAAGGATATTAAAAGCTTAACACAAATACGGGCAAAGGAAATGAACAGATGACAGAAAACACAACAAAATGTCTTTTAAACATATGAAACGGTGGTCAACTTTACAGATAATAAACAAAATGCATGGCAAAACTAGGTGACACAATGTCTACTAAGTAGATGAACCAAAAAAGATCAGCCACAATGGGGGAGTTTTCCTGACCCTCCCCTTTCAGACTTAGGCATTTTCTTGTTGTGCTGATTTAAGAATAAGCAAATAAATAAATAAAACATTTTGTGAGCATTTTTTAACAGGCACTCACCCCATGTTGCCTCCCTCTGCAGTCTTCCTGGGGAGCCCCAGGGCCCCTCCGGGGAAGGCCCGATGGCTTCCTGCAGAAGTACAGAGACGGTTCAGAGACGGGTCCCCCAGCAGCGCGGGGGCTGCTCAGGAGGGAGGTCCGCATGGGGGTGCCCTGTACCTTGCTGAGCCTGAAGAGCAGTGACAAAAGCAGGGCGCCTGGGGAGGCCAGGAGAGTGCACAGGAGACCTACCCCGAAGGGTCCCAGAGTGACGTCAGCAGGGCCAACACCCCACGGGAGCTGCAATCACCCAAAAGCCACAGTTAGACGTCACCAAGTTTATGTCTGCCTTGCAGCTTGTGATCGTTTGGTAACATATATAGTAGCAGAATTAAATTGTCTAAATATAATAAACTATAATAAATTATATATAATTTTATTGTGGTATATATATATAACGGAA
Source organism: Choloepus didactylus (assembly GCF_015220235.1). Classification (NCBI taxonomy): domain Eukaryota; kingdom Metazoa; phylum Chordata; class Mammalia; order Pilosa; family Megalonychidae; genus Choloepus; species Choloepus didactylus. The sequence goes on along the minus strand of NC_051311.1, from coordinate 160,807,198 downwards.
TTTGCCATATTAACCATTTTTTGAGTTTACAATTCCTTGGCATTAATTCCATTCTGAATGTTGTACAACCATCACCACTGTCCATTTCTAAGAATTTTTCACCACTCCAAACAAATTCTGTACCCATTAAACAATAATTCTCCATTCCCTCCTCCCCCAGGTCCTAGAAACCTCTAATCTGCTTTCTTTCTCTATTAGTTTGCTTCTTCTAGATATTCATAGAAGTGGAATCATACAATATTTGTCCTTTTGTGTCTGGCTTATTTCATTCAGCATAATGCTTTCAACGTTCATCCAAGTTGTAACATGTTTTAGAACACCACTCCTTTTTAGGACTGAATAATACTCCACTGGGTATATACCCATTTTGTTTCTTATACGCTGGGTTGTTTCCAACTTTTGGCTATTGAGGCTAATGCTTCTATGAGCATTGGTATAAAAATACCTGTCTGAGTCCCTGCTTTCAATTCTTTTGGGTATGTATCTAAAAGTGGGATTGTTGGGTTATATGGTAACTCTATGTTTAACTTTTTGTGTAACCCCCAAATTGCATTCCCACCATGTCTGCACATTTTACATTCCCACCAACAATGACTGAGTGGTCCTACTTCTCCACATCCTTGCCAACACTTGCTATTTCCCATTTTGCTGATAATTGCCATCCTAGTGGGTGTGAAGTGTTGCAAATATATTTGATGTGAGTGCATACAATATATTTAATAAAAGTTCTTTCTCCCTGAATCCTTGACCTGCCATCCCAGGAGTGAAAAAAAAAAAAAATCACAAAAAGAAGTCATTTCAGGTTTCCTCCTATTAGAAATCCTCTGGGATTGAATGAATGTTTGCTGAATACCCACAATACGCCAGGCAGCAAGCTCAATGTCCTCCACATGCTTAGCTGACTTAATCCTTACTACAGTCCAAAACGGCAGGCATCAATGTCCCCGTGGGTCAATGAGAAGAGAGATGCGGCCAGAGGCCCAAGACCACAGAATTTGTCACTGTCAGAGGAGAGGGCTGAGTTTTATTTTCCTAACCGCTGGCCTGGTTCTTTCCCCAGGGACATACCTGCTCCCAATTGATGATATTTCTTTATCATCTTTTTACAAATGCTATGCATGTATTATTCTTCTTTTTAAAAATTCCAGTATACTCCTACTGAAAACACAGTGTTTTTTTTTTGTCCCCAGCAAAGTCCAGGTTACTGATCTAAGTTAATCTCTGCCTCTATGAGGGATAGTTAAACCAGATGTGCACAGTGGCATCCCAAGCTAAAATGCGGCCAGACTGATTTTTGTCCAGAGTAAATTGTTTAAATTTTAATTAATTGCCCACCTTAAAAAAAAGTCCAGAGAGTTCTTAAAAGAAATTCCAGGATGCCAACCTCTCTTGGAAAATCGAAATCAAAATCCCCATAGCCCAGCACCCCTCTGGACCCCTCCCCAGCTCCCTACCTGGCTGATATCACCTGGGGGCCCCATGAGGCCTGTGGGCTGGGCTCCCTGGTTTAACCCTTTCTGGGAGGCCCGTGATTTTTGTTAATGCCTTTAGTCAAGAAGGTTCCACACTGTAATCTGGGATGCAGAAGCACGCTTGAAGGAAAACACAACGCTCACACCTGTTCCTGTTCCACAGCTGTGAGCACAGCAGTGAGACACGAGTACACACACACCAAGGAGAAGGAGACCGTGAGCCGCGGGGTGTGCAGATAGCGGCTGTGGGAGGGCCGGCTGTACACAGAGATCCACACGTGGACATCTTCCAGATACTCAGTGAACTTCGAATACAAAAGCTACAACAGAATCCAGCAAGAGAAGTATTTACCAACATGGGACATTCACAGGAACAGAGTAAAATCTTAATCGATAAGCAGTAATTTCCTGAGAGGGGACCGAAAATACATCATTTTACTACTTCTTGTCACTTCTGCTACAGTTCTGCCCCGTTTGCTGGTTGCTGAATGCTGGGTGCAGGCAAAAATCTGTGCTCAGCACTCCAACCCTCTGCAGCTGGGATCTGTTCTCCCCAGACTCATCTCCAGCGAGGTGCTCTGACCCACCAGCATTCTGCTGGAAGCCCCTGAACATTTGCAAACACTGTTCCTTCCACCTAGAATGCCCTTCCAGGCTTGTCAGACACTCAAACGTCTTCCCATCCAGCTCAAAGAGGCTTTCTCTCTAGAGCCTCTGCTTCACAACCCTCACCTGGCAGAATCCATCACAGCTCTCATTTGTGTTCCTAAGAGACTTTTAAAAACTCTCCATTTCCAGCACTTTCCCCAGCAACACAGCTAATGTTTACTGGGCTCCCTGTCCTCAGTCCTCACAGTATCTGCCACATGTAGGTGACACACTGCTTAGGGAATTGAGCTGAGTTTTAAAAGTTGCATTTCAATTCAAATAATGCTTGGTGCTCCACATTGTTCTAGAACAAACAGAATGGTAAGTAGAACTGACATTATGCAGTATAAACAGAATACAGATGCAAATACCAGTGAAGCAGTTTTAACAGAATGAGAATACATCTTCCCAAATCAATTGATCAGCCAGCAGGAGATTCATAAGGCACAGCCACTTGTGCTTATATTAGTAAATTAGTAAGTATAGGCTTCTCACAAAGAGTTCTCAAGCAAAACAGTTTGAGAATAAACAATGTGCATCTTGTTCTTAACTATATTTAACCAGCTAATGTTCATCCTTACATAGAAATAATTATTTAAGGGAAAGTCCCAGTTGAATTGGGCCTTCAGTTTTAGGTGTTGAAGAATTTCCATGTGGCTGATCGAAAACGCTGCTTTCGTATTTATTCATTCCACTCCCATTTGCTAAATTAGCAGTGTCAGGCCTGAAAATGCCCAGAGAGTAAATATGGCACTCCATACACCGCAGAGCAGAGATAGAAAGCATGGGAAAGAAAGCACATGGCAAGAGCTAGTAAAAATGGGGGGAAATGTCAACATTCATTGATACATTATCATTGTGAGAGGCAGCCAAAAAGTCACTCATCAGAAACATCAAGTTGCAAGCATGAAAGTGTTTCCCACAGCATTTTCAATAATGGAGAGAAATGAGGAAAACCAATCTAATAGCTGGATATTTAAGCAAAGAATTGTGCTCCATGAACCATATGTGGTCCTAAAAGGATGCTTTTTAAGAAAATGTATAAAGAAAAATGTAAAATATTAAATGAGAAAATGCAAAATGCACAATTATTATGCTTGCTGAAAACATATTAGCATATAAGGAAAAATTGGAAAGGAACATGCAAAAAAGAAAACTTTCATAGTTGGTGTGATGGTTAAGTTCATGTGTCCACTGGGCCAGGTGATGGTGTCCAGGTGTCTTGTCAAGCAAACACTGGCCTAACCATTACTGCAAGGATATTTGTGGCTGGTTAAGAAACCAGAAGGCTGGTTTATTAAATTCATCAGTCAATTGGCTGCAGCTGTGACTGATTATATCAACGAAGGGCACGTCTTCCACAATGAGAGAATTCAATCAGCTGGATTTAATCCAATCAGTTGAAGACTTTTAAGCAAGACAGATAGAGGACCTTCACTTCTTCTTCAGTTAGCCAGCAAAGCGTTTCCTGAGGAGTTCATCAAATACCTTCATTGGAGTTACCAGTTTGCTGCCTGCCCTACGGAATTTGGACTCATGCATCTCCACAGTGCATGAGACACTTTTACAAATCTTATATTTATAGATATCTCTTGTTGGTTCCATTTCCCTAGAGAACCATAACTAATACAGTTGGTTTGTGAGATTATAGGTGATCTCTGTCTCTTTACACAGTCTCCTAATACCTGTCACTGATCACGTATGCATTCAGGTTATTAGTTACCCCCTCGCCACCCACCTTCCAGAAGCCCAGGCCGCGGCGCAGACACACAAGCTCCCGCTCCACACGTCCATCGCCGTGGCTCACCGCCAGCCAGCACTCAGCGGGGAAGAACCAGCTGTGCCTGGTGGGCAGCTCTCTCACCATCACGTGGCTGATGTACCAGTCTGGAGAGGGGCCACAGCTGTTGTGCCACAGGTGGATCTTCCGAAGAGGACCTAGATGCTCAGGAACGCTGGGGACACACACAGAGCATCATGTCAGCCAATGGCACAGGCCTGGGAGTGTCCTGGGGAGACAGAGCCAGCCTGCCTCTTGTCCTTAAAACACATTGGAGATGTAAAGAAATAATTAATATGCAGAATGATACAGAAAGGTCTTTTGCAACATGCAAGGGTGGACAATTCTTTCTTGAAGCCCCTTTCTAATCATTTAATTGCAGGCGTTTGGGGGCAGGGTGGAGCCCGGGGACTGTGCACAGAGGGGTTTCAGACTTATTGGTTTTCCTTGACCAAATTGCTAAAATCTCATCAATTTATATGGATCTGGCTTGGATTAGTCTGTAGTTAACTTTCACTCTATTAATGAAGACATAACAATTCAGACAAATATCATAAATAAAAATTTCCAAAGCAATAAATATTCAGCTCAGTACTTCCCTATTTTATAAAAACATCAGGTACTTGCACTCAGATCTTGACAAATTATCCCTCTTTCTCCAACTCTAACACTTTTATGTTGCCATGAGTCCTTGTTTCTCCAAATTTGGGAGGAACCTAATCCATTTAAGCACGTTTAATGACACAGAAAACACCATGATGATGAACTTTTCTAGCAAAGAGGATCAATAAATCTCTTTCTCTCTATCCCTCCTTCCCATAAACATAATATTCATTCCATTCCAAATAACAAATACTTTACAAAATTGTTTTATGTAAATTGATGCTCCCCATTAGAAACTAATTGGTTTCTAGCTTCTTGTTAAGCATTTCTACATTTTTGCATTTCTAATAAGCTTACACTAATTCTGACCACTCTCCTTCCAAAATTAGGTAGTCAAAATATTTTGGAATACCTTAATATAAAGGTGTGCCTGGAATTCCTTTCGAACAGAGGTTTCTCTGGACAATAGAGTTCTTTGGTTTCAGAAAGTCCATTTTCACCACATAAAATGATGTAAACCTCACAAAACAAAGACACGGGGTAAAAGTTCAAGATACTTAGCACAAGAAACCAAATTACACTGGAGCAGGGGCTCCCTTGTGCGCTGCTCCCAACTTCCCATCCTTCCATAAAACCACACTTGAAAAAGCACCCTGTGTCCCAGCAGGGAGCCTATTCAGACCCCTCCCAGGGCTTCAACAGGAGTGAGCTCTAGAGGAGTTCCTAGAAGTGGTGCTGGGTAGAAGTGGCTAATTTTCCACATACTTTATCTGGAAACTCTAAAGCTCGTCTCAGATTCACCAGGACATTCATTTTTCTCATACAGGCAGGGAACACAATAGCGGAACACCACGGACCATCTTCCCCCTTCAACGGGCAGGAGGACACTGGGGGAGTTCTGTGGGGTGTCAGAGCTGGGCAGGGGCCCAGGGAGGGCGAGCTGAGTCCATGGATACCTGAGACATGCCCTGTAAACACATGTTCACTGTCAGGAGCTGGGCTTGTCGCTCCTTACTGGTGTCTTTTTGTACATAAATTTACAATTTTGATGTAAGTGTCATGTATCAATCTTTCTTTTGAGAAATGCCCTTGCGTAGTTTTTGTTTTTGAAATCCTTCCCCATCCCAAAGTATACATTTTCTTTGAGTAGGTTTTAAATTTTGTTTTTCACATTTACGTCTCTAATCTTTTGGAGTTTATTTCTGTGTGTAATGTGAAGTAAAGATCCAATGTCATCTTTTTTTCACAAGGGCAGTCATTGAGCCAAAGCATGTTCTTGAAATGTCCAAACTTTCCCTCTGATTTGTGAGGCCTCCCCACGCACCAGGGTTGGTTCTGGGATCTCAGATCTGTTCCATGCACCTGTTGAGCTGTTTGCTGACAATGCTACACTCTCTCAACTACAAAAGCTTCAAGACAAGCCTGCTTAGGATAGCTCCTGCCTTGTTCTTCTTTTTAGAGCTGGCATGACTATTCTTGAAACGTTACTCTTCCATTTTTCTAGAGTCAGTTTTTCAAGTTCCACAAAACATGTTCCTGGGATTTTGATTGGCATTTCATTTTCAACTGAGTCTCTCTATGCCTTTGTTTCTCATTCATAAAATGGATATATTAGTAGAACTTACAGTGTTTTTAAGGATTAATAGGATGGCATACAGCAAAGCCCCAATTCGTGCCAGCTACCACGATTGTCATTATCAGCACTAGCTTTATAGATAAACTTGGGGAACATTAATACGGGAAAATTAGTTTTCCCACCCATGAATAAATATAGCCATTTATTTGAATCTTTTATATATACTTGGTTTTTCTCCATAATGGTCTTGTATGTATTTGCTGGATTTATTTCTAGGCACCTCATCATTTTGTGGTTGTGATGAAGAGGCTCTTGTTTTCTATTACGTGTTCTAAATGGTTACTGCTGTTTTATGTTTTTATCTCAATCACATATCCAGCAATTTTCCTATATTTTCTTATTTGTTCCAATTGACTGAATATTCTCTCGCATTTCCTAGGTAGACAATCCCAATATTATCTGCAAATAGCAATTTCTGCCTCTCCTTTTCCAAATCTTACACTCTTGTTTGAGTTTCTTGTTTCATTACCAGCATGGGGATTCCCAGTACAATGATATATACAATGAGTGCAGACATCCTTTAGAATTGTCTAAATTTCACAATTAAATATAATGTGTACTGTAGGTAGAGATCCTTTGTTAGGTTAAGGACATCCCTTTGTATATGCACTGCTTGTGGAAAAAAATATTAGAATATATATTAATATAGCTGATAGACCAAGGGCTTATAGCAAGTAAAAACTATTCATGCTTTAAAAAATGCACTGTGCACCCATTTTCCTGACGCCATTGCACCCCGTCTTACCCACCTCCTTCATCTACCTTTCCTTCAATTAGTCCCCCTTCTCCACACTCCCAAACCTGCTCGCTCTCTTTTACTGTGGATGCCATTGCTTTGGCTTTTAACTATGAAGCGGATGATTCCCTCCAGAAATAGGGGAGTACATCTGAAGTGCAGACAGAACCCACCCTCTTGTCAGAAAGAATTCTCTGTTGGGTTTGTGTCAGCATGCTTCTGCCTTGCCTTCCCGGAGGTGTCTCTGACTGGGGCTTCAGTTTCTGCCCACACAGACCTCCCTTCTATAACCTGCCCTTGCTGTAGGTACTCCCACTTGAATCATATACTGGACTATCTCCTTCATCCTCCTACCAATTTGATGGTAAATTCCACTCTAACTACTTCATGCTCCATCAGTCCCTCTGGAAAATTTTTCTTTAGCTCCAAGCCCCAACTCAGCCATGCCCCAGCCTCTCCCCAGAGTTGGTCTGGACAATTCTTACCCCTTTCTCCAGAGATCTACTTCTGGGAAGTGGGAAATGGATTAACATTAAATCAGAAGAGTACAACTGGGTTCTCAAAGCCTCAAAGTCCCATTGAGACACAGAACAAATTGTTCCCAGTTGCTTTCAATAGTGAAGACATAGAGAGGAGAAGAATTTGAGCTGGCAGCCCTGAAGAAGTGGGGGTTCCTGCATTCCATTCTTACCGATGTGCAGATAGAGGGAAAAATACAGTGACGAGGGTGGGTAAACTCTACTTCAGCACTAAGAAGGCATCAGTTGTGAAAGAAAAAGAGAGATGTACCACCAAATCCTGCATTTCTGGCCCCGTCACTCATGCCCACCAACACTCTTAACAAACAGCCAAGGTGCATTTCACAAATGCTCATGAGTACCTTTGCACTAAGCTGGGCTGCAGCCCGAAAGCCCGTGTCAATAACAACTGCATACAGCTGCTGGTCTGATGGAGCGTTTTCTTGTAGAAAAATGTAACCCATTTTCTGTTTTTCATGACGATCTACACATTTGCTCTGAGTAGCCAAAAATGCATAGAGCATCATTAAAAACACAATAAAAATACTGGGAAGCAGGTTTTCTGTGTGACTGTAAATAAAAGGAGAGAAATAAAAAGGGAATTACTCATGAAAGGGAGCATTTAGAAAAAGAATGACACTCTCTACCCCATCCTCACCCCCAACATCCCCCACACACACCCGCTGACCCTCACTAATATGTTTTTGAGCTTTCATTTTGTAACTGGGAGAGGAGAGTTGATTTTATTGGGGAAAGTGGCCTGGTAAGGAAAGACATAGGGAAGGGAGTGGAGTGGCTTCTGACCCCTCTGGGCATCTGGGAGAAGGTGCTAGAGGCTGAAACAAGAGGACGTGGAAGATACGAAGCTGCTCTGTGGTCCATGTGACCCTGAGAACACAAACTCTGGAATCAAAGAGGTTTTGTGACAAACCCAGACTCCATCTTTGAAAGCTGAGCTATCTTGGACCAATCACCTCCTCTCTTGGAGAAACTTTCTTTGCAAAATATAGAAAAGAACACCAATCTCACCAAGTTATAATAAAGATGCATTAACATAACATACATAAAATGCTTCAGGCATACAAGTGCAATTAATGTTCCCTTCTTTCCTTCCCTCCCTTCTTTTCCTCCCAGCAGAACAAGGCTGTCAGCTGTTACTGGTACCCAGCCTCTGTATCAGGTGGGGAGGGGACTTGTGTACCTGCAGGTTTTACTCACCTCCCATTCTCAAGCACCAACCTTGGCTTGTGGGACAGATAATACAACCCCCAGAGACTCACAGAAAGGGGTTCACATCAAGTCACTTGTGTGGGGACTGTAACCCTGATATGGTGTTCTGACTGGAACCAAGTCCTGGGGATGTTTGATGGGATGTCAAGGGGTAGGCATTGGGTGCCCACAATGCATGGGTATGCTCTCCTGCCCACCTTGACTCTGCCTAAAGGTTGGGCTCCGGTCTTGGTTTTTTTCTGACTAACATTCTTCTTATGCCTGAGGACAGAGCCTTCCCTTGCACCCCATCCCATCACCCTGGTAGGGTGCTCACAGATTGCTTAACTTCAGCCTGTTCTTCTTAGGATTGTACCAAGCCCCTGGAATGGCTTGGATTCTGGCCAGATCTCGTGGAATGCTGCATGATTTTTAGTGTTGCATTTGTCTGGATGTCCCCCCGGGTACAAGCCCACACTCCATGGTTTGCATCATATTGGTAACAATGCCAGCTTGAAACCATGGTAGAGCTTGCCGTACTCTGGGTCCTTCCTGATGACTAGACTGCTGGTGACCTCATGTGGCCAGCACCTGCACACGTGATTAATGTCTTATCTGGTAATTAGCTGATGTGCTAAACTAGTCTACAAAGTAACCAACTCTCTGATGACTTATTACATAATAAAGTAAGGTAGAGTTCCCTATTACATAAATATGAGAGAAGAAAATATGCTCAACACTCACCAGAAAATGCAGACTCTGCCATTTAGCAAATATTTGCTAAGTATCTGCTATGAGCCCAGTATTGGACTAAGTGTGGGGCTACATTGCTGAGTATGATGGAGAAGGTTTCTGCCCGCAAGAAAGTTATACTCTATGTGTATTTCAGAATCTAAATAAATTTGTTCTATATAAAACAATGGCTATAAAAATAGGGTGAGTTTTTAATTTATCATACAAAATGGGATACGTTTGAGAGAGAAAGAAGGAGCTATTAATAATTAGGCTAAGACAATAGGCATAAACCAGGACAAGCAAATCAGGCATGATAGTCAACACAGGTATTGACCAATCGATAACAAGTGACAAAATTCACACTGAATTAAAGCTAAGCTTAAAAGAAAGAAAATTATGTTGACTTTCTTGTACTTAGGCTCCTCATGTCAGTGAATGTAAGTGTAGATACACTGATATAAATAGAAAATTATATAACATTTAAAGACAATTATCTACTAATATGAATAGTCCAAAAGTAAAATGATAATAAGTAACATGGATTTAAAGTATCTGCGGAATTAAACTTGGGCATACTGAGAGGCAGTAGTACAAATAAGATTTTATTTTCATTTAGAAAATGGAACTTACCTCTGCAACTCGAAAATGTCACTCATTTCAAAACTGGCATTCAGCTTTCTTCTCAGGACTGCGTACGCTGTGAGGCGATCATAGCTAGGAGAGAAATGCTGATTAGGAGAGCCAAATGTGTGGGAACAGCTGCTGTTTACAACGTGATGATGTACTGGCTAAAAACAGCGTGAAAAGGAAGACAGATTCCAATAATTATAACTTTATGATTTAGACTTAGTTTAAACTTAGTTAAAACATACATAAGAACCCAGGGACTCCATTTTGATGATATACCAGACACTTGTATACCAGCCACTGGCCTTTGAGCTGCAGTTCTCACCAAGGCTGTCCTCTTTACCACCTTAGACACTAATCATTCTCCCTCTTGACTCTACAGCATATCACATACATCTCTATTATAAGCCTTTAGAATTAGAGAGTCTCAGGTGCAAATCACAGCCTAGCTGTGGATTGACCTTGTCAACTAGTCAAGCTCTGAAGCATTTGTCCTAAATGCCAGTCCCCAGCATTACAAGTATCCTGCAATTGGTAGCTACAAACATTGCAACCACTATCAAGTCTGTAAATGTTTTGATAAAACCCATCTCCTCCCTCCTTATCTTGTGAGCAGGTCCCCTATTATATTCCTTTTTGTGCCCGATTCATAGAAAAGTGCCAGGAGAGAGTAGTATGTAATAACGAATGAACAATTGGACTGATGGATTAGTGAATAAGTTACTATCAAAGTGAGATATTGGTCCACATCAGTAGGTTTGAGTATGTTCCCTGCAACAGCATCATATAAATTTGAAAATGTACTACATAAGAAAAGCATTAAATGGCTTATGAATCACATATAAGATGATCTGAACATAGTTAACTGCTAAAAGGCAACCACAAAATATAATTCCTAATGGCTTATTTTTTCTGAAGAAGGAAATTACTATTTCTAGTTCTAAATATGCATCTTATTCTTTATCCTAATGAAAAGGTAGCAACAACAAAAATGAATGACCTACCCTGTAATAGAATTGTCAGTTTTGCAGCTAGATAGTAAAGAATTTCTAAGTTAGTGACATGACTGATAACCTAAAACTTCTTGAGAGGTTCTCTCATTAGTCTGTGTGGAGCCTTTCCCTGTATTATAAAATTCACCTTCACAACTACACCATGAGGTAGACTCCTCTGCAGATAAGGAAATGGGGTATAGGATGGAAAATCGTGAGAGCAAAATTTTCCACCTGCCTGATTACAAACTGCACACTCCTAAAATAATATCAGGGACTTTCTGATAATAGAACTAATCAGTACTGAGTACTAGCATTCATCTGCTGATTTATTCCTTCAACAGATATTTGCTAAACAACCGGTACAAACCAATCACCATGGGGAGGGGTTGGGTGCAAAGACAATTTAAAAACTAGACCATGCTCCTTGGAGGCCTCAACAGAGAAGGAGAGCCAAGATTTATAGACCAAAAATGACAATAGAAGGGAATAAAAGGCACATACCATTGGAATTGTACAACCAAAATTTTTCCAGTTTTTTATGGAAGGACCAGATTCAGGAAAAGCTCCAGGTGATAGGCCAAATACAGAAGAAAATATAGTCACTTACTAAAAATCCTAAATTCTTTCTCAACAGAATGTCTATACCTGCAGTTAACTTTTTCTGGAGAAGTTCCTGGTTGTGGAGGGAAGCTTTCAGATGTCCACTCTTTCTTATCCCATAACAGGCATTGGATCCACTGGAAATGTACTGTATAGTTCACTGCCTTAGCTAAATATTTGTTTGGAGGTTTTATGTCATAGTCAGCATCTAATAAGGCTAAATAACCTGGACTGGCAACTGAAAATAGAAAAAAAAAAAAAAAAAAGTAAATAAACACCACCTGAAGTTTGCAAATATGCATAATCCATTCGAAAGCACAGGGAGTTATCATCATCATTTTTGATACAAGCCAAAGAAAAACCCATCTCTGCATTTCCATAGGTAATCTGTGATGAAGAATTTCAGGAATTCACTTGTCAAAGAAAGAGAGACATAGCAATTTGTGGGCAGACAATGTTCCTGCTCTTTGCTGGGCACCTTAGTCAAGGATTATTTTTTCTTTACAAAAAAAGAAAAAAAGGCTCTCAGAGCTGGTACAAACTGTCCACTGAGAAATCCTCATTCACTGAAGAGAGGCTGTTGCCTTGGGCTCAACAATCTCTGCTGCACGTTCTAGCCAGGTATCCATGACCTTCCCAAGTCCTTCATTCCAGCAGCAGCTAACCCTCTTTTCCTTTGTCACTCTTGACTCCATTAAGGCCTAGGTCAACTGCTCCATCTGCCAGGCTACCTCTGGAATCCTACAGCACATCTCTATAGCATGCAGATGGGTGGGGATGAGGAGTGAGAGATGGACAAGGACTGAAAGAGCACATCTCCCAGGGACACTTATATTGAGAGTTAAATATATCTAGTCAAAGCCTCTGGATGCAGATTTTCGTTTAGGAATAGTGGAGTATTTTGGAAGGAAAACAGTGTTTCCAATACTTGCTTGTGTTTTAAGTCCTTCTGGACAACCTGATCGGATCACCCAAGTGCCCTACTGGGGATGGAAGAGAGAGGAGTCAGTTTCTCCACTTCCCATTTAAACCCATTTCCTGCTTCTCCACTCCTCTCTTAGCCAGTTTGTCAATTAGCAGCATGCCCTAAGTCTGAGCTCAGCCAAGGAAGGACAGCACTATGACCAATGTGATATTAACCTATCTTTTGTGGATAAATAATTTTTATGTTTGGAAGCATAACTATTTAACATTTCACTGGTGTAAAATTTACCCCCAAGAGTTTTTAATAAATGGTGTTGGGACAACTAGATATTAGCTATTTATAAAAATATGAAATTAGATCCATCCTTCATGCCATATAAAACAATAAACTCCAATTGGACAGAGATCTTTAAAACATGAAACAATGTAAGTACTAAAAGAAAACACAAATGACATAACCTGGGTGTAATGAATGAATTTCTAACCATGGCTCAAAATCTAAGTAATACAAGAAAAGCTTGATAAATTTTACAATGGAAAAAAAAAAAAGTAAGTTTCACAAGACAGAAAAAAAAGCCCATTAAAACAAAGTAAAATAAAAAATGACAAACAGTGAGAAAATGTTTACAACCTATATCACACAAAAGAGGCAAATCACCCTGATAACTGTTAAAAGTCAAGAAAAAGCAAACTAAATAGAAAAATGGGTATATGTGAACTGTCAGAGAATAAATGAATAACGGCTTTAAATATTTGAAAAGAAAAAGCTTGACAATTCATAAAATAAAATGCATAAAAATGAATACCTGCAAAAAGAAATGAGTAACTGTATATAAAATTGATAGCAAATTCTACACAGAGAAAATAATTGAAGTAATTTTTGACCGTATGCTTTTAGTACCATATATTCTAAAAATAAAAGGTAAAAATAAAAAAAAAAACCTGGAAAGAAATATTGAACTTTATCTAGTAGGTTTGTTGTTGGTAGGGCTTTGGGGCTATCATTCTGAAAGTATTTTGTGAGCACTGTAGGAAAGAGCAAATGAGTAAACATATCGATAATATAGGAAACTAGAGTTCTCACTATGGGAGAAGGGGGATCAAAATATGGGGAAGTGAAAAAGAACCCAGGGGTGTTGGAATTGAATTGGGGGAAAGAGAATGAATTCATTTTATGTATTTTACAAACACATACACACATTCACACACACACACACGCATATACTACTTGAATCTAACCACAAAGCATTTTAAGAAACAATGACACTCCACTAGTAATGAGTTCATCTGGTGCCCAGATCCTGTTTGCTAAATATCATTCCCCATAAAAGAACCAAGACTTACTGAATAAATGGCTTGTTCTACAGCAGGGCAGGAAAAGGGAAAGGTAAGTCTGGGCATTCTGGTGTGTTAGAATGCAACAAGTACTCAAAAAACTAACAGTGCCATGTCAAAAAGATTCAGGAACCATTTTGACGGAATTCACACTAGGACAATTTGAGCATCAAAAAGAAAAATGGTGGAAATGAATTGAATTAAAAACATTAAAAAAAAATAAAATCTATGCATTCATAGTGACAGTAGAACTAGAGTGAGAGACAGTGTGAGAGAGTTTTTCTTTATCAAAGAATGCCAGCTAATAAATGTAGAATAAATGACAGAATTAGAAAATCAGCATTTTGCAACCCCCTAAGTATCACCAATGGTTGCTTAAAACCATGAGGTAAAAGGTTATTGGGGAAGAAGGTAATTATCACAAAAGGAAATATGTTCCATTAAAATGGAGAGAGGGGTGGTATTTTAACCAAAATACCAATCTCAACCTCACCCATAATGTGAAATACGACTTTGTGATGTCCTACCATGAGGACATCATATCACCTATGTATTGTTCTCGCCTACCATCTGCAAGAACAAATAAACTGAATTTAATCATGAGGAAACAATCAAATCTAGAATGTGAGACATTCAAAAATTAACTTACCTGGTTTCAAAAGCAAAGCCAATGCCATGAAAAAACAGAACAAAATAAAAAAAATTGGGAGAGGGTGCTCTAGATTTTAGGCTGGAGACTAAAAAGACATGGCAGTGAAATGCATTTCAGGAATACTGACTTAATTCTGAATAGAAAATATAAAGAGCTATAGAAGTCATTAGGGAGAAACTGCAAAAATTTAAATATGGACTCCATAGGAGACAATATACTTGAAGTTATTTTAGGTTTGATAATGGTACTCAATTATGTAGGAGAATGTCCTTGTCATTATGAGATGCATATTGAAGTGTTGTGATATCTTCAATTTTTTTCTCCAATGGCTTACCTCCCCTCAAAAAAAAAAAAAAAAAAATAATAATAAGGCTAGGCCTGCCTATAATTGTGCCTAAGCGCCTCCTCCTGAATGCTCAGACGTGGCCCTCTCTCCCTAGCTAAGCCACCCTGGCAGGTGAACTCACTGCCCTCCCCCGACGTGGGATCAGACACCCAGGGGAGTAAATCACCCAGTCTGAGGATGAGAAAGAGGAAATAATGAAGGAAAAAAAGGCCCCTCCCTCCTCAACACACACACAGGGAACAAATGTAGGAAAATGTATTTCATTTGAAATAAAATGTTGTAGGAAAGAAACATATCAAACACAATTTTTATATGATTTCCACTGAGAATTTGACTTTAATTAGTAATAGAGTTTGTTCAATTTTAAAAGAAATGAATAGCTATCAAGTTACTAGTTCTCAAAGGAAAAGATATTATTTCCTAGTATAAACATGAAAAGTGGAGAACATGGGACTGGCCCATTCATCTGACAGTCAGAATCTGACTCTACTTTTCAGGGCCCATGGCATACTGGAAATCATGGGGAAACATTTTTGTACTGATTAGTCTTTGAACTCGAATTCACTTAAACACTGTGAGCTTCAGTTTCCTGCTTTGCAGGGGAGGCTGCTGAGGCTCAGGGTGTAAGGAGCCGGGTAGACTGTTAGTAAGGGGTGAGCCCGGAACTGAAGATCAATCTGTTGACTCCAGGGCCAACAGCTGTCTGCCACACCATAACCTTATTATCTACATTTATACCTGAGGACAAGGAAAGCCCAGGACCTCCTGTAGGGCAAATTTGAGGTACTATAGGAACAGGGAAGGGCAAATAAGTTACTCTAGGGTCAAGGAAGTACTGCCAAAGGAGGCTGAAGTTGTGTCTTGAAGATTAGCGGAGGTTAGTTTGACGAAAAGAAGAGGAGGGCACTCAGGCAGAATGGCAGCATGTGCAGCAGCGGAAGTGCAGAAAAAGCATGGTTGGGGTGATGGAAATTTGGAGGGGATCTGGAATGGATGCAACTGGAATGCAGCTGACAGAGACTGAGAAGCGGCTCATGAATTCTAAGCATGTCCCCTACTCTCATTTCATTACAAGGACTGTAATTCATTATGGTCTAATTTTCATATTTCTTTTCTATTATTAACCACAGTTTGAATACAAGCAGCCAAAAAATTATGTTGATGTTTTCATCATGAATAAAATAAATGTTGCTAGCTGATACAGATGTAATAGCAGTGTTTTCATGACATAAATAGGATAGGAAATTAAAAGATCTCTTTTCCACTGACCTTGCAAGGAAACAGCAGGTATATAAATCTGCGCAATTTGTTCATCCCAGAAGTAGATCTGTCTCACAAGAAAGGCAGAGGGAGTAGGTTTCTTGGAGAATCTAGGAGATAAAAATGTAGTGATGGCTAGGGTTTTTTTTTCCCCCAAAAATTTTAGTCATAGAATTTTGTGCCAAACATTCTTTTCACTGCAAGGAGGCAGTCTGGGAATAAAAGGGGTCAATATTCCACTGCAACAACTGGGTCTTTTAATAAGGCTTCTATAGAACACTTTTTATTCCACATTTCTTGATTAAAAAAACACATATACACATCAGTAAACAATAAGAACAATAAAAACCAACACAGACTTGGAAATAAAAGAAATAGCAGAGAGATTTTCGGGGAAGATGATAGAATAGGAAACTCTAGATTCAGTTCTTCCACAAAAATAACTACTGAACTGACAAAACTGTCAGAATTAACTCTATGGAAACTGTGGCGTCTAGTAGAACATTGCGCAGCATCCAGGGAAGAGCTGGAGGAAAAGGCTGGTAAACTGTAATAAATATTCTTGAATTTCACCCTCTAGAGTGGCTACCACCCCCCAACCCCAGCACATCGGTCCTGCTCTTACAGCCCTTATAGCCCACCCTGGCATCAGCAAGCTGCACCAGGAGCCCCTTGCTGATTCCAGGGTGGACTATAAGAGCATAGTCCCCCAAATTCTGGGAGTGTGTGGTCTGAACACTGCTCACTACTTTTGATCAACTACTTCGTATCACTGGGGCCAGCTCTGAGAGTGGCCATTGTTCAAAATCTGCCCCCCCACATTAGGCAAAAACAACAGAAGAGTCTTAAAGAGGAAATAGCCATTTTTTTCCTCTTGTCTCTTTCCGTTCCCTGTTTTGGAGCAAAAAAAAAAAAAAAAAAAATTTTGGAAAAGCACAAATTGATGGCCCAAACCTTACAATAATAGCAGCAACAAACAAATATTAACAAGAACAATAACAAAAACATTAACCATCCCAGAGGAATGGGAGAATAAGATTTTTGGAGGTATTAAAACATAATAATCAGAATGTCCAGCTATTAACAAAAAATTACAAAGTATCTGAAGAAACAGGAAATTACGGCCTATTCACAGGAAAAAAAAAATGCCAGAAATCATCCCTAAGGAAGCTTATACACTGAAACTATTAGTCAAAGACTTTAAATCAACTCTTAAATATGTTCAATGAGCTAAAGGAATCTATAAACAAATAAATAAAGGAAATTGGGAAAAGTACCTGAAAAAATAGAGATGGAAATTATAAAAAGGAAACAAACAAAGTTTGGACCCGCAAAATACA
Source organism: Choloepus didactylus (assembly GCF_015220235.1). Lineage (NCBI taxonomy): Eukaryota > Metazoa > Chordata > Mammalia > Pilosa > Megalonychidae > Choloepus > Choloepus didactylus. The sequence goes on along the minus strand of NC_051311.1, from coordinate 160,789,782 downwards.
GTAATTGAATTGAAAAAACTTATTAGGTGGATTCAACAGCAGATTTTAATAGACAAAAGAAAGAATCAGTGAATTTGAAGAAAAAACAATTGAAATTATCCAGTGTAAGGAGCAGAAAGAAAAAATAACAAGGAAAAATTAACAGAGCCTGAGGGACCTGTGGGACAGCATCAAGTGTGCCAATGTACACATCACCGGAGCTCCAGAAGAACAAGAGAGAGAAGGTAGTGGAAAAAGTGTCTGAATAAATAATGGCCCCAAACTTCACCAGTATAATGGCAGACATGTATATACATATCCAGGAAGCTCAATGAACTCCAAGCAGGACAGACTCTAAGAGATTTACACCAAGACATTTTATAACAAAATTGTAAAAATCCAAAGACAGAGAGGATTTTGACAGTAGCAAGAAAGAAGCAACTTGTCACAAACAAGGGATCCCCGCTAAGATTAGCAGCAAATTTCTTATGAGAAACCACTGAGGCCAGAAGACAGTTGGATGGCATATTTAAAGTCCTTAAAGAAAAAACTGCTAGCCAAGAACACTATATATGGCAAAATTATCTTTCAAAAATGAAGGAGAAATTAAGACATTTACAGATAAACAAAAGCTGAAAGAATTCATTACCAGAAGACCTACCCTATAAGAAATGCTAAAGGTAGTTTTCCAGGCTGAAATAAAAGGACATTAGACAGTAACTCAAAGCCATAAGAAGAAATAAAGAACATTGTTGAAGGTAACTATATAGGAAAATATAAAATACTTTATTATTATGCTTTTGGTTTGTAACTGTTCCTCCCATAGGAATTAACAGGCAAATGTATGATTAACATTTTAAATCTATGTTAATTGGTATACAATATATAAAGATGTAATCTGAGCCAATAACAATATAAAGGGGGAAAAATGGAAATATACAGGAGTAGAGCATTTGTATACTACCGAAATAAGTTGGTACTAGTTGAACTAGGTTATTAGTTTAAGATGTTCATTGTAATTACAAAGGATACCACTAAAAAATATAGAGAAAAGGAAAGAAGGGATTCAAAATGGTACACTACAGAAAAGCAACTAAATACATAAAAGGTAGTAATGGAGAAATTAAGGAACAAACAAACAAAAAAGAACATTCAAAACTTATAGAAAACAAATAGCTAAATTGCAGAAGTAAATCTTTCCTTCTTAGTTATTATCTTAAATGTCAACAGATTATACTCCCCTATTACAAGGTAGAGATTGACAGATTGGATGAAAAAGCATAATCATAATCCATCTCTATGCTGTCTACAAATACTCACTTTAGTCACAAAATACAAAGAAGTTGATAGTAAAAGACTGTGTGCCAGTTTGAATGTATTATGTCCCCCAAATGCCATTATCTTTGATATAATCTTGTGTGGGCAGACCTATCAGTGTTAATTAGATTGTAATTCTTTGAGTGTTTCCATGGAGATGCGCCCCACCCAACTGTGGGTGATAACTCTGATTGGAGAATTTCCATGGAGGTGTTGGTCTGCCCATTCAGGGTGGGTCTGAATTAAATTACTGGAGCACTATTTAAGATCAGACAGAAGGAGCAAGCTGCTATAGCCAAGAGGGACACTTTGAAGAAAGCACAGGAGCTGCAGATGAGAGCCACAGTTGGAAGACGGCCGTTGAAAGCAGACTCTTGCTCCAGAGAAGCTGAGAGAGGAAAAACATCCCAAGTGCAACTAAGAGTGACATTTTTGAGGAACTGCAGCCTAAAGAGGAACATCCTGGGAGAAAGCCATTTTGAAACCAGAACTTTGGAGCAGACACCAGCCATGTGCTTTCCCAGCTAACAGAGGTTTTCTGGACACCACTGGCCATCCTCCAGTGAACATACTTAATTGCTGATGTGTTACCTTGGACACTTTATGGCCTTAGACTATAACTGTGTAACCATATAAATACCCTTTTATAAAAGCCAATCCATCTCTGGTGTTTTGCATTCTGGCAGCATTAGCAAACCAGAACAGACTGGAAAAGGTATTCCATGAAAAAAGTATCAGAAGAGAGCCAGAGTGGTTATATTTGTCAGACAAAATGGACTTTACGTAAAAAAAAAAAAAATTACAAGAAACAAGGAAAGATACATATTGTTAAAATTTCAATCCAACAATAAGATATAAAATTATAAACATATATGTATCTTACAGAAGAGCCCCAAAATATATGAAGCAAAAACTTACAGATTTTAAGGAAGAAATAGATAGTTCTATAATAACAGTTGGAAATTTCAATACACCATTTTGAACAACTGATAGAACAGAGGATCAAAAATGAAACAGAGGATTCGAACAGCACTATTAAACAATTAGACCTAATGGATATGTATAGGACACTCTACCCAATAATAGCAGAATACACATTCGTCTCAAGTGCACCTGGAACATTTTCTAGCATACACCATAAATTAGGTCACAAAGCAAATCTTAATGAATTTAAAAATCTTGAAATCATACAAAGATCACCATGGACTAAAACTAGAAATCAATAACAGGAGGAAAACTGGAAAATTTACAAATATGTGGAAATATAGCAACACACTGTTAAACAACCCAATGGTTTAAAAAAGAAATCACCAGGGAAACTAGGAAATATCTTGAGATGAACAAAAACAAAAACTCAATATACACAAAAACAAAAACACAATAAACACAAACTTATGAGATGAAGTAAAGACAGTGCTCAGAGGGAAATTTATACCTCTAAATGCTGACATTAAAAAAGATAATCATAAATGAATAACCTAATTTCATACCTAAAGAAACTAGAATAAGAAGAACAAACTAAACCCAAAGTTAGTAATAGGAAGGAAACAGTAAAGATTAGATCAAAAATAAATGAAATAGGAGGCGGGGCAAGATGGCAGACTGGTGAGCTGTATGTTTTAGTTACTCCTCCAGGAAAGTAGGTAAAAAGCCAGGAACTGCGTGGACTGGACACCACAGAGCAATCTGTCTTTGGGCATACTTCATACAACACTCATGAAAACGTGGAACTGCTGAGATCAGCGAAATCTGTAAGTTTTTGCGGCCAGGGGACCCGCGCCCCTCCCTGCCAGGCTCAGTCCCGGGGGAGGAGGGGCTGTCAGCTCCAGGAAGGAGAAGGGAGAATTGCAGTGGCTGCTCTTATCGGAAACTCATTCTACTGATTCAAACTCCAACCATAGATAGACTGAGGCCAGACACCAGAGACTCTGAGAGCAGCCAGCCCAGCAGAGAGGAGACAGGCATAGAAAAAAAACAACACGAAAAACTCCAAAATAAAAGCAGAGGATTTTTGGAGTTCTGGTGAACACAGAAAGGGGAAGGGCGGAGATCAGGCCTTGAGGCGCATATGCAAATCCCGAAGCAAGGCTGATCTCTCTGCCCTGTGGACCTTTCCTTAATGGCCCTGGTTGCTTTGTCTATTAGCATTTCAATAACCCATTAGATCTCTGAGGAGGGCCGTTTTTTTTTTTTTTTTTTTTTTAAATCCTTTTTGCTTTTTCTAAAACAATTACTCTAAGAAGCTCAATACAGAAAGCTTCAAAGAATTGAAATTTGGGCACCTCAAGTCAAGAGCAGAACTAAGAGAGCTCTGAGACAAAAGGCAATAATCCAGTGGCTGAGAAAATTCATTAAACAACACAACTTCCCAAGAAAAGGGGGGTGTCCGCTCACAGCCACCATCCTGGTGGACAGGAAACACTCCTGCCCATCGCCAGCCCCATAGCCCAGAGCTGCCCCAGACAACCCAGTGTGACGGAAGTGCTTCAAATAACAGGCACACACCACAAAACTGGGCGTGGACATTAGCCTTCCCTGCAACCTCAGCTGAATGTCCCAGAGCTGGGAAGGGGGAGCAGTGTGAATTAACAGAGCCCCATTCAGCCATCATTTGAGCAGACTGGGAGCCTCCCAACACAGCCCAGCAGCCCAGATCTGCCCTGGGGGGACGGCACTCACCTGTGACATAGCACAGTCATCCCTCAACAGAGGACCCGGGGTGCACAGCCTGGAAGAGGGGCCCGCTTGCAAGTCTCAGGAGCCATACGCTAATACCAAAGACTTGTGGGTCAGTGGCAGAGACAAACTGTGGCAGGACTGAACTGAAGGATTAGACTATTGCAGTAGCTTTAAAACTCTAGGATCATCAGGGAGATTTGATTGTTAGGGCCACCCCCCCTCCCCGACTGCCCAGAAACACGCCCCACATACAGGGCAGGCAACACCAACTACACACGCAAGCTTGGGACACCAATTGGGCCCCACAAGACTCACTCCCCCACTCACCAAAAAGGCTAAGCAGGGGAGATCTGGCTTGTGGAGAACAGGTGGCTCGTGGACGCCACCTGCTGGTTAGTTAGAGAAAGTGTACTCCACGAAGCTGTAGATCTGATAAATTAGAGATAAGGACTTCAACTGGTCTACAAACCCTAAAAGAACCCTATCAAGGTCAGCAAATGCCACGAGGCCAAAAACAACAGAAAATTATAAAGCATATGAAAAAACCAGACGATATGGATAACCCAAGCCCAAGCACCCAAATCAAAAGACCACAAGAGACACACCTAGAGCAGCTACTCAAAGAACTAAAGATGAACAATGAGACCCTAGTACGGGATATGAAGGAAATCAAGAAGACCCTAGAAGAGCATAAAGAAGACATTGCAAGACTAAATAAAAAAATGGATGATCTTATGGAAATTAAAGAAACTGTTGACCAAATTAAAAAGATTCTGGACACTCATAGTACAAGACTAGAGGAAGTTGAACAACGAATCAGTGACCTGGAAGATGACAGAATGGAAAATGAAAGCATAAAAGAAAGAATGGGGAAAAAAATTGAAAAACTCGAAATGGACCTCAGGGATATGATAGATAATATGAAACGTCCGAATATAAGACTCATTGGTGTCCCAGAAGGGGAAGAAAAGGGTAAAGGTCTAGGAAGAGTATTCAAAGAAATTGTTGGGGAAAACTTCCCAAATCTTCTAAACAACATAAATACACAAATCATAAATGCTCAGCGAACTCCAAATAGAATAAATCCAAAAAAAACCCACTCCGAGACATATACTGATCACACTGTCAAACATAGAAGAGAAGGAGCAAGTTCTGAAAGCAGCAAGAGAAAAGCAATTCACCACATACAAAGGAAACAGCATAAGACTAACTAGTGACTACTCAGCAGCCACCATGGAGGCGAGAAGGCAGTGGCACGATATATTTAAAATTCTGAGTGAGAGGAATTTCCAGCCAAGAATACTTTATCCAGCAAAGCTCTCCTTCAAATTTGAGGGAGAGCTTAAATTTTTCACAGACAAAGAAATGCTGAGAGAATTTGCTAACAAGAGACCTGCCCTACTGGAGATACTAAAGGGAGCCCTACAGACAGAGAAACAAAGACAGGACAGAGAGACTTGGAGAAAGGTTCAGTACTAAAGAGATTCGGTATGGGTACAATAAAGGATATTAATAGAGAGAGGGAAAAATATGGCAAACATAATCCAAAGGATAAGATGGCCGATTCAAGAAATGCCTTCACGGTTTTAACGTTGAATGTAAATGGATTAAACTCCCCAATTAAAAGATATAGATTCGCAGAATGGATCAAAAAAAATGAACCATCAATATGTTGCATACAAGAGACTCATCTTAGACACAGGGACACAAAGAAACTGAAAGTGAAAGGATGGAAAAAAATATTTCATGCAAGCTACAGCCAAAAGAAAGCAGGTGTAGCAATATTAATCTCAGATAAAATAGACTTCAAATGCAGGGATGTTTTGAGAGACAAAGAAGGCCACTACATACTAATAAAAGGGGCAATTCAGCAAGAAGAAATAACAATCGTAAATGTCTATGCACCCAATCAAGGTGCCACAAAATACATGAGAGAAACATTGGCAAAACTAAAGGAAGCAATTGATGTTTCCACAATAATTGTGGGAGACTTCAACACATCACTCTCTCCTATAGATAGATCAACCAGACAGAAGACCAATAAGGAAATTGAAAACCTAAACAATCTGATAAATGAATTAGATTTAACAGACATCTACAGGACATTACATCCCAAATCAACAGGATACACATACTTTTCTAGTGCTCACGGAACTTTCTCCAGAATAGATCATATGCTGGGACATAAAACAAGCCTCAATAAATTTAAAAAGATTGAAATTATTCAAAGCACATTCTCTGACCACAATGGAATACAATTAGAAGTCAATAACCATCAGAGACTTAGAAAATTCACAAATACCTGGAGGTTAAGCAACACACTCCTAAACAATCAGTGGGTTAAAGAAGAAATAGCAAGAGAAATTGCTAAATATATAGAGACGAATGAAAATGAGAACACAACATACCAAAACCTATGGGATGCAGCAAAAGCAGTGCTAAGGGGGAAATTTATAGCACTAAACGCATATATTAAAAAGGAAGAAAGAGCCAAAATCAAAGAACTAATGGATCAACTGAAGAAGCTAGAAAATGAACAGCAAACCAATCCTAAACCAAGTACAAGAAAAGAAATAACAAGGATTAAAGCAGAAATAAATGACATAGAGAACAAAAAAACAATAGAAAGGATAAATATCACCAAAAGTTGGTTCTTTGAGAAGATCAACAAGATTGACAAGCCCCTAGCTAGACTGACAAAATCAAAAAGAGAGAAGACCCATATAAACAAAATAATGAATGAAAAAGGTGACATAACTGCAGATCCTGAAGAAATTAAAAAAATTATAAGAGGATATTATGAACAACTGTATGGCAACAAACTGGATAATGTAGAAGAAATGGACAATTTCCTGGAAACATATGAACAACCTAGACTGACCAGAGAAGAAATAGAAGACCTCAACCAACCCATCACAAGCAAAGAGATCCAATCAGTCATCAAAAATCTTCCCACAAATAAATGCCCAGGGCCAGATGGCTTCACAGGGGAATTCTACCAAACTTTCCAGAAAGAACTGACACCAATCTTACTCAAACTCTTTCAAAACATTGAAAAAAATGGAACACTACCTAACTCATTTTATGAAGCTAACATCAATCTAATACCAAAACCAGGCAAAGATGCTACAAAAAAGGAAAACTACCGGCCAATCTCCCTAATGAATATAGATACAAAAATCCTCAACAAAATACTTGCAAATCGAATCCAAAGACACATTAAAAAAATCATACACCATGACCAAGTGGGGTTCATTCCAGGCATGCAAGGATGGTTCAACATAAGAAAAACAATCAATGTATTACAACACATTAAAAACTCGAAAGGGAAAATCAATTGATCATCTCAATAGATGCTGAAAAAGCATTTGACAAAATCCAACATCCGTTTTTGATAAAAACACTTCAAAAGGTAGGAATTGAAGGAAACTTCCTCAACATGATAAAGAGCATATATGAAAAACCCACAGCCAGCATAGTACTCAATGGTGAGAGACTGAAAGCCTTCCCTCTAAGATCAGGAACAAGACAAGGATGCCCGCTGTCACCACTGTTATTCAACATTGTGCTGGAAGTGCTAGCCAGGGCAATCCGGCAAGACAAAGAAATAAAAGGCATCCAAATTGGAAAAGAAGAAGTAAAACTGTCATTGTTTGCAGATGATATGATCTTATATCTAGAAAACCCTGAGAAATCAACGATACACCTTCTAGAGCTAATAAACAAATTTAGCAAAGTAGCGGGATACAAGATTAATGCACATAAGTCAGTAATGTTTCTATATGCTAGAAATGAACAAACTGAAGAGACACTCAAGAAAAAGATACCATTTTCAATAGCAACTAAAAAAATCAAGTACCTAGGAATAAACTTAACCAAAGATGTAAAAGACCTATACAAAGAAAACTACATAACTCTACTAAAAGAAATAGAAGGGGACCTTAAAAGATGGAAAAATATTCCATGTTCATGGATAGGAAGGCTAAATGTCATTAAGATGTCAATTCTACCCAAACTCATCTACAGATTCAATGCAATCCCAATCAAAATTCCAACAACCTACTTTGCAGACTTGGAAAAGCTAGTTATAAAATTTATTTGGAAAGGGAAGATGCCTCGAATTGCTAAAGACACTCTAAAAAAGAAAAACCAAGTGGAGGAC